>NC_041384.1:200324957-200414516 GCF_002162155.2 Triticum dicoccoides | reverse complement strand
TTTTTTTCGTGAAATACGGTGGCCCGTCCGGTGGGTCCCTGTTGTCAGGTGGAGGAATAATTATTTTCTGCGTAATAAGGAGGCACTTCCTTGCGGCTGCCGTGGACCCAACTGTCAGCCTCTCCACGTACAGTACTCTTTCGATGGAAGTCGTTCCTTGACCACGTTGACCACGCTGGGCCGAGAGCACCAGGGAGGTGGACGATGACGAGGCCTAGGAAGGGGACGACGTGGAGCCGGGGAAGACGCGGCAGTGGATGCCCACGCGTAGAGGAGTACGAGGGTTCACTGGTTCGTTGTTGTGTGAGGCTGTCGTCGCCGCAGAATAACAGGGGGTGTGGGTGAGTAGAGGGATGGCCTGGCCAGCGGTGGGAGTAGCAGGGGGCGGTGAGGCCTCCGCCGCATCGCAGCCGGCCACGAGAGGTAGGAGCACGAGGCACGATCGGCGCTGGTTTGGGCGGCTGGAGCAAGAAGACCAGAGGTTGAAGAAGCACTACGGCCATTGATGGACATCATACGGTCACTGGAGCTCGAATCGTGCATATTGACTAAGTTGACAAAGCCCTCTGTCCCCGTCAACTTAGATACCTACAAGTCAGCTTGCCACTATACTGGGTCCTAGCTAGCAGGGGGAGTATTCATTTTTTTCCGCGAAATATAGAGGCCCTTTCGGTGGGTCCCAGATGTCAGGTGGAGGAATCATTATTTTGCGCGTAATAAGGAGGCATTTCCTTGCGTGTAGCCGTGGACCCAGCTGTCAGCCTCTCCACGTACAATCCACTTCATATGCATGTCGGTCGTTGACCACGTTGACCAGGCCGCGCCGAGAGCACCAGGGCAGTGGACGACGGTGAGGCCTAGGAAGGGAACGACACGAAGGCAGGGAAGACTCGGCAGTTGTTTCCCACGCGGAGGGGAGTATGAAAGTGCAACTATCCCTAGGTGGTTTTGGTAATTCATAACAACATATAGCTCATTGAGCTAATACTATTCCAAGATGATTATTTCAGGAAAGCTCAATGATTGGCATGGCATGGATATGAAAGTGGAACCCTCAAAATGCTAAGGACAATGATTTGGCTCAAGCTCAAAAGCTCAAGACTCTTCTTTTTATATTTTAGTGATCCAAGATCACATTGAGTCCATAGGAAAAGCCAATAATATCAAGGAGGGATGAGGTGTTGCTTAATGAGCCTCTTGCTCCATGTGCTTAATGATATGCTCCAAAACCCTCAACTACTTTCCCATATCCACATATGACCTAAACTCTAAGCCAAACTCGGTCCTACCGATTTTTCCTATCCGGCGCCACCGAGTTTCAATTGTCATTAGCCACTGCCAAACCCTAGCAATTCGGTCCTACCGATAAGGATCTCGGTCCCACCGATATGGGGTTGCAAACTCTCTCTTTCCCTTTCGTAACTTTTCGATCCCACCGAAAGAGCGAATCGGTCCCACCGAGATTGCAATGTAAACTCAGTGTTTCCCCTTTGTAACTTTTCGGTCTCACCGAGTTCCACTCGGTCCCACCGAAAGAGCAAATCGGTCCCACCGAGTTTGCCTGACCAACTCTCTGGTTAGCTAATTACCAAACTCGGTCCCACCGAGTTTGTGTAATCGGTCTCACCGAGATTATGTTATGCCCAAACCCTAACCGAATCGGTCCTACCGAGTTGCATGTCAGTCCCACCGAAATTCCTAACGGTCACTAGGTTTACTACTTCGGTCAGACCGATTTTATTATTCGGTCCCACCGAGATTGGAAATCTATGTAACGGTTAGATTTTGAGTGGAGGCTATATATACCCCTCCACCTCCTTCTCATTCGAGGAGAGAGCCATCAGAACACACACATCATTCCTACTCATATGTTCTGAGAGAAAACCACCTACTCATGTGTTGAGACCAAGACATTCCATTCCTACCTTATGAATCTTGATCTCTAGCCTTCCCAAGTTGCTTTCCACTCAAATGTTATTTCCACCAAATCCAAATCCTATGAGAGAGAGTTGAGTGTTGGGGAGACTATCATTTGAAGCACAAGAGCAAGGAGTTCATTACCTACACACCATTTGTTACTTTTTGGAGAGTGGTGTCTCCTAGATTGGCTAGGTGTCACTTGGGAGCCTCCGACAAGATTGTGGAGTTGAACCAAGGAGTTTGTAAGGGCAAGGAGATCGCCTACTTCGTGAAGATCTACCGCTAGTGAGGCAAGTCCTTCGTGGGCGTTGGCCATGGTGGGATAGACAAGGTTGCTTCTTCGTGGACCCTTTGTGGGTGGTTGCTTCTTTGTGGACCCTTCGTGGGTGGAGCCCTTCATGGACTCGCGCAACCGTTGCCCTTGGGTGGAGCCCTGTGTGGACTCGCGCAACCGTTACCCTTCGTGGGTTGAAGTCTCCATCAATGTGGATGTAGGATAGCACCACCTATCCGAACCACGGGAAAAACATCCGTGTCTCCAATAGCGTTTGAATTCTCCAAACCCTTCCCTTTATATTCTTGCAAGTTGCATGCTTTACTTTCCGCTGCCAATATACTCTTTGCATGCTTGCTTGAATTATGTGATGATTGCTTGACTTGTCCTAAAACAGCTAAAATCTGCCAAGAACTAAAATTGGGAAAAGGTTAAGTTTTTATTTGGTCAAGTAGTCTAATCACCCCCCTCTAGACATACTTTCGATCCTACAAGTGGTATCAGAGCTTTGGTCTCCATTTGCTTGATCTCCATAGCTTTTGGTGGTCATAGCCTTGGTTTCACAACCTAGGAGAGTATGGCGTCTAGCAAGGGAAATTATCACCGTAGAGGTCCTTACTTTGATGGTACTAATTTTGCTAGTTGGAAGCATAAAATGAAAATGCATATTCTTGGACATAACCCCGCCGTTTGGGCTATTGTGTGTGTTGGTTTGCAAGGTGACTTCTTTGATGGGAAACAACTAAACCGTGAAGCTACCGCGGATGAGTTGAAGATGTTGCAATACAATGCTCAAGCTTGTGATATTCTCTTCAACGGATTGTGCCCCGAAGAATTCAACAAAATCAGCCGCCTTGAGAATGCAAAGGAAATTTGGGACACTTTGATTGATATGCACGAAGGTACCGACTCCGTCAAGGAATCCAAGTTGGATGTGCTTCAAAGCCAACTTGACAAGTTCAAGATGAAGGATGGTGAAGGTGTCGCCGAAATGTACTCTAGGCTTGCTCTCATCACAAATGAGATTGCCAGCTTAGGAAGTGAAGAGATGACCGATAAATTCATCATCAAGAAGATCCTAAGAGCCTTGGATGGAAAATATGATACCGTGTGCACATTGATCCAAATGATGCCAAATTACAAAGATCTCAAGCCAACGGAGGTGATTGGAAGGATTGTTGCTCATGAGATGTGACTTAAGGATAAAGAGGAACTTCACAACAAATCAAGTGGTGCCTATAAAGCCTCATGTGAATCCCCTACATCATCAAGTGAGAAACAAGACTTCAATGAAGAATTGAGCTTAATGGTGAAGAACTTCAACAAGTTCTACAAGAGTAGAAGCAAAGATAGAAGCTCCAAATCAAGGTCCTACAATGACAAAAGATCTTCTAGTCGAGAGCGAAACTGCTACAATTGTGGAAGACCCGGACACTATTCCAATGAGTGTACGGCTCCCTACAAGAGAAGAGAAGATTCACCAAAAAGAAGAAGCAAAGGATCACCACCAAGAGAGAGAAGGAGTAGAGATGATCGTTATGAACTAAGATACTCACGGAGAAGCAAGGACTCGGAAAGGAAGGAAAAATCATCAAGGAGCTACACAAGACGAAGACATCAAGCTCATGTTGGTGAATGGGTATCCGGTTCCGACTCCGACAGCCACTCCGAGAGAAGTTATCACTCCGACTCCGAAGATACTCAAGAGGAAGGTGTTGCCGGTCTAGCACTTGTGTCAACCAACTCCTACGACATATTTGACTCACCAAATGAAGGAATTGGAAGATGCTTCATGGCCAAAAGTCCTAAGGTAACACACCCCGAGTATGTTGATTTCAATAGTGATGAAGATGACTTGTTAGGTGATGATTTGATTGGTGACAACTCTAGTGATGAATACTATGATGAAAGACCAATTAATCATGCTAATCAAGATAAAACGAATGACAATGATAAGGAGAAGATTGAGGCTCTAACTAAAGAACTAAAAACTCTTAAGTTAGCTCATGACACTATCTTCGAAGATCATCGAGAACTTTTAAGGGCTCATGAAAAGCTACGCTTTGAAAAGCTCAATCTTGAGCAAGAGCATGAGTTCTTAAAGGCAATCAATGATGATCTCTGCAAGAAAAGTTCTTCTTACATTGCCAAGCGTTTACTCTTATCCACTTACATGCCTCAAGTCAAATCTAACAAGAAAGATTCCTCCTCTAGTAGTAACAATGATCATGCCAAATCCAGTATTGTTGCTTCTAGTAGTTCTCTTGATTCCACTAATGATTTTCTTAGCCAAGTTACACTTGTGCAAGAAAATAGCTTATTGAAGGGAATTATAGAGAAAGGAGTGTACAAGAGCCTTGCCGGGAGTAAGCAATTCGAGGAAATTGTGCGCAAGCAAGGAATGCACCGGAAGAATCAAGGTGTTGGTTTTGAACGAAAGTTCAATGCCAATGGAGTTGAATGGGAAGAAGATCAATACCCCAAGATGAAGTTTGTCCCTCAACAAGAGAAGTATACTTCTTTCAAGGGGACACAAGCTCAAGATGATCTTCCACCACAAGACTACGAGCAAAAAGGCAAGGACAAGCTTCAAGAGGAAATTGATGCATTTGAAGAAGCTCCTAAGACCTTAGTCAAGTGGATTCCCAAGACTACTTCAAGTTCCACTTCATCAAGTACGACTACAACTCCAAGGATTCCCATCAAGATGATGTGGATCCAAAAGAAGAAGAACTAGAGAGTTCTTGAGGGTGACTCCGCCAACATACTTCACTCTTATCATTTTGGCAAGAACAAGTGCAATCAACTTCCACATCTTGCACTAGTTCAAGGAGTCACAAACCCTCTTGTTGGTAAGACAAGGGACAAGGTAACCTAAAGTTTTCATGGACATCATCTTTTGTGTGCATCACTCTATGTCTATGGATATCCTTGTTTGTTCCTTGTGGGACTAACCCATGTAGGTATTGAAAGTGCAATTCACTCAAAAGGATAGCTCCAAGAGATCTACATCAACATTGAGCATCCACATCTTCAATATCTACATGAAGTCATCATCGACAAAACCCAAGGTTAGTTCATCCCTCTTAGGGGGGATATCACATCTAGGGGGAGCTTTACTCTAAGACTTGAGCTAAAGCAACTCTAAAGATGTGAACAAAACAATGCTTTATGTAAAAGTGGTAACCCCACTTGAGCTTAAACGATGAGTATGACCTACGATCAAGTGTTCTCACTTGACTCCTAAGTCAATATACTCATATATAGATGACCTAGTCATCGCAAATTGCTTGATAGATGCTAGAATTGGTTGTGCATGCTTTGCCACATATTTCATTTGCTATCTTATTGTGTGAGCATGTTGGTTGCATATTTTACTCATTCAAGGACATCCACTTGTTGTTTTGATTGTTTGGCTTTCTTCTTTTGCCAAGTGGATGGACAAGAATGCCTAAGAACCTCCTCTAGCTATCTATGCTTTTCTCGTCTCAAACTCTATTCATGCTGCATCACAAAATTTGATCAAGTCAGATTCGAACCACTCTGTGTGAGGAGCGCTCGGAGTCCCTGATTCGTCATAGACTTAAACTTCCAAAACCTCTTTATGAATCTCGGTCTGACCGATGCTCCATTTCGGTCCTACCGAGTTCATTAAGTTGATCTAGGTTTTTGATCTCAGTGCAACCGATTTGAACTTTTCGGTCACACCGAGTTGCAATAACTGCACACAGTTTTGCATCTCGGTGCCACCGAGTTGTTCCACTCGGTCACACCGACAGGGTCGGGCTATATATAGTGACGGGCAGAATTTTGGAAATTTCTCCGAAACCTCCTCGCCCGCGCGATAGCCTGCTCTGCCCTCGAGGTCTCCGGATCGTCTCCTCGCCGCCAGCAGCCTCCTGTCGCTGGTCTTCGCCGCCGTCAACGGATTTCTGCCCCGCCGTTGCCGCCGTAGCAAGTCCACGCCGAACTAGGGTATGGACTTGATCATTGTGCTATTCCTCAATCTGATTCCTAGCACATTGTGATTATCATGAATCTTGCCACGATTGATAAACTTCTATCCAGTCAAAACGCTCATAGATTAGGTTTAATTCGAAAATTTTAGGGTTAGGTTTCCGCCGAAACCATCTCGGACCCACCGAGTTGAAAAACTCGGTCCCACCGATCTGGCTTTTGCCATTGCACAAGTTAAACTCGGTCTGACCGAGAATAACTTATCGGTGCGACCGATTTTGGAATTCTGTGAAACCCTAGCAGTCTCGGTGCCACCGAACTGTGACTCGGTCTGACCGAGTTCACTAGTTCTGGTGCCAAAACTGCTTCGGTGTCACCGAGTTTGAAAATCGGTAGATCCGAGATGCTTTCTGTGGAAAACTAAAACTAAGTTTTTGAATTAATCTTTTGCAAAAATCTTTGCTTTTTGTGATGCTCATCCACTCTATCTCTTCTATAATCTATTCACAGGGTCAGCAGTCAGCGTGCAGCATGTCTGATCAAAGTGACAGCCAAAACCTCTCAGAGCAGCAAGTTGTGATGAGTGAGGGCACTAGCCCCTCAAGTTCTTCTGATGATGGCAGCAGGAGCACACCCAGCAATCTGCCTAAGGCTGCCACACGTCAAAGGAAGAAGAGAACGTCTGATTCTGAGGATGAAGACTATGTGGCAGAGGAAGAGGCCACTTCCAAGAGGGTTGAGCCAGCTCAAGGCTCAAGGCCAGGCCTGAAAATCAAGAGGCCAGCAGGCAGGCAGCCCATGTCTAAGGCCAGAGCATCAACTGAGAAGCCTGCACCTGCTCCCATTGAGCCCATTACTGCTGAGGGAAAGAAGAGGAAAGAGAGAGTGAAGAAGACTGTAGCCAAAGTGCTTGGGAGAGCCTCCATCATGGTAGAAGAGGAGGAGGAAGAAGAGGTTGCTGCACCAGCACCCAAGGCAGCCAAACTTATGGGTGATGCCATAAGGTCAGGGAGAGCTGCATCCAAGCCCAAGGAAGCTCCTAAGGCTGCACCTAAGCCTAAGACAGCTCCAAAGAGAAACACAAGGAGTATACCTGCTGTAGAAAAGAACAAGGCCCCAGTGCCTGAAGCTATTGAAGAAGAGGAAGAGAGTGTCCTTCGGAAGCTCAAGCCCAAGATCCCAGACCACAACGATGCTCATCCTGTGGCTGAGGACATGAAGCTCAGGAGAGACTCAGGGCTCAGGAAATGGAGGGAAGCAGATCCATATGCTTCTAGGAGAAGGACTGCCGTGGACTACAGATTTCACACAAAGGAGCAACAAGATTTTTATGAGACTGTTTTGCTTGACAAGAAGCCAATCGTTTGTGACATGAGATGGGTCGACTGGACCTATATCAAGGAGAATGAAGAGCACTATCCAGGAGTTCAGGACAGCTTCAGAGCGTGTGGAGTAGAGGACTTTGTTGGGCAGAAGCTCACAAAGTGGAATGAGGAACTCATCATGCAGTTCTACTCCACAGCTCACTTTTATTCGGATGGAAGGATTACATGGATGTCAGAGGGTACAAGGTACCAATCTATAGTGGCTGAGTGGGCACAGATCATCAATGCCCCAGAAGAGCAAGATGAGGACTTGGACATCTATGCCAAGAAGAAAATGGACCATAACTCCATGTCCAACATGTACAAGGAAATTCCCAATGAAGCTCTTGACTCATTCAAGTTTGGCTCAGTGCACTTTCTGCTCTCAGGATTGCCTACTATCAATTGGATACTAAGGCACACTTTGTTGCCTAAGTCTGGAGATCACAAGATGATCAGAGGTCACGCGATCAACCTGCTTCATGTCTTTGACGTGCCTCAGAAATTCAAGGTCATGAGTCTCATTGTGGAAACCATTAAGAGGACAACTGCAGATCAGAAGAGGAGCTGTGGATATGCCCCTCAGATTCAGGAACTCATCAACTCCAAGATGGGCACGGGCATATATCTTTTGGATAAGGAACACCTGCCCATTCGTCCAGATTTTGAGAACAATGAAGTTGTAATGACAGAGAATGAGCCATCATCTGCACAAGCATTTGCAAAGAAGGAGAAGGCGAAGAAGGAGAAAGCTGCTAGGATGCCTACTCAAGAGGAGGCATCTGAGTACTTCTTGAAGACGAAACAAGAGCAGCTCAGTTACTTGATTGCATCCTCGCTGAGAATTGAGCAAAGTCTAGCCAACCTCACTAAAAATCAGCAGAGCCTAGAGAGGATCATGGAACAGAAGTTCTATGACTTGGATGTCAATGTAATAGAAGTCCAGTCTGTAGTGGAGCAGCTCCAGGAGGACATGAATGAAAGGAGAGGCAGGACCACAACTCATGCTTTTTCTAGAGTGCCACAAGGCCCGAGGTCCTCTGCACTGCCAGTTGCTGACACCAGAGCTACAACGTCTACACCAACCACAGCCTCAGCTCCAGCGTCTACCTCAGCTCCAACTCCAGCGACTACTTCAGCATCTACAGAAGCCTTCGTCCTTGGAGTGATCCGGACTCCACCACCACCTGAAGATCAAGCCTGAGCAACGACTTAGCACTATGCATTTTCTAGGAACTTTTTGGTAACTTGTTGCCAAAGGGGGAGAAGATGTATAGATCATAGGCTTCGAGGGAGAGAGTGTGCTTTTCTCTCTTGCTTTATTTGGTGGTCTTTCGAACTTTTTCTGCTTTTGAGTGCTTGATACTATGTCATTATGTGTGAGATATCGATGATCATGTGTTTGATCATAAGCTACACTTAATGTTTGCTTAATGCTTGCTTAAATATTATCATGCTATCTATCGTTTGTGATCATTCACTATTCTTGGTGATGAGTGCATGTATTTCATTCTTATCATTTTGAGCGCTCCACCAAGATGTATGTGACATGGAAGAGTAACCCATGACTCTAACTCTTTGTGCATTTGCAGTCCAAAGCAAATTTTATATATGCACAAATTTAGGGGGAGCTCTTACTTATCACATACTTCTCAAAGCGACAATATACTTCATGCTTATTATCATTCGTCGAAGCTTTGATCTGTATGTTGTCATCAATTACCAAAAAGGGGGAGATTGAAAGTGCAACTATCCCTAGGTGGTTTTGGTAATTCATAACAACATATAGCTCATTGAGCTAATACTATTCCAAGATGATTATTTCAGGAAAGCTCAATGATTGGCATGGCATGGATATGAAAGTGGAACCCTCAAAATGCTAAGGACAATGGATTGGCTCAAGCTCAAAAGCTCAAGACTCTTCTTTTTATATTTTAGTGATCCAAGATCACATTGAGTCCATAGGAAAAGCCAATACTATCAAGGAGGGATGAGGTGTTGCTTAATGAGCCTCTTGCTCCATGTGCTTAATGATATGCTCCAAAACCCTCAACTACTTTCCCATATCCACATATGACCTAAACTCTAAGCCAAACTCGGTCCTACCGATTTTTCCTATCCGGCGCCACCGAGTTTCAATTGTCATTAGCCACTGCCAAACCCTAGCAATTCGGTCCTACCGATAAGGATCTCGGTCCCACCGAGATGGGGTTACAAACTCTCTGTTTCCCTTTCGTAACTTTTCGGTCCCACCGAAAGAGCGAATCGGTCCCACCGAGATTGCAATGTAAACTCAGTGTTTCCCCTTTGTAACTTTTCGGTCTCACCGAGTTCCACTCGGTCCCACCGAAAGAGCAAATCGGTCCCACCGAGTTTGCCTGACCAACTCTCTGGTTAGCTAATTACCAAACTCGGTCCCACCGAGTTTGTGTAATCGGTCTCACCGAGATTACGTTATGCCCAAACCCTAACCGAATCGGTCCTACCGAGTTGCATGTCAGTCCCACCGAAATTCCTAACGGTCACTAGGTTTACTACTTCGGTCAGACCGAGTTTATTATTCGGTCCCACCGAGATTGGAAATCTATGTAACGGTTGGATTTTGAGTGGAGGCTATATATACCCCTCCACCTCCTTCTCATTCGAGGAGAGAGCCATCAGAACACACACATCATTCCTACTCATATGTTCTGAGAGAAAACCACCTACTCATGTGTTGAGACCAAGACATTCCATTCCTACCATATGAATCTTGATCTCTAGCCTTCCCAAGTTGCTTTCCACTCAAATCTTCTTTCCACCAAATCCAAATCCTATGAGAGAGAGTTGAGTGTTGGGGAGACTATCATTTGAAGCACAAGAGCAAGGAGTTCATTACCTACACACCATTTGTTACTTTTTGGAGAGTGGTGTCTCCTAGATTGGCTAGGTGTCACTTGGGAGCCTCCGACAAGATTGTGGAGTTGAACCAAGGAGTTTGTAAGGGCAAGGAGATCGCCTACTTCGTGAAGATCTACCGCTAGTGAGGCAAGTCCTTCGTGGGCGTTGGCCATGGTGGGATAGACAAGGTTGCTTCTTCGTGGACCCTTTGTGGGTGGTTGCTTCTTCGTGGACCCTTCGTGGGTGGAGCCCTTCGTGGACTCGCGCAACCGTTGCCCTTGGGTGGAGCCCTGTGTGAACTCGCGCAACCGTTACCCTTCGTGGGTTGAAGTCTCCATCAACGTGGATGTAGGATAGCACCACCTATCCGAACCACAGGAAAAACATCCGTGTCTCCAATAGCGTTTGAATTCTCCAAACCCTTCCCTTTATATTCTTGCAAGTTGCATGCTTTACTTTCCGCTGCCAATATACTTTTTGCATGCTTGCTTGAATTATGTGATGATTGCTTGACTTGTCCTAAAACAGCTAAAATCTGCCAAGAACTAAAATTGGGAAAAGGTTAAGTTTTTATTTGGTCAAGTAGTCTAATCACCCCCCCTCTAGACATACTTTCGATCCTACAGAGTACGACTGTTCGAGGGTTTACTGGTTCGTCTGCCATTGCCATAGAATAACAACAGGTGTGGGTGAGTAGAGGGATGGCTAGGCCAGCGATGGGAGTACGGTGGGGCGGTGAGGCCTGCACGGCAGCGCAGCCGGCCGCGGGGAGGAGAGAGCAGGCAGTCCCACCGGCACTTGTTTGAGTGGCTGGAGCAGGAAGAGCAGAGATTGAAGAAGCACGACGGCCATTGGATGGACATCCAACAGTCACTGCTTGTGCGTCAACCTTTTTTTAGGAAAGCCTAAAATCTGTGGAAAACATCATACGGTCCATCTGCCATTATTTCTAATAATTTACAGCCCATTTGCTAATTCTTAAGGTTTTTTTGGAGCCCATATTCTTTTTGTTAGCATTACAGTCCATATTGTGGCCACGGTTAAAAAATTATACAAAATTTTGCATATTTCGGTGCGGTCCGAACTGTTTTTAATCCCGAAATTTCGAGTCACATTCAAACTGATTTTAAAATAAATATATATCAATATAAAATCCAACTAATTGTCCACGCATAAAAATCAATGCAATTTAAAATATCGAAATGAAAAAAAGAAATTTGAAACTAATTGCCGGTTTGATGTGTTTTAAAAATGTACAACCCATTTATCATTACTGACATGCCATTTTCTTGGCCAGCCGAATGAAGCTCTCCTCATCTCGAAAGATTTGTAGCCCAACAGGCCTGACAAAGCGACTTGGCAAATCACAAAAAAACTGGGTTGTGGCCGTGGACCCAGTTGCGGCCATGGACCCAGCTGTCAGCCTCTCCACGTATAGTACTCTTCCGATGGAAGTCGGTCATTGACCACATTGAACACGCCGCGCCGAGAGCACCAAGGCGGTGGACGACAGCGACGCCTAGGAAGGGGACGACACGGAGCCGGGGAAGACGTGACAGTGGATGCCCACGCAGAGAGGAGTATGAGGGTTCACTGGTTCGGCTGCGGTGTGAGGCTGCCGTCGCCGCAGAATAACAGTGGGTGTGGGTGAGTAGAGGGATGCCCTGGCCAGCAGTGGGAGTAGTAGGGGGCGGTGAGGCCTCCGCGGCATCACAGCCGGCCACGGGAGGCAGGAGCACGCGACACGACCGACGCTGGTTTGGGCGGCTGGAGCAAGAAGACCAGAGGTTGAAGAAGCACCACTGCCGTTGGATGAACATCGTACGGTAGCTGGAGCTAGAATCGTTCATATTGACTAAGTTGACAAAGCCCTCCGTCCCCGTCAACTTGGTAGGCCCACAAGTCAGCCTCCCACGATGTTGGGTTCCAGCTGGCAGGGGGGTATTCATTTTTTATGCGTAATAAGGAGGCACTTCCTTGTGTGCGAAGATAGCTGGTGGGTTTGACCTGTCAGTGGGGGCACGTTTTTTTCGCAAAATACAGAGGCCCTTCCGGTGGGTCCCAGATGTCAGGTGGAGGAATCAAAGACTTGAGAAGGCGTACAGAACAAGCTAGTGTACCAGTAAAGAGATGTTGCTGAGTTTTAGAAACAAGAGAGACGTGCTCCTGTAGCTGGTTTGAATCCAAACCTAGACTATGACTATATATGGTGCTATGCTACTCTGCAAGTAATGAAACTGACATATCCAACGTTCGCTTCTCCTTTTCTCTACTTACTCTGCCTAGCATCAGAAGCTCTGGCCGCAGCAACCATGTCCGCTGGCTGGTCGTCCACCTGCTCTTCGGCAGGCAACAACCAAATATGTGCCAAGTCGCCACCCGTACCATCGCCTGTGGGTCTCATCACACCCCCGCCAGCACGCGCACCGCAGCTGGTTGCTCATCGCAACCCGTTGCCATTGGTGTGGTGCCACTACTGCAAATCAAGCAGAGTCATCCGTCGCGTCTCAACCACAATCCTCTACCCTGGTCGAGTCTTCTACAAATGCCCGAATCATGGGGTAATAATATGTTTAAGTGTTGTTCTGCTGCTTTCAGTTGCTGATTTTTTAATAGTTTGGTTGATGATCTTCCAATTTGATTCATGCAGAAAAGGGAAGATTCGTGTGATTTGTATTTCTGGGAAGTTGCTGATGTGGGGGAGTGCAACTACGCTGATTATTTGGTTAGCCGAGGAATCCAAATACCAGCAGGTTGGGGTGTTGGACAAGTAACTAAAGGAATGGCAGAAGAGGAAGATGCAGAGTAGAAGGTTAAAGATGCAGTTCCTCTGATCATGGCCAAGCAATAACTGCTGAACGGCCTTCACAGCAATGAGGAGATGAAAGAGCTTGTGAAGATAATGGGCAAAATCGATGTGCTCTGTAGGATGATTGTCTCTTTATTGGCAGTGTATGTAACATTCGTGATATATTCAGTGGCTATGACATGAGCACTTTGCTGAAACTAGTAATGAATGAAACCTGCATAGCAGGCTGGGCGTAGTGTTGTGAACATCTAATGATTTATATGAATGGAAATCTGGGGGTATCCCCTTTTGCTCATAAATAAATAAATAGCAAAGGCCCCTTTTGTAATAAATAAATAAATAAATTAGCAGAGGCCTTGTCGGGTCAGCTTTGTTCTCATTCAAAGACGTCGAGCAAATTGCAGTCCAACAGCAAACTATGTCATCAAATTCAAGTTTCACAGCCAAATATGAGTACAACTAAACAACAATGTCGTCATACAATCACCAAACACAAATCAGCATACATAACAAGTGATGTTCTCACAGGAAAATACTAAACAAGATGTTCATCAGGTTTCAGTTGTCATAGCAAACACAATTTCACATAGTAGATAAAAAAAGTCTTCTGACAGGCAAATACGACAAAAGCAATGTAATCATCATCCGCAGCAGCAGCGTCAACATCTTTGCCATGTGTATCAGTCTGAATCATAATTCCCCATGGTGTCATCTTCTTTTTCGTCCTCAACGTCCTCGAACGTTAGCTTCTTCTTGATCAACTCTTGTATGTCCACAACATGACAGGCAATCTTTTCGTTGGTGTCATTGACGTGATGGTTCTCAAAGATATTAGGAACATCTGTGTTATCTTGTACATCAGGAGCAGTGTACGCATCGTCTTGTTGTGCAACTTCATTAAACGAATTCGTCTGCTCAAACCTTTGCAATACTCTCCAGTCATCGCTACGTGCAAATGTGTCTTCCAAGAAAAATATCCGTGTTGCTTGATTTGCCAAAATAAAAGGCTAGTTGGTCTGGTACACCGCCTTGACATTGATGGATTTGAAATAATCATCAGCTCTAGGTTTTGCGATCCTGGAAAACAGGTTATACCAATGACAGCACAACAGAACCACACACCGATGATCCTCGAAACTGGAGATATACTGCAACTGAACAATGTCTGTTATGTTAGCATACATTTCAGTTGTCTCTTTGTCATACGTATCCGTGCTCATGATGGCACTATTTTGTGTCTTCCTGCCTTCGTCTCATGCAAGGGTGTTGTAGCGCACATCTCCAACAACGCAAGATTCATAATGTCTTACCCGAGTATCAGGACCCATTGCTAGTGAGTAAAGGGCATCATCAACTGCCTGCCCATCCTCCCGCATCTTCTTAAACTATGGTTAGAAAATAGACAAGATGATCATCTTACGTACTCAATATATTAAAAAAAACTAACAGTGCAATTCAAAAGCTTACATGGCTCTTGAACCATTTCGCAAATCCTGCCATAACCAGTTTGTCAATGTTTCTTGGATTTTGCGGCAGTAACTCCTTTTTGTAGATGCTTCACAACATTAGTGATCGTGTCAAACATCTAAATATATAAGAATGTGCTACAAGTTTAGTAGATTACGATGTATAAGCTGCAGTACTTAGCACTTACTTGATATAAGGTAGTATCTCAGGACAGTTATTCAACACATACCAAACCATTTTGTCCAAATCTTTAGGTTGTTCCTCTTGTCAACTCTTCCATGTAACTCGAACAGAATAATCGAAAACATTGAGCCTGGGATTGTCTTCATCCACCTCTTTGCTAAGCTGATCATCTATTTCAATGTTTTTGAGCAGAATGTCAATGCTTCTGTAGCAATGTAGGCCTCTGCAATGGAACCCTCGGGTCTAGCTCTGTTCCTAACATAGCCCTTGAAAGTGCCTAGCCGCCTTTCAATAGGGTACATCCAGCCATACTGTACTGGACCTCTAAGTAGTGCCTCATCAGGTAGATGAACAACCAAATGCACCATCACATCAAAGAAGGCTGGAGGATATATCTTCTCAAGGCCGCATAGGATAGTTGGTTTCTTGTCTCTAAGATGCTCCAAAGCATCTATCCTGATATTTCTACTGCAGAGTTCCCTGAAGAATTGTCCCAACTCTACAACTACTCTGTGCTACCTCTTGAGCACTGCATTGGTTTTCCCTTGAAGAGGAAAGGGTGATGCAGCAAAGTAGCGTAAGTATTTCCCTCAGTTTTTGAGAACCAAGGTATCAATCCAGTAGGAGATCACGCTCAAGTCCCATGCACCTACACAAACAAATAAGAACCTCGCAACCAACGCGATAAAGGGGTTGTCAAGCCCTTCATGGTCATTACGAGAGTGAGATCTGGTAGATATGATAAGATAATATTTTTGGTATTTTTATGATAAAGAGAAATAAAGATGCAAAGTAAAATAAACGGCAAAGGAAATAAAAGTGTTGGAAGATTAATATGATGAAAGATAGACCCGGGGGGCATAGGTTTCGCTAGTGGCTTCTCTCAAGAGCATAAGTATTACTGTGGGTAAACGAATTACTGTCGAGCAATTGATAGAATTGAGCATAGTTATGAGAATATCTAGGTATGATCATGTATATAGGTGATGACCCTCAAGTATAGGGGATCTATCATAGTCCTTTCGATAAGTAAGAGTGTCAAACCCAACGAGGAGCAGAAGGAAATGATAAGCGGTTTCCAGCAAGGTATTCTCTGCAAGTACTGAAATAAGTGGTAACATATAGTTTTGTGATAGGATAATTTGTAACGAGCAACAAGTAACAAAAGTAAATAAAGTGCAGCAAAGTGGCCCAATCCTTTTTGTAGCAAAGGACAAGCCTGGACAAACTCTCATATAGAGAAAAGCACTCCCAAGGACACATGGGAATATCGTCAAGGTAGTTTTCATCACGTTCATATGATTCGCGTTTGGTACTTTGATAATTTGGTATGTGGGTGGACCGGTGCTTGGGTACTGTCCTTACTTGGACAAGCATCCCACTTATGATTAACCTCTATTGCAAGCATCCGCAACTACAACAAAAGTATTAAGGTAAACCGAATCATAGCATGAAACATATGGATCCAAATCAGCCCCTTACGAAGCAACACATAAACTAGGGTTTAAGCTTCTATCACTCTAGCAACCCATCATCTACTTATTACTTCCCAATGCCTTCCTCTAGGCCCAAAAATTGGTGAAGTGTTATGTAGTCGACGTTCACATAACACCACTAGAGGCTAGACAACATACATCTCATCAAAATATCGAACGAATACCAAATTCACATGACTACTAATAGCAAGACTTCTCCCATGTCCTCAGGAACAAACATAACTACTCACAAAGAATATTCATGTTCATAATCAGAGGGGTATTAATATGCATATAGGATCTGAACATATGATCTTCCACCAAATAAACCAACTAGCATCAACTACAAGTAGTAATTAACACTACTAGCAACCTACTAGTACCAATCCCGGACTTGGAGACAAGAATTGGATACAAGAGATGAACTAGGGTTTTGAGAGGAGATGGTGCTGGTGAAGATGTTGATGGAGATTGCCCTCTCCCGATGAGAGAAGCATTGTTGATGACGATGGCGATGATTTCCCCCTCCCGGAGGGAAGTTTCCCCGGCAGAACAGCTCTGCCGGAGCCCTAGATTGGATCCGCCAAGGTTTCGCCTCGTGGCGGCGGAGTTTCGTCCGAGGAGATGGCTTATGATTTTTCCTCATCGAAAGACTCCATATAGCAGAAGATGGCCATCGGAGGGCCACCAGGGGGCCTGAGGGAGTCCCGGATTAGGGGGTGTCCGGATAGCCGGACTATACCTTCGTCCAGACTCCTGGACTATGAAGATACAAGATTGAAGACTTCGTCCCGTGTCCGGAAGGGACTTTCCTTGGCGTGGAAGGCAAGCTTGGCGATACAGATATGTAGATCTCCTACCATTGTAACCGACTCTGTGTAACCCTAGCCCTCTCCGGTGTCTATATAAACCGGAGGGTCTTAGTCCGTAGGACGGCCAACAATCATACCATAGGCTAGCTTCTAGGGTTTAGCCTCCTTGATCTCGTGGTAGATCTACTCTTGTACTACCCATATCATCAATATTAATCAAGCAGGACGTAGGGTTTTACCTCCATCAAGAGGGCCCGAACCTGGGTAAAACATCGTGTCCGCTGCCTCCTGTTACCATCCGCCTAGACGCACAGTTCGGGACCCCCTACCCGAGATCCGCCGGTTTTGACACCGACATTGGTGCTTTCATTGAGAGTTCCTCTGTGTCGTCACTTTTAGGCCCAATGGCTTCTCCGATCAGCAACCACGATGCGATCCGGGGTGAGACTCTTCTCCCCGGACAGATCTTCGTATTCGGCGGCTTTGCACTGCGGGCCAATTCGCTTGGTCATCTAGAGCAGATCGAAAACTACGCCCCTGGCCATCAGGTCAGATTTGGAAGTTTGAACTACACGGCCGACATCCGCGGAGACTAGATCTTCGATGGATTCGAGCTACAGCTGAGCGCGCCGCACTGTCACGATGGGCATGATCTAGCTCTGCCGCTGAACTGTGCCCTGGAGGCCGCATCTGTGTCCGCTCCGACCCCTAGCTCGGAGCCGATCATACCAATCAAGGATGGGTGGTTAGACACCGCCTCGGGGGCTGCAATCTCTACAGCGATCAAGCCAAACACCAGCCTTATCCTCTGCGAAGCCCGCAACTCCAAGGTGCCGGACTCCTCTCCGGACTCCGAGCCCTCCGCGCCCCTACCGATCGAATCCGATTGGGCGCCGATCATGGAGTTCACCGCCACAGACATCTTTCAGCACTCACCCTTCGGTGACATTCTGAATTCACTCAGGTCTCTCTTTGTCAGGAGAGCCTTGGCCGGACTATGACCGGCAGGATTGGGATGTGGACGACGAAGAAATTCGATGCCCACCCACCACCCACTTTGTAGCCACTGTCGATAATTTAAACGACGTGCTCGACTTCGACTCCGAAGACATCAACGGTATGGACGACGATGTAGGAGATGAACATGAACCAACACCTATAAGGCACTGGACAGCCACCTCATCTCATGATGTATAAATGGTGGACACACCCAAAGGAAGCGACAACGAGGAACACAGGGATGCAACGAGGGATCGTTCACTCGAAAAGCAATCAAAGCGGCGATTTAAGCGCCGCTCCAAGCCCCGCCTCGACAGAGACAACAGCCATACAGACCCAACCATAGAGGAGGACGAGCCGGCGGACGACGAACATGCCTTCGAGCAAGCGTCCGAACAGGGCAACTTGGATAAACAAACCGAACACCCCGTCCCCGGCGAAAACAATAGTCCGGACGACCTTACGCCGGATAAACTCATGGAGCAGAAGAACCTCCACAAAAGGCTCGTCGCCACTACGCATAGCCTAAAAAAGCATAAGCAGAAGCTCAAAACTGCGGAAGATGCACTCAGAATCAGATGGAGCAAAGTACGCAATACCGCAGATAAATATGGCGGCAGTCGCCGCACAAAAAGCTATCCATAGCGAAAGCTACTACCTGAATTTGACGAGGAGGCCTTAGAGGCCCCGCAGTCAAAAAATAGGAAAGCCATCCGGTCGGATAGACGACCGCATGGCCGGCATGGAGCGGCAAGCGGCACCTTACACAAGCCGGCACGCGATCCACCAAAGGATCCGCATCAAAAATACGGCCCAGCTAGATCTATCTACGGGCCAAGAAAGCATGCTCTAGTAAGCAATGCAACACAACAAATATCCGAACATCACGACACACCCAAATACACGGGTGCTGCACACCCCCTATGTTTCACCGATGAGGTGCTGGACCATGAATTTCCAGCGGGATTCAAGCCCGTAAACATAGAGGCGTAGGACCGAACAACAGACCCTGGGGTCTGGATCGAGGATTATATCCTCCACATACACATGGCCAGAGGAGATGACCTCCACGCCATAAAATACTTACCCCTCAAGCTTAAAGGGCCAGCCCGGCATTGGCTCAAAAGCCTTCCCGAAAACACCATTGGAAGTTGGGAAGAGCTTGAGGATGCTTTCCGGGCAAATTTTCAAGAGACCTATGTCCACCCTCCGGGTGCAGACGATCTCAGTCACATAACTCAACAGCCCGGAGAGTCAGCCCGGAAATTCTGGAACAGATTTCTTACTAAAAAGAATCAGATAGTCGACTGTCCGGACGCCGAAGCCCTAGCAGATTTTAAGCATAACGTTCGAGACGAATGGCTCGCCAGACACCTCGGCCAAGAAAAGCCAAGAACAATGGCCGCATTAACAAGCCTCATGACCCGCTTTTGCGCAGGAGAGGACAGCCGATTGGCAAGATGTAGCACCAGCAACCCAAGTACATCCGAAGTTAGGGATGGAAACGGAAAACCCGACGCAGCAAGGACCAATGCCGGAATAAGGGAGACAGCCCAAAGAGCACGGCTGTTAACGCCAGATTCAAAAGCTCGCGGCAGAATCAGAGAAAGCCGCCCCTCAAAGATAACAGGGACGAGCTATCCAACTTAAACAAAATCTTGGACAAGATATGTCAAATACACATTACTCCCGGGAAGCCTGCGAACCATACCCACAGAGATTGTTGGGTTTTCAAGCAAGCCGGCAAACTCAACGCCAAACACAAGGGGCTCAACACACCAGGTGAGGACGACGATGAACCCCACAAGCAGAGCACCAGGAAACAAAAGGATTTCCCACAAGAAGTCAAAATAGTAAACTTACTTCAGGTGACGAACAGAACGGCGCCACCAAAGATACGCGCCATACGGCCTATCCCAAAGGAGTCTTGCCAATGGTTGTTAAAACCGATCACCTTCGACCATCAGGATTACTCTAGAAGTATCCTAAACGCAGGCTGGACTGCCTTGGTAGTAGATCCAATAATCAGCGGACTCCACTTTACAAATGTCCCGATGGACGGCGGCAGTGGTCTAAACCTGTTATACCAGGACACAATCCGCAACATGAGGATAGACCCAACAAAAATTCGCCATAGATGAACAGCGTGCTACGCCCGTCCGCAGTGGTCTAAACCTGTATGGATTCTCTTCGGCTAGAAGTTATGTTCGGCTCCCCCGATAACTTCCGCCGCGAACAGCTAACTTTCCACATCGCCCCATTCTCAAGTAGCTATCAAGCACTGCTGGGACGCGAAGCTTTCTCCCGCTTTAACGCAATACCGCATTATGTATCTCTTACGCTTAAGATGCCCGGTCCACGAGGCATCATCTCATTAAAGGGAGAACATTGAGTGTTTCTCTCACGCGGAAGATAGTGCGGCTGCCTTGACAGCCCCACAATAAAGCGGCTTCACTAGCCAAAGCACCTAAATAGGTCGTCAAGACCACGGACACGGCTAGATGAGTCCGCCATAAACATACAATTGATAAAGGCTTAATAGCCATATACCCCTGTACTAGGGGCTCCGTGCATATAAAACAAGAGACAATAAAGCTCAATTTTACCCATTTCGATTTATACTTTGTTTATTTAGTATAACTTATGTTCGGCACGATCTTTCTTCAACTAAGTTCCTCTCTTTTATAGATGAACAGCGTGCTACGCCCGTCCAGGATACGGCACAACGGAGACACATGCGCAGACGTGCAGCAGGGACCCGTTCCAAGGATTCTTTTCAGATTAAGACCCTGCGTAAACCTTTTTTTACTGTCTCTTGTTGATACACATCCCCTGGTTTCTTGGTATAACCAAGGAGGAGGCTGGCGTTTTGGCATGTGGCCACGTCAGAGTTTTGCGCGTACCTGGACACTAGGGGCTTATTACTAAGGGCGTTATCCCACCCGCCCTCATAAAGACCGAATACCTTAGGGAGTGTTCGGCATCGCGAGTTTGGCCTTATATGCATCAGCTCCGAATCATGTCTTTGGTCAAATGTTGGGTTTGCCCGGCTCCTGTGTTTTGCTGCCTTACGTTCCGCTCTATCGGCTAAGGCGGCACCAGGAGAACTACTGCGATTGTGCCCCGGTTCGGCCAGGCGAGCACCTCAATAGAGAAAGCCGAAAACTGACTGTCATGATATAGCGTGAGACTGGTCAACCACTCGATGACTTACCGGAATCTTTAGGATTCCTCCGCATTAACGAAGGGCCATTTCCCGGCCAGGCACATACACGCCCCGAGTTCGGGCGAGCGCAGGCGCCACCAGGGGCTATATAAGTAGCCTCACTGTCAAACTCCTATGGCTAAGTGAAAGTGATAAAGCATCATAGTCCGATTGCCTAGTTCGCTGCGCTATCACCTCCTTTGTAGGACCAAGACGTTGGATCAAGTTTGAAAATGCGCCTTCTGCGAACACCCCCGCATTATGTGCGTGGGGGCTGAAGCCGACGACTGCCATCTTTCAGATTATATATACATATATGTTAAACGGCCGCACAGGAAGTATTATAATACTTGCAAGAACAAGTATAAAAAGCTTCTACAATTTATCAAAATATTGTTTTACAATAATATATGCTATTCGAATATAGTATCCTTCGACCACTGCGTCTCTATTAAACGAGCGCCTTGCAGAACTTCCTGAAAATAGTGCTCGGCAGGTACTCGGCTTCCATCCGAGTCTGGCGATGCAATAGCGGTGGCCTCCATTTCCGCCCAGTATGTCTTGACACGGGCAAGAGCCATCCGTGCACCCTCTATGCACGCTGACCTCTTCATCGCATTGATATGCGGCACCGCACCAAGGAACTGCCGCACCAAGTTGAAATAACTTTTCGGCTCTGGCCTCTCTGGCCACAGATGACTCATGACATACTTCATGGCGAGTTCGGACAACCTATTCAGCTCAGCCCATTCGGCCAAACGATCGGCTAATGACAGTGGACGCTCTAGATTGTGGAACTGCGACCAAAAGAGCTTTTCCACTTCGCGATCTTCTTGATCTCGGAAGTGTTCGGCCGCATCTGCGACACTCGCTGCCAAATCCAGATAGGTGTCCGCCATACTCCACATCCGGTTTAACGGAGCATGTTTAGGATCACAGAACTTCCTCCGCAGCATAAAGGGCTTTCCAGCCGCGATCTCTCTGGCATGATGCAGCTCCTCCTTCATAGCTCTCATCGCAGAGCGAGCATCCTTGGCATGGGCAATGGCCTTCTCCAGGTCCGTCTGTTCCGCCTGATCTTCTTTTTCAAGAAGCTTGCAACGGTCAGTAGCGCTCTTCAGCTTCACAGCCATCTCAGCCATTTCCTTCTTGCTTCGGCAGTGAGCAGCCTATTCGGCTTTCAGCTCTTCAATTGCCTTTCCGGCAGCCGCATCACTTTTTCTGGCTTGTTCCTTGGCTTGGGCAAGTTCCGCCCGAAGATTCTCCATGGCAGCAGCACCATCTGCATCAAGCGCACACATTGTAAGATACTGGCATAAAGATCCTCTTACCAGGTGCCGCCGGAGTAATTACATAACCTGTGCCTCGTCAAGCCGCTTGTTGACAAGCGCGATGTCGGCATCTGCCACGTCAAGTTGCCGCTTTAGCTCGGCAAATTCATCAGTCCGGTTGGCCACCCGACACTTCACCACCTACGTATGAAGGCGGCATATTAAACCTGGGATTATGATCCTCTGCGCGCCTTCACTTTTGACAACGCACAGAGTCTCAGGGGCTACTATCTACACAGGGCGCATCTTATTTATGCGCAACTGTCCAAAAAGGGTACATTATCTCACGTACCTCAAAAACCGTCAGTAAACTCCTGACAGCCTCGTGCAATCCGCTCTCCGTGGATGAAATCCTCTCAATCATCGTACCCATCAATGCACGGTGCTCCTCTGAGATAGATGCTCGCCCTAGCAGATCCTTCAGCTCCTCCGACCGCGCACCAGACGGTGCCGGACTCGTCCGATGGCCCTTTTCGAAGGCTGGACGCGAAGGGCTTTGGGGGGCCATATGACTACCTTCCGGCCCTGCCAGATTCGGAGAAACCCTTCGCGACGATACCTCAGGGTTGCCCGCCTCGCAAGGCGGTACGGCAGGGGGAGGCGTTCCGCTCTCCATCATCTCCGGAAGAAGATCCCTCGAAGACGAGCTCTACTGAGAAGGATTAAGGTGCGAGCTACAAGGTAAATTTTCGATTACTTTTCTCAGATATAAAGCAGGGATTTCTCTCATTTCCTAAAAAGAAAACTCCTCTCTACTTACGGCTCGGTGGAGGGCTGATCCCCTTGAGGGCATAATTCGGCCGAAGTATCCCCCAGCATAGGACCCTGTGGCGAAGATTTCTTCCCCCGCTTTGAGGCCATGGTCTCCGGGTCTTTAGAGGCGGTCCTCTTCTTCCCCTGAGGAGAGGAATTTTCGATTCCTCCCTTCCAAACAGCCTCCTTCGAGGAGGCCGTAGCTTCCTTGTGCCCTCCCTCGCTTTCCTCCGAAGGCACAACCTCCAACATCCTGACTAGCACGGGACCCGGCGTGGTCTCGGGGAGGGGGGCCGTGAAGGATATATGCCCTAGAGGCAATAATAAAGTTATTATTTATTTCCTTATATCATGATGAATGTTTATTATTCATGCTAGAATTGTATTAACCGGAAACATAATACATGTGTGAATACATAGACAAACAGAGTGTCACTAGTATGCCTCTACTTGACTAGCTCGTTAATCAAAGATGGTAATGTTTCCTAACCATGAACAAAGTGTTGTTATTTGATTAACAAGGTCACATCATTAGTTGAATGATCTGATTGACATGACCCATTCCATTAGCTTAGCACCCGATCGTTTAGTATGTTGCTATTGCTTTCTTCATGACTTATACATGTTCCTATGACTATGAGATTATGCAACTCCCGTTTGCCGGAGGAACACTTTGTGTGCTACCAAACGTCACAACGTAACTGGGTGATTATAAAGGAGCTCTACAGGTGTCTCCAATGGTAGATGTTGGGTTGGCGTATTTCGAGAATAGGATTTGTCACTCCGACTGTCGGAGAGGTATCTCTGGGCCCTCTCGGTAATGCACATCACATAAGCCTTGCAAGCATTGCAACTAATGAGTTAGTTGCGGGATGATGTATTACGGAACGAGTAAAGAGACTTTCCAGTAACGAGATTGAACTAGGTATTGGATACCGACGATCGAATCTCGGGCAAGTAACATACCGATGACAAAGGGAACAACGTATGTTGTTATGCGGTCTGACCGATAAAGATCTTCGTTGAATATGTAGGAGCCAATATGGGCATCCAGGTCCCGCTATTGGTTATTGACCGGAGATGTGTCTCAGTCATGTCTACATTATTCTCGAACCGTAGGGTCCACATGCTTAATGTTACGATGACAGTTATTATGAGTTTATGCATTTTTATGTACCAAAGTTAGTTCGGAGTCCCGGATGTGATCACGGACATGACGAGGAGTTTCGAAATGGCCGAGACATAAAGATTGATATATTGGAAGCCTATATTTGGACATCGGAAGTGTTCCGGGTGAAATCGGGATTTTACCGAAGTACCGGGAGGTTACCGAAACCCCCCGGGAGCCATATGGGCCTTAATGGGCTTTAGTGGAAAGGAGAAAGGGGCAGCACAAGGTGGCCGCGCGCCTCCCCCCCTCCCCTAGTCCTATTAGGACTAGGAGAGGTGGCCGGCCCCCCTCTCTCTCTTTCCCCCTCGGGGAATCCTAGTCCAACTAGGATTGGGGGGGGGGGGAGTCCTACTCCCGGTAGGAGTAGGACTCCTCCTGCGCCCTCCTCCTGGCCGGCGGCCCCCTCCCCCTTGGCTCCTTTATATACGGAGGCAGGGGGCACCTCTAGACACACAAGTTGATCCTCGAGATCGTTCCTTAGCCGTGTGCGGTGCCCCTTGCCACCATATTCCACCTCGATTATATTGTAGCGGTGCTTAGGCGAAGCCCTGCGACGGTAGAACATCAAGATCGTCACCACACCGTCGTGCTGACGGAACTCCTCCCCGATGCTTTGCTGGATTGGAGCCCGGGGATCATCATCAAGCTGTACGTGTGCTAAGAACTCGGAGGTGCCGGAGTAATGGTGCTTGGATCGGTCGGATCGGGAAGACGTACGACTACTTCCTCTACGTTGCGTCAACGCTTCCGCATACGGTCTGCGTGGGTACGTAGACAACACTCCCCCTCTCGTTGCTATGCATCACCATGATCTTGCGTGTGCGTAGGAAAATTTTGAAATTACTACGTTACCCAACAGGCCGGACACCTGATTAGCTTTGCTTTCGCTATCCACTCCTGTTTAAAGGACAACTCTTTTAAGGGCAATTTTATAAATATGCGGATTGCGAGTCCGGGCACAGGGCTAATTACTTGAGTATCCGGGCGGTTGCAGCTCAGACCTGCGTCCTCGGTCAAGTCCGGACACATTGCTTGTGATCCGAAGAACAATTTGTACATCTCCACGGGCGTCGCGCCCATAAAATGTTGGAGAGGTCGTGGTCCCTCCGGATTGAACTCCCACAGGCGGAGGGGGCGACGTTTGTAGGGCAGAGCTCGGCGAATCAGCATAACCTGTGTCACCGTGACCAGACTGATATCTCTTTCTAGGAGATCTCGAATGCGGCCTTGTAACAAGGGCACGTCCTTGGACGGACCCCAGTCCAGTCCTTTATTGACCCATGACACTAGCTGTGGTGGGGGACCTGAGCAAAAGGCAGGTGGCGCCACCCACTTGGCGCTCCTAGGAGCGGTGATATAAAACCACTCTCATTGGCATAAGCTAGACTCCTCTTGAAAAGAGCCCTCGGGCCATGGAGCACCAGCATTCTTGCTTATAAAAGCACCTCCGCACTCCGCGTGCCGTCCCTCGATCATCTTCGGCTCTACTTTGAAGGTCTTGAGCCATAGTCCGAAGTGAGGAGTAATACAGAGGAAGGCTTCACACATGACGATGAATGAGGAAATATGGAGGATGGACTCCGGGGCTAAGTCGTGAAATTCCAGCCCATAATAATACATGGGCCCCCTCACGAACGGATCCGTCGGGAAGCCTAGCCCCTGAAGGAAGTGAGACATGAACACCACACTCTCACCAGGCTTGGGAGTGGGAATGACCTGCCCTTGAGCAGGCAGCCTATGCCAGATTTCATCGGTCAAGAACCTGGCCTCTCTCAACTTCAGCACGTCCTCCTTCGTGACGGAGGAGGGAATCCATCGGCCTCGAAGGTCGGAACCGGACATTGTTGAAGGTCCGAAGCGCCTGAAATCTAGAGCCTTGGGTGTTGGAACTCGAGGCGAAGGGCGAACTCATTTGAGATTGAAAGAAAGGAGTAAGGCCTTGGTCTGTTTATAAGAGGTTGAATACCAAGGGCCCTCCCCATGACTGTTTGGGACTCGCCTTTGATCGAGAAAACATACCAACAGGTACGGTTGGGTTACCCACGCCCGTATTGATGATTATCCCGGAATAAGGGGACATGATCTCTGCTTTGACAAGACGTGCCAAGGAAACTGCCTCGCTAAACGCGCTGAGGTGGGATAGTAAAGCGATTCGAATAAAGACCTGGCCGTGGTGTGATGTCACGCTACGGAATACGTCAATAGATTAGATTTGTGTAAGTATTATTCTCTCTATGGCAATATGTGGAAACTTATTTTGCAGAACCGGACACTACCTTTGTGTTCAAAATCTTCTATGAAGTACTTGTAGGAGGAACCCGCCTTGCAATGCCGAAGACAATCTGCGCGCTGGACTCGTCGTCATTGAAGCCTGGTTCAGGGGCTACTGAGGGAGTCCCGGATTAGGGGTTGTCCAGATAGCCGGACTATACCTTCGTCTGGACTCCTGGATTATGAAGATACATGATTGAAGACTTCTTCCTGTGTCCGGAAGGGCCTTTCCTTAGCGTGGAAGGCAAGCTTGGCGATACGGATATGTAGATCTCCTACCATTGTAACCGACTCTGTGTAACCCTATCCCTCTCCGGTGTCTATATAAACTGGAGGGTCTTAGTCCGTAGGACGGCCAACAATCATACCATAGGCTAGCTTCTAGGGTTTAGCCTCCTTGATCTCGTGGTAGATCTACTCTTGTACTACCCATATCATCAATATTAATCAAGCAGGACGTAGGGTTTTACCTCCATCAAGAGGTCCCGAACCTGGGTAAAACATCATGTCCCCTGCCTCCTGTTACCATCCGCCTAGACGCACAGTTCGGGACCCCCTACCCGAGATCCGCCGGTTTTGACACCGACAGGGCCCACGAGGCAGGGGGGAGCGCCCAAGGGGGTAGGGCGCGCCCCCCACCCTCGTGGGCAGGGTGTGCCCCCTGGTGAACTTCTTGCGCTCAATATTTTTTATATATTCTGAAAACGTCTTCCGTGAAGTTTCAGGACTTTTGGAGCTGTGCAGAATAGGTCTCTAATATTTGCTCCTTTTCCAGTCCAGAATCCCAGCTGCCGGCATTCTCCCTCTTTATGTAAACCTTGTAAAATAAGAGTGAATAGGCATAAGTATTGTGACATAATGTGTAATAACAACCCATAATGCAATAAATATCGATATAAAAGCATGATGCAAAATGGATGTATCAACTCCCCCAAGCTTAGACCTTGCTTGTCCTCAAGCGAAAGCCGAAATCGAAAAATATGTCCACATGTTTAGAGATAGAGGTGTCGATAAAAGTAAAATACGAACATGAGGGCATCATGATCATTCTTAGAACAACAACTTATATAATTCTCGTCATATGATTTCTTATGCTAGAGTAATAATTCGATCACAATTTCAAGTATGAATCATAAACTTCATTGAAAACTAACAAACTATAATCTCAGTCATTGGAGCAATTGCAATTTATCATAACATAGGAAAGAGTCAATATAAGAGCTTTTTAGCAAGTCCGCATACTCAACTATCATATAGTCTTTCACAATTGCTGACACTCATGCAATACTTATGGGTATGGAGTTTTAATTGGACACAGAGAAAGATAGGGGCTTATAGTTTTGCCTCCCAACGTTTTACCTTAAGGGTAATGTCAACAATAATAGTTCATGAAAACTCACATCCAATTAGCCATATACACCAGGATCCTTCCAACATATTGTGCTTGCCAAAGGATAGAATGTAAAAAGGAAGGGTGAAGATCACCATGACTCTTATGCAAGGTAGGAGATAAAAGTAAAAGATAGGCCCTTCGCAGAGGGAAGCAGAGTTGTCATGCGCTTTTATGGTTGGATGCACAAAATCTTAATGCGAAAGAACGTCACTTTATATTGCCACTTGGGATATGGACCTTTATTATGCAGTCTGTCGCTTTTATTTCTTCCATATCACACGATCGTATAAAGCTTATTTTCTCCCACACTAATAAGTCATACATATTTAGAGAGCAATTTTTATTGCTTGCACCGATGACAACTTACTTGGAGGATCTTACTCAATCCATAGGTAGGTATGGTGGACTCTCATGGCAAAACTGGTTTAAGGGTGTTTGGAAGCACAAGTAGTATCTCTACTTGGTGCAAAGAATTTGGCTATCATGAGGGGGAAAGGCAAGCTCAACATGTTGGAGGATCCATGACAATATAATTTATCTCAGATGTAAGAAAACATAACCCATTACATTGTCTTCCTTGTCCAACGCCAACTCTTTAGCAAGTCATATTTTAATGAGTGCTCACAATCATGAAAGATGTCCAAGATAGTGTATTTATATGTGAAGACCTCTCTTTCTTTATTACTTCCTATTAATTGCAACGATGACCAAAACTATGTTTTTCAACTCTCAACAACTTTTATTCATCATACCTTTTCTATGTGAGCTCATTACTCTCAATAAGATCAATATGAACCCTTTATTTCTTTTTATTCTTTTCTCTTTTCTTTTATTCACTCAAGATCATGGAAAAATAATCAAGCCCTTGACTCAACACTAACACTAATCATTATTATATATAGCTCACGGACTCGATTACATAGAAGGATCATAAAGCAAAACCCACAACTAGATCATACCAAAACTTTATTCTACTAGATCAAGATATTTCCAAAAGGATCGAACTAAGAAAAACGGTAAAGATAAAAGTGATGGTGATACGATACCGGGGCACTCCCCCAAGCTTGGCAGTTGCCAAGGGAAGTGCCCATACCCATGTGATTATGTCTCCTTTGCTGATGAAGAAGATGGAGGTGTTGTTGGTGATGGATAGTCACACATCGAGCGTAAGAGGTCCTCCAGCTTGCGGATAATGCCCTTGAGTGCAACAATATGCTCCTTCAACAAAATATTTTCACGTGTGAGATACTTGTTCTGTATACGAGCTAACACAATCATCTTGAAAGCTTCGATCTCAGTTGGGGTAAGAAGATTGTGATCAAGTTGAAGGATGTCTTCTGCTGCCGGAGCTTGATCCTCCGTGGCCTTCTTGATCCCTTCATCCTTGTTGATCCCCATGGTCAGCTCCATCTTCATTAGCCAAGCATCGTTGTCACCATTGTTGGAGTAGGGGGACGACATGATGCCTGGCCTTGACGACCCTGATAGCAAACAGCTCGAAACAAGAACAGAGGATATTTGCGTGATAGAGGAGTCAAAACCTCCGGGAGATTATATAATGAATTTTTACTGACCAAAATACGTATTGTGCAAGAAAACGGAGTCCAGAGAGCGCATGAGGTGCCCACGAGGTAGGGGGGTGCGCCCAGTAGGGTAGGGCGCGCCCTCCACCCTCATGGAGGCCTCGTGTCCTTCCCGGACTGCTTCTTATTTTTCTATTTTTCTAAATATTCCAAAATAGAGAAATATTGCCTTAAAAACTGTTTTGGAGTCGGTTTACTTACCGTACCACATACCTATTCCTTTTCAGAGTCTGAAACATTCCGGAAAGTGTCCCTTATGTATTCCTCCGGGGTTACGATTTCAATAACATTGGATTCAACATTTACAGGATTACCTGAGATATAATGTTTAATTCTTTGACCGTTCACCACCTTAGGATTTGTGCCTTCGAAGTTGTTGATTTTTATGGTACCGGAATGATATACCTCCTCGATAACGTAGGGGCCTTCCCATTTAGAGAGAAGTTTTCCTGCAAAAAATCTTAGACGAGAGTTGTATAGCAGTACATAATCACCTGCATTAAACTCACGCTTTTGTATCCTTTTATCATGCCATATTTTAACTTTTTCTTTAAACAACTTGGCATTTTCATAAGCTTGGGTTCTCCATTCATCAAGTGAGCTAATATCAAATAACCTCTTCTCACCGGCAAGTTTAAAATCATAGTTGAGCTCTTTAATAGCCCAATATGCCTTGTGTTCTAGTTCGAGAGGTAAGTGACATGCTTTTCCATAAACCATTTTATACGGAGACATACCCATAGGATTTTTATATGCAGTTCTATAGGCCCATAATGCATCATCAAGTTTCTTGGACCAATTCTTTCTAGACCTATTGAAAGTCTTCTGCAAAATTAATTTGAGCTCTCTGTTACTCAATTCTACTTGACCACTAGACCGTGGGTGATAAGGAGATGCAATTCTATGATTAACATCATACTTAGCAAGCATTTTACGGAAAGCGCCATGAATAAAATGTGAACCACCATCAGTCTTTAAATATCTAGGGACTCCAAATCTTGGAAAAATAACTTCTTTAAGCATTTTAATAGAAGTGTTATGATCAGCACTACTAGTTGGAATAGCTTCTACCCACTTAGTAACGTAATCAACATCAACTAAAATATGTGTATAACCATTAGAGGCAGGAAAAGGTCTCATATAATCAAATCCCCAAACATCAAATGGTTCAATAACGAGTGAATAGTTCATAGGCATTTCTTGACGTCTACTAATATTGCCAATTCTTTGACATACATCACTAGATAAGACAAACTTACGAGCATACTTGAAGAGAGTAGGCCAATAAAAACCAGATTGCAATACCTTATGTGCAGTTCTATCTCCAGCATGGTGTCCTCCATAAGCTTCAGAGTGACACTTGCGTAGGATCTATTCCTATTCATGCTCAGGTACACAACGTCTAATAACATCATCTACTCCTTCTTTATAAAGATGTGGGTCATCCCAAAAGTAATGTCTCAAGTCATAGAAGAACTTTTTCTTTTGCTGGTATGTGAAACTAGGTGGTATAAATTTAGCAACAATGTAATTAGCACAATCAGCATACCATGGAGCAGTATGAGAAGCATTTATGCCGTTTAATTGCTCATCAGGAAAGCTATCATTAATAGGTAGTGGGTCATCAAGAACATTTTCTAACCTAGACAAGTTGTCTGCAATGGGGTTCTCAGCTCCCTTTCTATCAACAATATGCAAATCAAATTCTTGTAGCAAGAGAACCCATCTAATAAGTCTAGGTTTAGCATCTTTCTTTTCCATAAGATATTTAATAGCAGCATGATCAGTGTGGATAGTTACTTTAGAATCAACAATATAAGGTGTGAACTTATCACAAGCAAATACAACTGCTAAGAATTCTTTTTCAGTAGTAGCATAGTTTCTTTGAGCATTATCTAGAGTTTTACTAGCATATTGAATAACGTTTAATTTCTTATCAACTCTTTTCCCTAGAATAGCACCTACAGCATAATCACTAGCATCACACATAATTTCAAAGGGTAAATTCCAATCAGGTGGCTGAACAATAGGTGCAGAGATCAATGCTTTCTTAAGTATTTCAAATGCTTCTACACAATCATCATCAAAGACAAATGGTATATCTATTTGTAATAAATTAGTCATAGGCCGAGAATTTTTTTGATAAGTCCTTAATGAACCTCCTATAAAATCCGGCGTGACCAAGGAAACTTATTATACCTTTGATGTCCTTGGGACATGGCATATTTTCAATAGCATCAACCTTGGCTTTATCAACTTCAATACCTCTTTCAGAAACTTTATGCCCCAAGACAATACCTTCATTAACCATAAAGTGGCACTTTCCCAATTCAAGACAAGATTAGTTTCTTCACATCTCTGCAAAACTCGGCCAAGGTTGCTCAAGCAATCATCAAAAGAAGATCCATAGAAGGAGAAATCGTCCATGAAAACCTCACAAATCTTTTCACAAAAGTCAGAGAATATAGCCATCATGCATCTTTGAAACGTAGCATGTGCATTGCATAAACCAAAAGGCATACGTCTGTAAGCAAAAGTACCAAAAGGGCAAGTAAAAGTAGTCTTTGATTGATCCTTAGCTAACACAGGTATTTGAGAGAAACCAGAATAGCCATCTAGAAAGAAAAAGTGTGTATGTTTGGATAATATTTCTAGCATTTGATCGATAAAAGGTAAGGGGTAATGATCTTTTTAGTGGCCTTATTTAATTTGCGGGAGTCAGTTACCATCCTATAACCTGTAATAATTCTTTGAGGAATCTATTCATCTTTATCATTAGGAATGACAGTAATACCTCCCTTCTTAGGGACACAATGGACATGACTTACCCACTGACTATCAGCAATAGGATAAATTATACATGCCTCAAGGAGCTTTAGTATTTCCTTTCTTACCACTTCTTTCATCTTAGGATTCAGCCATCGTTGATGATCACGAACTGGTTTAGCATCTTCTTCCAAATTTATTTTATGTTAACATAGAGTGGGGCTAATGCCCTTAAGATCATCAAGAGTATACCCAATAGCAGCACGGTGCTTCTTCATAGTTTTCAATAATCTCTCTTCTTCATGCTCTGAAAGGTTAGCACTAATAATAACAGGATATATCTTTTTCTCATCAAGATAAGCACATTTAAGAGTATCAGGCAACTGTTTAAGCTCAAACACGGGATCACCCTTGGGTGGAGGAGGATCCCCTAGGATTTCAACAGGCAAATTGTGTTTCAGAATAGGTTCCTGTTAAAGAATACTTCATCTATTTCCCTTCTTTCATTCATAAACATATCATTTTCATGGTCTAGCAAATATTGTTCTAAAGGATCACTAGGTGGTACGGCAATAGAAGCAAGACCAATAATTTCATCCTTACTAGGAAATTCTTCTTCATGGTGTTGTCTACTAAATTTAGAGAAATTAAATTCATGAGATATATCATCTAAACCGATAGTAACAACACCCTTTTTGCAATCTATCTTAGCATTAACAGTGTTTAAGATGGGTCTACCAAATATAATGGGACAAAAGCTATCTTGTGGGGAACCAAGAACAAGAAAATCAGTAGGATATTTATTTTTCCCACACAAGACTTCAACATCTCTAACAATTCCCATAGGTGAAATAGTATCTCTATTGGCAAGTTTAATTGTGACATCAATATCTTCTAACTCAACAGGTGCAATATCATGCACAATTTTTCTATATAGGTCAATAGGTATTGCACTAGCACTGGCACCCATATCACATAAGCCATGATAACAATTATCTCCTATTTTAACAGAAATATCAGGCATGCCTACCATAGGTCTAGGTTTATCTTTAGCACAAGATTTAGCAATTCTAGCGGTTTCATCACAGAAATAAATAACATGCCCATCAATATTATTAGCTAAGAGATCTTTAACAATAGCAATATTAGGTTCAACTTTAACTTGCTTAGGAGGTGTATATGTTCTAATATTGCTTTTACGAACCATAGTTGAAGCTTTAGCATGATCCTTTATCCTAACATGGAAAGGTGGTTTCTCAACATAAGCAGTAGGAACAATAGGATCATTATAAGTGGCAATCTTTTCCTCAACTTTAATAGGTGCAACTACTTTTACTTCTATGGGAGGATGATATTTAAACCACTTCTCCTTGGGGAGCTCAACATAAGTAGCAAAATATTCATAGAAAGAAGCTACTATCTCAGAGTCAAGTCCATATTTAGTGCTCAATTTATGGAAAACATCGGTATCCATAAAAGATTTAACACAATCAAACTTAGGTGTCATACTTGACTCCTTACCTTCGTCGAGGTCCCAATCTTTAGAGTTACGTTTAATTCTTTCCAATAAATCCCATTTGAATTCAATAGTCTTACCTAGATTAATATGATGAAAGATAGACCCGGGGGGCATAGGTTTCACTAGTGGCTTCTCTCAAGAGCATAAGTATTACCGTGGGTAAACGAATTACTGTCGAGCAATTGATAGAATTGAGCATAGTTATGAGAATATCTAGGTATGATCATGTATATAGGTGATGACCCTCAAGTATAGGGGATCTATCATAGTCCTTTCGATAAGTAAGAGTGTCGAACCCAACGAGGAGCAGAAGGAAATGATAAGCGGTTTCCAGCAAGGTATTCTCTGCAAGTACTGAAATAAGTGGTAACAGATAGTTTTGTGATAGGATAATTTGTAACGAGCAACAAGTAACAAAAGTAAATAAAGTGCAGCAAAGTGGCCCAATACTTTTTGTAGCAAAGGACAAGCCTGGACAAACTCTCATATAGAGAAAAGCGCTCCCGAGGACACATGGGAATATCGTCAAGGTAGTTTTCATCACGTTCATATGATTCACGTTTGGTACTTTGATAATTTGGTATGTGGGTGGACCGGTGCTTGGGTACTGTCCATACTTGGACAAGCATCCCACTTATGATTAACCTCTATTGCAAGCATCCGCAACTACAACAAAAGTATTAAGGTAAACCGAACCATAGCATGAAACATATGGATCCAAATCAGCCCCTTACGAAGCAACGCATAAACTAGGGTTTAAGCTTCTGTCACTCTAGCAACCCATCATCTACTTATTACTTCCCAATGCCTTCCTCTAGGCCCAAAAATTGGTGAAGTGTGATGTAGTCGACGTTCACATAACACCACTAGAGGCTAGACAACATACATCTCATCAAAATATCGAACGAATACCAAATTCACATGACTACTAATAGCAAGACTTCTCCCATGTCCTCAGGAACAAACATAACTACTCACAAAGCATATTCATGTTCATAATCAGAGGGGTATTAATATGCATATAGAATCTGAACGTATGATCTTCCACCAAATAAACCAACTAGCATCAACTACAAGGAGTAATTAACACTACTAGCAACCTACTAGTACCAATCCCGGACTTGGAGACAAGAATTGGATACAAGAGATGAACTAGGGTTTTGAGAGGAGATGGTGCTGGTGAAGATGTTGATGGATATTGCCCTCTCCCGATGAGAGAAGCGTTGGTCATGACGATGGCGATGATTTCCCCCTCCCGGAGGGAAGTTTCCCCGGCAGAACAGCTCTGCCGGAGCCCTAGATTGGATCCGCCAAGGTTCCGCCTCGTGGCAGCGGAGTTTCGTCCGAGGAGATGGCTTATGATTTTTCCTCATCGAAAGACTCCATATAGCAGAAGATGGCCATTGGAGGGCCACCAGGGGGCCTGAGGGAGTCCCGGATTAGGGGGTGTCCGGATAGCCGGACTATACCTTCGTCCGGACTCCTGGACTATGAAGATACAAGATTGAAGACTTCGTCCCGTGTCCGGAAGGGACTTTCCTTGGCGTGGAAGGCAAGCTTGGTGATACAGATATGTAGATCTCCTACCATTGTAACCGACTCTGTGTAACCCTAGCCCTCTCCGGTGTCTATATAAACCGGAGGGTCTTAGTCCGTAGGACGGCCAACAATCATACCATAGGCTAGCTTCTAGGGTTTAGCCTCCTTGATCTCGTGGTAGATCTACTCTTGTACTACCCATATCATCAATATTAATCAAGCAGGACATAGGGTTTTACCTCCATCAAGAGGGCCCGAACCTGGGTAAAACATCGTGTCCGCTGCCTCCTGTTACCATCCGCCTAGACGCACAGTTCGGGACCCCCTACCCGAGATCCGCCGGTTTTGACACCGACATTGGTGCTTTCATTGAGAGTTCCTCTGTGTCGTCACTTTTAGGCCCGATGGCTTCTCCGATCATCAACCGCGATGCGATCCGGGGTGAGACTGTTCTCCCCGGACAGATCTACGTATTCGGTGGCTTTGCACTGCGGGCCAATTCACTTGGTCATCTGGAGCAGATCGAAAGCTACGCCCCTGGCCATCAGGTCAGATTTGGAAGTTTGAACTACACGACGGACATCCGCGGAGACTTGATCTTCGATGGATTCGAGCCACAGCCGAGCGCGCCGCACTGTCACGATGGGCATGATCTAGCTCTGCCGCTGAACTGTGCCCTGGACGCCGCATCTGTGTCCGCTCCGACCCCTAGCTCGGAGCCGATCACACCAATCGAGGATGGGTGGTTAGACACCGCCTCGGGGGCTGCAATCTCTACGGCGATCAAGCCGAACACCAGCCTTATCCTCTGCGAAGCCTGCGACTCCAAGGTGCCGGACTCCTCTCCGGACTCCGAGCCCTCCGCGCCCCTACCGATTGAATCTGATTGGGCGCCGATCATGGAGTTCACCGCCGCAGACATCTTTCAGCACTCACCCTTCAGTGACATTCTGAATTCACTCAGGTCTCTCTCTTTGTCAGGAGAGCCCTGGCCGGACTATGACCGGCAGGATTGGGATGTGGATGACGAAGAAATTCGATGCCCACCCACCACCCACTTCGTAGCCACTATCGATAATTTAAACGACGTGCTCGACTTCGACTCCGAAGACATCAACGGTATGGACGACGATGTAGGAGATGAACATGAACCAACACCTATAAGGCACTGGACAGCCACCTCATCTCATGATGTATACATGGTGGACACACCCAAAGGAAGCGACAACGAGGAACACAAGGATGCAACGAGGGATCATTCACTCGAAAAGCAATCAAAGCGGCGACGTAAGCGCCGCTCCAAGCCCCGCCTCGACAGAGACAACAGCCATACAGACCCAGCCATAGAGCAGGACGAGCCAGCGGACGACGAACATGCCTTCGAGCAAGCGTCCGAACATGGCAACTTGGATAAACAAACCGAACACCCCGTCCCCGGCGAAAACAACAGTCCGGACGACCTTACGCCGGATAAACTCATGGAGTAGAAGAACCTCCACAAAAGGCTCGTCGCCACTGCGCATAGCCTGAAAAAGCAGAAGCAGAAGCTCAAAACTGCGGAAGATGCAGTCAGAATCAGATGGAGCAAAGTACGCAATACCGCAGAGAAATATGGCGGCAGTCGCCGCACAAAAAGCTATCCAAAGCGAAAGCTACTACCTGAATTTGACGAGGAGGCCTTAGAGCCCCCGCAGTCAAAAAATAGGAAAGCCATCCGGTCGGATAGACGATCGCATGGCCAGCATGGAGCGGCAAGAGGCGCCGCACACAAGCCGGCACGCGATCCACCAAAGGATCCGCATAAAAAATATGGCCCAGCTAGATCTATCTACGGGCCAAGAAAGCAAGCTCTAGTAAGCAATGCAACACAACAAATATCCGAACATCACGACACACCCAAATACAGGGGTGCCGCACACCCCCTATGTTTCACCGATGAGGTGCTGGACCATGAATTTCCAGCGGGATTCAAGCCCGTAAACATAGAGGCGTACGACGGAACAACAAACCCTGGGGTCTGGATCGAGGATTATATCCTCCACATACACATGGCCAGAGGAGATGACCTCCACGCCATAAAATACTTACCCCTCAAGCTTAAAGGGCCAGCCCGGCATTGGCTCAAAAGCCTTCCCGAAAACACCATTGGAAGTTGGGAAGAGCTTGAGGATGCTTTCCGGGCAAATTTTCAAGGGACCTATGTCCGCCCTCCGGATGCAGACGATCTCAGTCACATAACTCAACAGCCCGGAGAGTCAGCCCGGAAATTCTGGAACAGATTTCTTACTAAAAAGAATCAGATAGTCGACTGTCCGGACGCCGAAGCCCTAGCAGCTTTTAAGCATAACGTTCGAGATGAATGGCTTGCCAGACACCTCGGCCAAGAAAAACCAAGAACAATGGCCGCATTAACAAGCCTCATAACCCGGTTTTGCGCAGGAGAGGACAACCGGTTGGCAAGATGTAGCACCAGCAACCCAAGTACATCCGAAGTTAGGGATGGAAACGAAAAACCCCGACGCAGCAAGGACCAATGCCGGAATAAGGGAGACAGCCCAAAGAGCACGGCGGTCAACGCCGGATTCAAAAGCTCGCGGCAGAATCAGAGAAAGCCACCCCTCAAGGATAACAGGGACGAGCTATCCAACTTAAACAAAATCTTGGACAAGATATGTCAAATACACAGTACTCCCGGGAAGCCTGCGAACCGTACCCATAGAGATTGTTGGGTTTTCAAGCAAGCCGGCAAACTCAATGCTGAACAGAAGGGGCTCAACACACCAAGTGAGGACGACGACGAACCCCACAAGCAGAGCACCAGGAAACAAAAGGATTTCCCACAAGAAGTCAAAATAGTAAACTTACTTCACGTGACAAACAGAACGGCGCCACCAGAGATACGCGCCATACGGCCTATCCCAAAGGAGTCTTGCCAATGGTTGTTAAAACCGATCACCTTCGACCATCAGGATTACTCTAGAAGTATCCTAAACGCAGGCTGGACTGCCTTGGTAGTAGATCCAATAATCGGCGGACTCCACTTTACAAATGTCCCGATGGATGGCGGTAGTGGTCTAAACCTGTTATACCAGGACACAATCCGCAACATGGGGATAGACCCAACAAAAATTCGCCATAGCAAAACCTCCTTTCAAGGGGTAACGCCAGGCCCGGATGCCCGCTGTATGGGTTCTCTCCGGCTAGAAGTTATGTTCGGCTCCCCCGATAACTTCCGCCGCGAACAACTAACTTTCCACATCGCCCCATTCTCAAGTAGCTATCAAGCACTGCTGGGACGCGAAGCTTTCGCCCGCTTTAACGCAATACCGCATTATGCATCTCTTACGCTTAAGATGCCCGGTCCACGAGGCATCATCTCATTAAAGGGAAAACATTGAGTGTTCCTCTCGCGCGGAAGACAGTGCGGCTGCCTTGACAGCCCCACAATAAAGCGGCTTCACCAGCCAAAGCACCTAAATAGGTCGTCAAGACCACGGACACGGCTAGATGAGTCCGCCATAAACATACAATTGATAAAGGCTTAATAGCCGTATACCCCTGTACTAGGGGCTCCGCGCATATAAAACAAGAGACAATAAAGCTCAATTTTACCCATTTCGATTTATACTTTGTTTATTTAGTATAACTTATGTTCGGCATGATATTTCTTCAACTAAGTTCCTCTCTTTTATAGATGAACACCGTGCTACGCCCGTCCAGGATATGGCACAACGGAGACACATGCGCAGACGTGCAGCAGGGACCCATTCCAAGGATTCTTTTCAGATTAAGACCCTGCGTAAACCTTTTTTACTGTCTCTTGTTGATACACATCCCCTGGTTTCTTGGTATAACCAAGGAGGAGGCTGGCGTTTTGGCATGTGGCCACGTCAGAGTTTTGCGCGTACCTGGACACTAGGGGCTTATTACTAAGGGCGTTATCCCACCCGCCCTCATAAAGACCGAATACCTTAGGGAGTGTTCGGCATCGCGAGTTTGGCCTTATATGCATCAGCTCCGAATCATGTCTTTGGTCAAATGTTGGGTTTGCCCGGCTCCTGTGTTTTGCTGCCTTACGTTCCGCTCTATCGGCTAAGGCGGCACCAGGAGAACTACTGCGATTGTGCCCCGGTTCGGCCAGGCGAGCACCTCAGTAGAGAAAGCCGAAAACTGACTGTCATGATATAACGTGAGACTGGTCAACCACTCGATGACTTACCGGAATCTTTAGGATTCCTCCGCATTAACGAAGGGCCGTTTCCCGGCCAGGCACATACGCGCCCCGAGTTCGGGCGAGCGCAGGCGCCACCAGGGGCTATATAAGTAGCCTCACTGTCAAACTCCTATGGCTAAGTGAAAGTGATAAAGCATCATAGTCCGATTGCCTAGTTCGCTGCGCTATCACCTCCTTTGTAGGACCAAGACGTTGGATCAAGTTTGAAAATGCGCCTTCTGCGAACACCCCCGCATTATGTGCGTGGGGGCTGAAGCCGACGACTGCCATCTTTCAGATTATATATACATATATGTTAAATGGCCGCACAGGAGGTATTATAATACTTGCAAGAACAAGTATAAAAAGCTTCTACAATTTATCAAAATATTGTTTTACAATAATATATGCTATTCGATATAGTATCCTTCGAGCACCGTGTCTCTATTAAACGAGCGCCTTGCAGAACTTCCTGAAAATAGTGCTCGGCAGGTACTCGGCTTCCATCCGAGTCTAGCGATGCAACAGCGGTGGCCTCCATTTCCGCCCAGTATGTCTTGACATGGGCAAGAGCCATCCGTGCACCCTTTATGCACGCTGACCTCTTCATCGCATCGATATGCGGCACCGCACCAAGGAACTGCCGCACCAAGTTGAAATAACTTTTCGGCTCTGGCCTCTCTGGCCACAGATGACTCATGACATACTTCATGGCGAGTTTGGACAACCTATTTAGCTCGGCCCATTCGGCCAAACGATCGGCAAATGACAGTGGACGCTCTAGATTGTGGAACTGCGACCAAAAGAGCTTTTCCACTTCGCGATCTTCTTGATCTCGGAAGTGTTCGGCCGCATCTGCGACACTCGCTGCCAAATCCAGATAGGTGTCCGCCATACTCCACATCCGGTTTAACGGAGCATGTTTAGGATCACAGAACTTCCTTCGCAGCATAAAGGGCTTTCCAGCCGCGATCTCTCCGGCCTGACGCAGCTCCTCCTTCATAGCTCTCATCGCAGAGCAAGCATCCTTGGCATCGGCAACGGCCTTCTCCAGGTCCGTCTATTCCACCTGATCTTCTTTTTCAAGAAGCTTGCAACGGTCAGTAGCGCTCTTCAGCTTCACAGCCATCTCGGCCATTTCCTTCTTGCTTCGGCAGTGAGCAGCCTATTCGGCTTTCAGCTCTTCAATTGCCTTTCCGGCAGCCGCATCACTTTTTCTGGCTTGTTCCTTGGCTCGGGCAAGTTCCGCCCGAAGATTCTCCATGGCAGCAGCACCATCTGCATCAAGCGCACACATTGTAAGATACTGGCATAAAGATCCTCTTACCAGGTGCCGCCGGAGTAATTACATACCCTGTGCCTCGTCAAGCCGCTTGTTGACAAGCGCGATGTCGGCATCTGCCACGTCAAGTTGCCGCTTTAGCTCGGCAAATTCATTAGTCCGGCTGGCCACCCGACACTTCACCACCTACGTATGAAGGCGGCATATTAAACCTGGGATTATGATCCTCTGCGCGCCTTCACTTTTGACAACGCACAGAGTCTCAGGGGCTACTATCTACACAGGGCGCATCTTATTTATGCGCAACTGTCCAAAAAGGGTACATTATCTCACGTACCTCAAAACCCGTCAGTAAACTCCTGACGGCCTCATGTAATCCACTCTCCGCGGATGAAATCCTCTCAATCACCGTACCCATCAATGCACGGTGCTCCTCTGAGATAGATGCTCGCCCTAGCAGATCCTTCAGCTCCCCCGACCGCGCACCAGACGGTGCCGGACTCGTCCGATGGCCCTTTTCGAAGGCTGGACGCGGAGGGCTTTGGGGGGCCATATGACTACCTTCCGGCCCTGCCGGATTCGGAGAAACCCTTCGCGACGATACCTCAGGGTTGGCCGCCTCGCAAGGCGGTACGGCAGGGGGAGGCGTTCCGCTCTCCATCATCTCCAGAAGAAGATCCCCCGAAGACGAGCTCTACTGAGAAGGGCTAAGGTGCGAGCTACAAGGTAAATTTTCGATTACTTTTCTCAGATATAAAGCAGGGATTTCTCTCATTTCCTAAAAAGAAAACTCCTCTCTACTTACGGCTCGGTGGAGGGCTGATCCCCTTGAGGGCATAATTCGGCCGAAGTATCCCCCAGCATAGGACCCTCTGGCGAAGATTTCTTCCCCCGCTTTGAGGCCATGGTCTCCGGGTCTTTAGAGGCGGTCCTCTTCTTCCCCTGAGGAGAGGAATTTTCGATTCCTCCCTTCCAAACAGCCTCCTTCGAGGAGGCCATAGCTTCCTTGTCCCCTCCCTCGCTTTCCTCCGAAGGCACAACCTCCAACATCCTGACTAGCACGGGACCCGGCGTGGTCTCGGGGAGGGGGGCCGTGAAGGATATATGCCCTAGAGGCAATAATAAAGTTATTATTTATTTCCTTATATCATGATGAATGTTTATTATTCATGCTAGAATTGTATTAACCGGAAACATAATACATGTGTGAATACATAGACAAACAGAGTGTCACTAGTATGCCTCTACTTGATTAGCTCGTTAATCAAAGATGGTAATGTTTCCTAACCATGAACAAAGTGTTGTTATTTGATTAACGAGGTCACATCATTAGTTGAATGATCTGATTGACATGACCCATTCCATTAGCTTAGCACCCGATCGTTTAGTATGTTGCTATTGCTTTCTTCATGACTTATACATGTTCCTATGACTATGAGATTATGCAACTCCCATTTGCCGGAGGAACACTTTGTGTGCTACCAAACGTCACAACGTAACTGGGTGATTATAAAGGAGCTCTACAGGTGTCTCCAATGGTAGATGTTGGGTTGGCGTATTTCGAGAATAGGATTTGTCACTCCGACTGTCAGAGAGGTATCTCTGGGCCCTCTCGGTAATGCACATCACATAAGCCTTGCAAGCATTGCAACTAATGAGTTAGTTGCGGGATGATGTATTACGGAACGAGTAAAGAGACTTTCCAGTAACGAGATTGAACTAGGTATTGGATACCGACGATCGAATCTCGGGCAAGTAACATACCGATGACAAAGGGAACAACATATGTTGTTATGCGGTCTGACCGATAAAGATCTTCGTTGAATATGTAGGAGCCAATATGGGCATCCAGGTCCCGCTATTGGTTATTGACCGGAGATGTGTCTCAGTCATGTCTACATTATTCTCGAACCGTAGGGTCCACACGCTTAACGTTACAATGACAATTATTATGAGTTTATGCATTTTGATGTACCGAAGTTAGTTCGGACTCCCAGATGTGACCACGGACATGACGAGGAGTTTCGAAATGGTTGAGACATAAAGATTGATATATTGGAAGCCTATATTTGGACATCGGAAGTGTTCCGGGTGAAATCAGGATTTTACCGGAGTACCGGGAGGTTACCGAAACCCCCCAGGAGCCATATGGGCCTTAATGGGCTTTAGTGGAAAGGAGAAAGGGGCAGCACAAGGTGGTCGCGCGCCTCCCCCCTCCCCTAGTCCTATTAGGACTAGGAGAGGTGGCCGGCCCCCCTCTCTCTCTTTCCCCCTCGGGGAATCCTAGTCCAACTAGGATTGGGGGGGGGGAGTCCTACTCCCGGTACGAGTAGGACTCCTCCTGCGCCCTCCTCCTGGCCGGCGGCCCCCTCCCCCTTGGCTCCTTTATATACGGAGGCAGGGGGCACCTCTAGACACACAAGTTGATCCTTGAGATCGTTCCTTAGCCGTGTGCGGTGCCCCCTGCCACCATATTCCACCTCGATTATATTGTAGCGGTGCTTAGGCGAAGCCCTACGACGGTAGAACATCAAGATCGTCACCACGCCGTCGTGCTGACGGAACTCCTCCCCGACGCTTTGCTAGATCGGAGCCCGGGGATCATCATCGAGCTGTAGTGTGCTAAGAACTCGGAGGTGCCGGAGTAACGGTGCTTGGATCGGTCGGATCGGGAAGATGTACGACTACTTCCTCTACGTTGCGTCAACGCTTCCGCATACGGTCTGCGTGGGTACGTAGACAACACTCTCCCCTCTCGTTGCTATGCATCACCATGATCTTGCGTGTGCGTAGGAAAATTTTGAAATTACTATGTTACCCAACAGGTCGGACACCTGATTAGCTTTGCTTTCGCTATCCACTCCTGTTTAAAGGACAACTCTTTTAAGGGAAATTTTATAAATATGCGGATTACGAGTCCGGGCACATGGCTACTTACTTGAGTATCCGGGCGGTTGCAGCTCAGACCTGCGTCCTCGGTCAAGTCCGGACACATTGCTTGTGATCCAAAGAACAATTTGTACATCTCCACGGGCATCGCGCCCATAAAATGTTGGAGAGGTCGTGGTCCCTCCGGATTGAACTCCCACAGGCAGAGGGGGCGACGTTTGCAGGGCAGAGCTCGGCGAATCAGCATAACCTGTGTCACCGTGACCAGACTGATATCTCTTTCTAGGAGATCTCGAATGCGGCCCTGTAACAAGGGCACGTCCTTGGACGGACCCCAGTCCAGTCCTTTATTGACCCAAGACACTAGCTGTGGTGGGGGACCTGAGCAAAAGGCAGGTGGCGCCACCCACTTGGCGCTCCTAGGAGCGGTGATATAAAACCACTCTCATTGGCATAAGCTAGACTCCTCTTGAAAAGAGCCCTCGGGCCATGGAGCACCAGCATTCTTGCTTATAAAAGCACCTCCGCACTCCGTGTGCCGTCCCTCGATCATCTTCGGCTCTACTTTGAAGGTCTTGAGCCATAGTCCGAAGTGAGGAGTAATACAGAGGAAGGCTTCACACATGACGATGAATGAGGAAATATGGAGGATGGACTCCGGGGCTAAGTCGTGAAATTCCAGCCCATAATAATACATGGGCCCCCTCACGAACGGATCCGTCGGGAAGCCTAGCCCCTGAAGGAAGTGAGACATGAACACCACACTCTCACCAAGCTTGGGAGTGGGAATGACCTGCCCTTGAGCAGGCAGCCTATGCCAGATTTCATCAGTCAAGAACCTGGCCTCTCTCAACTTCAGCACGTCCTCCTTCGTGACGGAGGAGGGAATCCATCGGCCTCGAAGGTCAGAACCGGACATTGTCGAAGGTCCGAAGCGCCTGAAATCTAGAGCCTTGGGTGTTGGAACTCGAGGCGAAGGGCGAACTCATTTGAGATTGAAAGAAAGGAGTAAGGCCTTGGTCTGTTTATAAGAGGTTGAATACCAAGGGCCCTCCCCATGACTGTTTGGGACTCGCCTTTGATCGAGAAAACATACCAACAGGTACGGTTGGGTTACCCACGCCCGTATTGATGATTATCCCGGAATAAGGGGACACGATCTCTGCTTTGACAAGACGTGCCAAGGAAACTGCCTCGCTAAACGCGCTGAGGTGGGATAGTAAAGCGATTCGAATAAAGACCTGGCCGTGGTGTGATGTCACGCTACGGAATACGTCAACAGATTAGATTTGTGTAAGTATTATTCTCTCTATGGCAATATGTGGAAACTTATTTTGCAGAACCGGACACTACCTTTGTGTTCAAAATCTTCTATGAAGTACTTGGAGGAGGAACCCGCCTTGCAATGCCGAAGACAATCTGCGCGCCGGACTCGTCGTCATTGAAGCCTGGTTCAGGGGCTACTGAGGGAGTCCCGGATTAGGGGTTGTCCAGATAGCCGGAATATACCTTCGTCTGGACTCCTGGACTATGAAGATACACGATTGAAGACTTCGTCCTGTGTCCGGAAGGGCCTTTCCTTAGCGTGGAAGGCAAGCTTGGCGATACGGATATGTAGATCTCCTACCATTGTAACCGACTCTGTGTAACCCTATCCCTCTCCGGTGTCTATATAAACCGGAGGGTCTTAGTCCGTAGGACGGCCAACAATCATACCATAGGCTAGCTTCTAGGGTTTAGCCTCCTTGATCTCGTGGTAGATCTACTCTTGTACTACCCATATCATCAATATTAATCAAGCAGGACGTAGGGTTTTACCTCCATCAAGAGGTCCCGAACCTGGGTAAAACATCATGTCCCCTGCCTCCTGTTACCATCCGCCTAGACGCACAGTTCGGGACCCCCTACCCGAGATCCGCCTGTTTTGACACCGACAGGGCCCACGAGGCAGGGGGGCGCCCAAGGGGGTAGGGTGCGCCCCCACCCTCGTGGGTAGGGTGTGCCCCCTGGTGAACTTCTTGCGCTCAATATTTTTTATATATTCTGAAAACGTCTTCCGTGAAGTTTCAGGACTTTTGGAGCTGTGCGGAATAGGTCTCTAATATTTGCTCCTTTTCCAGTCCAGAATCCCAGCTGCCGGCATTCTCCCTCTTTATGTAAACCTTGTAAAATAAGAGTGAATAGGCATAAGTATTGTGACATAATGTGTAATAACAACCCATAATGCAATAAATATCGATATAAAAGCATGATGCAAAATGGATGTATCAACTCCCCCAAGCTTAGACCTCGCTTGTCCTCAAGCGAAAGCCGAAATCGAAAAATATGTCCACATGTTTAGAGATAGAGGTGTCGATAAAAGTAAAATACGAACATGAGGGCATCATGATCATTCTTAGAACAACAACTTATATAATTCTCGTCATATGATTTCTTATGCTAGAGTAATAATTCGATCACAATTTCAAGTATGAATCATAAACTTCATTGAAAACTAACAAACTATAATCTCAGTCATTGGAGCAATTGCAATTTATCATAACATAGGAAAGAGTCAATATAAGAGCTTTTTAGCAAGTCCGCATACTCAACTATCATATAGTCTTTCACAATTGCTGACACTCATGCAATACTTATGGGTATGGAGTTTTAATTGGACACAGAGAAAGATAGGGCTTATAGTTTTGCCTCCCAACGTTTTACCTTAAGGGTAATGTCAACAATAATAGTTCATGAAAACTCACATCCAATTAGCCATATACACCAGGATCCTTCCAACATATTGTGCTTGCCAAAGGATAAAATGTAAAAAGGAAGGGTGAAGATCACCATGACTCTTATGCAAGGTAGGAGATAAAAGTAAAAGATAGGCCCTTCGCAGAGGGAAGCAGAGTTGTCATGCGCTTTTATGGTTGGATGCACAAAATCTTAATGCGAAAGAACGTCACTTTATATTGCCATTTGGGATATGGACCTTTATTATGCAGTCTGTCGCTTTTATTTCTTCCATATCACATGATCGTATAAAGCTTATTTTCTCCCACACTAATAAGTCATACATATTTAGAGAGCAATTTTTATTGCTTGCACCGATGACAACTTACTTGGAGGATCTTACTCAATCCATAGGTAGGTATGGTGGACTCTCATGGCAAAACTGGTTTAAGGGTGTTTGGAAGCACAAGTAGTATCTCTACTTGGTGCAAAGAATTTGGCTAGCATGAGGGGGAAAGGCAAGCTCAACATGTTGGAGGATCCATGACAATATAATTTATCTCAGATGTAAGAAAACATAACCCATTACATTGTCTTCCTTGTCCAACGCCAACTCTTTAGCAAGTCATATTTTAATGAGTGCTCACAATCATGAAAGATGTCCAAGATAGTGTATTTATATGTGAAGACCTCTCTTTCTTTATTACTTCCTATTAATTGCAACGATGACCAAAACTATGTTTGTCAACTCTCAACAACTTTTATTCATCATACCTTTTCTATCTGAGCTCATTACTCTCAATAAGATCAATATGAACCCTTTATTTCTTTTTATTCTTTTCTCTTTTCTTTTATTCACTCAAGATCATGGAAAAATAATCAAGCTCTTGACTCAACACTAACACTAATCATTATTATATATAGCTCACGGACTCGATTACATAGAAGGATCATAAAGCAAAACCCACAACTAGATCATACTAAAACTTTATTCTACTAGATCAAGATATTTCCAAAAGGACCGAACTAAGAAAAATGGTAAAGATAAAAGTGATGGTGATACGATACCGGGGCACTCCCCCAAGCTTGGCAGTTGCCAAGGGAAGTGCCCATACCGATGTGATTATGTCTCCTTTGCTGATGAAGAAGATGGAGGTGTTGTTGGTGATGGATAGTCACACATCGAGCGTAAGAGGTCCTCCAGCTTGCGGATAATGCCCTTGAGTGCAAAAATATGCTCCTTCAACAAAATATTTTCACGTGTGAGATACTTGTTCTGTATACGAGCTAACACAATCATCTTGAAAGCTTCGATCTCAGTTGGGGTAAGAAGATTGTGATCAAGTTGAAGGATGTCTTCTGCTGCCGGAGCTTGATCCTCCGTGGCCTTCTTGATCCCTTCATCCTTGTTGATCCCCATGGTCAGCTCCATCTTCATTAGCCAAGCATCGTTGTCACCATTGTTGGAGTAGGGGGACGACATGATGCCTGGCCTTGACGACCCTGATAGCAAACAGCTCGAAACAAGAACAGAGGATATTTGCGTGATAGAGGAGTCAAAACCTCCGGGAGATTATATAATGAATTTTTACTGACCAAAATACGTATTGTGCAAGAAAACGGAGTCCAGAGAGCGCATGAGGTGCCCACGAGGTAGGGGGTGCGCCCAGTAGGGTAGGGCGCGCCCTCCACCCTCATGGAGGCCTCGTGTCCTTCCCGGACTGCTTCTTATTTTTCTATTTTTCTAAATATTCCAAAATAGAGAAATATTGCCTTAAAAACTGTTTTGGAGTCGGTTTACTTACCGTACCACATACCTATTACTTTTCGGAGTCTGAAACGTTCCGGAAAGTGTCCCTTATGTATTCCTCCGGGGTTACGATTTCAATAACATTGGATTCAACATTTACAGGATTACCTGAGATATAATGTTTAATTCTTTGACCGTTCACCACCTTAGGATTTGTGCCTTCGAAGTAGTTGATTTTTATGGCACCGGAACGATATACCTCCTCGATAACGTAGGGGCCTTCCCATTTAGAGAGAAGTTTTCCTGCAAAAAATCTTAGACGAGAGTTGTATAGCAGTACATAATCACCTACATTAAACTCACGCTTTTGTATCCTTTTATCATGCCATATTTTAACTTTTTCTTTAAACAACTTGGCATTTTCATAAGCTTGGGTTCTCCATTCATCAAGTGAGCTAATATCAAATAACCTCTTCTCACCGGCAAGTTTAAAATCATAGTTGAGCTCTTTAATAGCCCAATATGCCTTGTGTTCTAGTTCGAGAGGTAAGTGACATGCTTTTCCATAAACCATTTTATACGGAGACATACCCATAGGATTTTTATATGCAGTTCTATAGGCCCATAATGCATCATCAAGTTTCTTGGACCAATTCTTTCTAGACCTATTGACAGTCTTCTGCAAAATTAATTTGAGCTCTCTGTTACTCAATTCTACTTGACCACTAGACCGTGCGTGATAAGGAGATGCAATTCTATGATTAACATCATACTTAGCAAGCATTTTACGGAAAGCGCCATGAATAAAATGTGAACCACCATCAGTCTTTAAATATCTAGGGACTCCAAATCTTGGAAAAATAACTTCTTTAAGCATTTTAATAGAAGTGTTATGATCAGCACTACTAGTTGGAATAGCTTCTACCCACTTAGTAACGTAATCAACATCAACTAAAATATGTGTATAACCATTAGAGGCAGGAAAAGGTCCCATATAATCAAATCCCCAAACATCAAGTGGTTCAATAACGAGTGAATAGTTCATAGGCATTTCTTGAAGTCTACTAATATTGCCAATTCTTTGACATACATCACTAGATAAGACAAACTTACGAGCATACTTGAAGAGAGTAGGCCAATAAAAACCAGATTGCAATACCTTATGTGCAGTTCTATCTCCAGCATGGTGTCCTCCATAAGCTTCGGAGTGACACTTGCGTAGGATCTATTCCTGTTCATGCTCAGGTACACAACGTATAATAACACCATCTACTCCTTCTTTATAAAGATGTGGGTCATCCCAAAAGTAATGTCTCAAGTCATAGAAGAACTTTTTCTTTTGCTGGTATGTGAAACTAGGTGGTATAAATTTAGCAACAATGTAATTAGCACAACCAGCATACCATGGAGCAGTATGAGAAGCATTTATGACGTTTAATTGCTCATCAGGAAAGCTATCATTAATAGGTAGTGGGTCATCAAGAACATTTTCTAACCTAGACAAGTTGTCTGCAATGGGGTTCTCAGCTCCCTTTCTATCAACAATATGCAAATCAAATTCTTGTAGCAAGAGAACCCATCTAATAAGTCTAGGTTTAGCATCTTTCTTTTCCATAAGATATTTAATAGCAGCATGATCAGTGTGGATAGTTACTTTAGAATCAACAATATAAGGTGTGAACTTATCACAAGCAAATACAACTGCTAAGAATTCTTTTTCAGTAGTAGCATAGTTTCTTTGAGCATTATCTAGAGTTTTACTAGCATATTGAATAACGTTTAATTTCTTATCAACTCTTTGCCCTAGAACAGCACCTATAACATAATCACTAGCATCACACATAATTTCAAAGGGTAAATTCCAATCAGGTGGTTGAACAATAGGTGCAGAGATCAATGCTTTCTTAAGTATTTCAAATGCTTCTACACAATCATCATCAAAGACAAATGGTATATCTTTTTGTAATAAATTAGTCAGAGGCCGAGAATTTTTTTGAGAAGTCCTTAATGAACCTCCTATAAAATCCGGCGTGACCAAGGAAACTTATTATACCTTTGATGTCCTTGGGACATGGCATCTTTTCAATAGCATCAACCTTGGCTTTATCAACTTCAATACCTCTTTCAGAAACTTTATGCCCCAAGACAATACCTTCATTAACCATAAAGTGGCACTTTCCCAATTCAAGACAAGATTAGTTTCTTCACATCTCTGCGAAACTCGGCCAAGGTTTCTCAAGCAATCATCAAAAGAAGATCCATAGAAGGAGAAATTGTCCATGAAAACCTCACAAATCTTTTCACAAAAGTCAGGGAATATAGCCATCATGCATCTTTGAAACGTAGCATGTGCATTGCATAAACCAAAAGGCATACGTCTATAAGCAAAAGTACCAAAAGGGCAAGTAAAAGTAGTCTTTGATTGATCCTTAGCTAACACAGGTATTTGAGAGAAACCAGAATAGCCATCTAGAAAGAAAAAGTGTGTATGTTTGGATAATATTTCTAGCATTTGATCGATAAAAGGTAAGGGGTAATGATCTTTTTTAGTGGCCTTATTTAATTTGCGGAAATCAGTTACCATCCTATAACCTGTAATAATTCTTTGAGGAATCTATTCATCTTTATCATTAGGAATGACAGTAATACCTCCCTTCTTAGGGACACAATGGACATGACTTACCCACTGACTATCAGCAATAGGATAAATTATACATGCCTCAAGGAGCTTTAGTATTTCCTTTCTTACCACTTCTTTCATCTTAGGATTCAGCCGTCGTTGATGATCACGAACTGGTTTAGCATCTTCTTCCAAATTTATTTTATGTTAACATAGAGTGGGGCTAATGCCCTTAAGATCATCAAGAGTATACCCAATAGCAGCACAGTGCGTCTTCATAGTTTTCAATAATCTCTCTTCTTCATGCTCTGAAAGGTTAGCACTAATAATAACAGGATATATCTTTTTCTCATCAAGATAAGCACATTTAAGAGTATTAGGCAACTATTTAAGCTCAAACACGGGATCACCCTTGGGTGGAGGAGGATCCCCTAGGATTTCAACAGGCAAATTGTGTTTCAGAATAGGTTCTTGTTTAAAGAATACTTCATCTATTTCCCTTCTTTCATTCATAAACATATCATTTTCATGGTCTAGCAAATATTGTTCTAAAGGATCACTAGGTGGTACGGCAATAGAAGCAAGACCAATAATTTCATCCTCACTAGGAAATTATTCTTCACGGTGTTGTCTACTAAATTTAGAGAAATTAAATTCATGAGACATATCATCTAAACTGATAGTAACAACACCCTTTTTGCAATCTATCTTAGCATTAACAGTGTTTAAGAAGGGTCTACCAAATATAATGGGACAAAAGCTATCTTGTGGGGAACCAAGAACAAGAAAATCAGTAGGATATTTAGTTTTCCCACACAAGACTTCAACATCTCTAACAATTCCCATAGGTGAAATAGTATCTCTATTGGCAAGTTTAATTGTGACATCAATATCTTCTAACTCAACAGGTGCAATATCATGCACAATTTTTCTATATAGGTCAATAGGTATTGCACTAGCACTGGCACCCATATCACATAAGCCATGATAACAATTATCTCCTATTTTAACAGAAATATCAGGCATGCCTACCATAGGTCTAGGTTTATCTTTAGCACAAGATTTAGCAATTCTAGCGGTTTCATCACAGAAATAAATAACATGCCCATCAATATTATTAGCTAAGAGATCTTTAACAATAGCAATATTAGGTTCAACTTTAACTTGCTTAGGAGGTGTATATGTTCTAATATTGCTTTTACGAACCATAGTTGAAGCTTTAGCATGATCCTTTATCCTAACATGGAAAGGTGGTTTCTCAACATAAGCAGTAGGAACAATAGGATCATTATAAGTGGCAATCTTTTCCTCAACTTTAATAGGTGCAACTACTTTTACTTCTATGGGAGGATGATATTTAAACCACTTCTCCTTGGGGAGCTCAACATAAGTAGCAAAATATTCATAGAAAGAAGCTACTATCTCAGAGTCAAGTCCATATTTAGTGCTCAATTTATGGAAAACATCGGTATCCATAAAAGATTTAACACAATCAAACTTAGGTGTCATACTTGACTCCTTACCTTCGTCGAGGTCCCAATCTTTAGAGTTACGTTTAATTCTTTCCAATAAATCCCATTTGAATTCAATAGTCTTACCTAGATTAATATGATGAAAGATAGACCCGGGGGGCATAGGTTTCACTAGTGGCTTCTCTCAAGAGCATAAGTATTACCGTGGGTAAACGAATTACTGTCGAGCAATTGATAGAATTGAGCATAGTTATGAGAATATCTAGGTATGATCATGTATATAGGTGATGACCCTCAAGTATAGGGGATCTATCATAGTCCTTTCGATAAGTAAGAGTGTCGAACCCAACAAGGAGCAGAAGGAAATGATAAGCGGTTTCCAGCAAGGTATTCTCTGCAAGTACTGAAATAAGTGGTAACAGATAGTTTTGTGATAGGATAATTTGTAACGAGCAACAAGTAACAAAAGTAAATAAAGTGCAGCAAAGTGGCCCAATACTTTTTGTAGCAAAGGACAAGCCTGGACAAACTCTCATATAGAGAAAAGCGCTCCCGAGGACACATGGGAATATCGTCAAGGTAGTTTTCATCACGTTCATATGATTCGCGTTTGGTACTTTGATAATTTGGTATGTGGGTGGACCGGTGCTTGGGTACTGTCCTTACTTGGACAAGCATCCCACTTATGATTAACCTCTATTGCAAGCATCCGCAACTACAACAAAAGTATTAAGGTAAACCGAACCATAGCATGAAACATATGGATCCAAATCAGCCCCTTACGAAGCAACGCATAAACTAGGGTTTAAGCTTCTGTCACTCTAGCAACCCATCATCTACTTATTACTTCCCAATGCCTTCCTCTAGGCCCAAAAATTGGTGAAGTGTGATGTAGTCGACGTTCACATAACACCACTAGAGGCTAGACAACATACATCTCATCAAAATATCGAACGAATACCAAATTCACATGACTACTAATAGCAAGACTTCTCCCATGTCCTCAGGAACAAACATAACTACTCACAAAGCATATTCATGTTCATAATCAGAGGGGTATTAATATGCATATAGAATCTGAACGTATGATCTTCCACCAAATAAACCAACTAGCATCAACTACAAGGAGTAATTAACACTACTAGCAACCTACTAGTACCAATCCCGGACTTGGAGACAAGAATTGGATACAAGAGATGAACTAGGGTTTTGAGAGGAGATGGTGCTGGTGAAGATGTTGATGGATATTGCCCTCTCCCGATGAGAGAAGCGTTGGTGATGACGATGGCGATGATTTCCCCCTCCCGGAGGGAAGTTTCCCCGGCAGAACAGCTCTGCCGGAGCCCTAGATTGGATCCGCCAAGGTTCCGCCTCGTGGAAGCGGAGTTTCATCCGAGGAGATGGCTTATGATTTTTCCTCATCGAAAGACTCCATATAGCAGAAGATGGCCATCGGAGGGCCACCAGGGGGCCTGAGGGAGTCCCGGATTAGGGGGTGTCCGGATAGCCGGACTATACCTTCATCCGGACTCCTGGACTATGAAGATACAAGATTGAAGACTTCGTCCCGTGTCCGGAAGGGACTTTCCTTGGCGTGGAAGGCAAGCTTGGCGATACAGATATGTAGATCTCCTACCATTGTAACCGACTCTGTGTAACCCTAGCCCTCTCCGGTGTCTATATAAACCAGAGGGTCTTAGTCCGTAGGACGGCCAACAATCATACCATAGGCTAGCTTCTAGGGTTTAGCCTCCTTGATCTCGTGGTAGATCTACTCTTGTACTACCCATATCATCAATATTCATCAAGCAGGACATAGGGTTTTACCTCCATCAAGAGGGCCCGAACCTGGGTAAAACATCGTGTCCGCTGCCTCCTGTTACCATCCGCCTAGACGCACAGTTCGGGACCCCCTACCCGAGATCCGCCGGTTTTGACACCGACATTGGTGCTTTCATTGAGAGTTCCTCTGTGTCGTCACTTTTAGGCCCGATGGCTTCTCCGATCATCAACCGCGATGCGATCCGGGGTGAGGCTGTTCTCCCCGGACAGATCTTCGTATTCGGCGGCTTTGCACTGCGGGCCAATTCGCTTGGTCATCTGGAGCAGATCGAAAGCTACGCCCCTGGCCATCAGGTCAGATTTGGAAGTTTGAACTACACGACGGACATCCGCGGAGACTTGATCTTCGATGGATTCGAGCCACAGCCGAGCGTGCCGCACAGTCACGATGGGCATGATCTAGCTCTGCCGCTGAACTGTGCCCTGGAGGCCGCATCTGTGTCCGCTCCGACCCCTAGCTCGGAGCCGATCACACCAATCGAGGATGGGTGGTTAGACACCGCCTCGGGGGCTGCAATCTCTACGGCGATCAAGCCGAACACCAGCCTTATCCTCTGCGAAGCCCGCGACTCCAAGGTGCCGGACTCCTCTCCGGACTCCGAGCCCTCCGCGCCCCTACCGATCGAATCTGATTGGGCGCCGATCATGGAGTTCACCGCCGCAGACATCTTTCAGCACTCACCCTTCGGCGACATTCTGAATTCACTCAGGTCTCTCTCTTTGTCAGGAGAGCCCTGGCCGGACTATGACCGGCAGGATTGGGATGTGGATGACGAAGAAATTCGATGCCCACCCACCACCCACTTCGTAGCCACTATCGATAATTTAAACGACGTGCTCGACTTCGACTCCGAAGACATCAACGGTATGGACGACGATGTAGGAGATGAACATGAACCAACACCTATAAGGCACTGGACAGCCACCTCATCTCATGATGTATACATGGTGGACACACCCAAAGGAAGCGACAACGAGGAACACAAGGATGCAACGAGGGATCATTCACTCGAAAAGCAATCAAAGCGGCGACGTAAGCGCCGCTCCAAGCCCCGCCTCAACAGAGACAACAGCCATACAGACCCAGCCATAGAGCAGGACGAGCCGGCGGACGACGAACATGCCTTCGAGCAAGCGTCCGAACATGGCAACTTGGATAAACAAACCGAACACCCCGTCCCCGGCGAAAACAACAGTCCGGACGACCTTACGCCGGATAAACTCATGGAGTAGAAGAACCTCCACAAAAGGCTCGTCGCCACTGCGCATAGCCTGAAAAAGCAGAAGCAGAAGCTCAAAACTGCGGAAGATGCACTCAGAATCAGATGGAGCAAAGTACGCAATACCGCAGAGAAATATGGCGGTAGTCGCCGCACAAAAAGCTATCCAAAGCGAAAGCTACTACCTGAATTTGACGAGGAGGCCTTAGAGCCCCCGCAGTCAAAAAATAGGAAAGCCATCCGGTCGGATAGACGATCGCATGGCCAGCATGGAGCGGCAAGCGGCGCCGCACACAAGCCGGCACGCGATCCACCAAAGGATCCGCATCAAAAATACGGCCCAGCTAGATCTATCTATGGGCCAAGAAAGCAAGCTCTAGTAAGCAATGCAACACAACAAATATCCGAACATCACGACACACCCAAATACAGGGGTGCCACACACCCCCTATGTTTCACCGATGAGGTGCTGGACCATGAATTTCCAGCGGGATTCAAGCCCGTAACCATAGAGGCGTACGACGGAACAACAGACCCTGGGGTCTGGATCGAGGATTATATCCTCCACATACACATGGCCAGAGGAGATGACCTCCACGCCATAAAATACTTACCCCTCAAGCTTAAAGGGCCAGCCCGGCATTGGCTCAAAAGCCTTCCCGAAAACACCATTGGAAGTTGGGAAGAGCTTGAGGATGCTTTCCGGGCAAATTTTCAAGGGACCTATGTCCGCCCTCCAGATGCAGACGATCTCAGTCACATAACTCAACAGCCCGGAGAGTCAGCCCGGAAATTCTGGAACAGATTTCTTACTAAAAAGAATCAGATAGTCGACTGTCCGGACGCCGAAGCCCTAGCAGCTTTTAAGCATAACGTTCGAGACGAATGGCTCGCCAGACACCTCGGCCAAGAAAAGCCAAGAACAATGGCCGCATTAACAAGCCTCATGACCCGCTTTTGCGTAGGAGAGGACAGCCGGTTGGCAAGATGTAGCACCAGCAACCCAAGTACATCCGAAGTTAGGGATGGAAACGGAAAACCCCGACGCTGCAAGGACCAATGCCGGAATAAGGGAGACAGCCCAAAGAGCACGGCGGTCAACGCCAGATTCAAAAGCTCGCGGCAGAATCAGAGAAAGCCACCCCTCAAGGATAACAGGGACGAGCTATCCAACTTAAACAAAATCTTGGACAAGATATGTCAAATACACAGTACTCCCAGGAAGCCTGCGAACCGTACCCATAGAGATTGTTGGGTTTTCAAGCAAGCCGGCAAACTCAACACCGAACACAAGGGGCTCAACACACCAAGTGAGGACGACGACGAACCCCACAAGCAGAGCACCAGGAAACAAAAGGATTTCCCACAAGAAGTCAAAATAGTAAACTTACTTCACGTGACGAACAGAACGGCGCCACCAGAGATACGCGCCATACGGCCTATCCCAAAGGAGTCTTGCCAATGGTTATTAAAACCAATCACCTTCGACCATCAGGATTACTCTAGAAGTATCCTAAACGCAGGCTGGACTGCCTTGGTAGTAGATCCAATAATCGGCGGACTCCACTTTACAAATGTCCCGATGGACGGCGGCAGTGGTCTAAACCTGTTATACCAGGACACAATCCGCAACATGGGGATAGACCCAACAAAAATTCGCCATAGCAAAACCTCCTTTCAAGGGGTAACGCCAGGCCCAGATGCCCGCTGTATGGGTTCTCTCCGGCTAGAAGTTATGTTCGGCTCCCCTGATAACTTCCGCCGCGAACAGCTAACTTTCCACATCGCCCCATTCTCAAGTAGCTATCAAGCACTGCTGGGACGCGAAGCTTTCGCCCGCTTTAATGTAATACCGCATTATGCATATCTTACGCTTAAGATGCCCGGTCCACGAGGCATCATCTCATTAAAGGGAAAACATTGAGTGTTCCTCTCGCGCGGAAGACAGTGCGGCTGCCTTGACAGCCCCACAATAAAGCGACTTCACCAGCCAAAGCACCTAAATAGGTCGTGAAGACCACGGACACGGCTAGATGAGTCCGCCATAAACATACAATTGATAAAGGCTTAATAGCCGTATACCCCTGTACTAGGGGCTCCGCGCATATAAAACAAGAGACAATAAAGCTCAATTTTACCCATTTCGATTTATACTTTGTTTATTTAGTATAACTTATGTTCGGCATGATCTTTCTTCAACTAAGTTCCTCTCTTTTATAGATGAACACCGTGCTACGCCCGTCCAGGATACGGCACAACGGAGACACATGCGCAGGCGTGCAGCAGGGACCCGTTCCAAGGATTCTTTTCAGATTAAGACCTTGCGCAAACCTTTTTTACTGTCTCTTGTTGATACACATCCCCTGGTTTCTTGGTATAACCAAGGAGGAGGCTGGCGTTTTGGCATGTGGCCACGTCAGAGTTTTGCGCGTACCTAGACACTTGGGGCTTATTACTAAGGGCGTTATCCCACCCGCCCTCATAAAGACCGAATACCTTAGGGAGTGTTCGGCATCGCGAGTTTGGCCTTATATGCATCAGCTCCGAATCATGTCTTTGGTCAAATGTTGGGTTTGCCCGGCTCCTGTGTTTTGCTGCCTTACGTTCCGCTCTATCGGCTAAGGCGGCACCAGGAGAACTACTGCGATTGTGCCCCGGTTCGGCCAGGCGAGCACCTCAGTAGAGAAAGCCGAAAACTGACTGTCATGATATAGCGTGAGACTGGTCAACCACTCGATGACTTACCGGAATCTTTAGGATTCCTCCGCATTAACGAAGGGCCGTTTCCCGGCCAGGCACATACGCGCCTCGAGTTCGGGCGAGCGCAGGCGCCACCAGGGGCTATATAAGTAGCCTCACTGTCAAACTCCTATGGCTAAGTGAAAGTGATAAAGCATCATAGTCCGATTGCCTAGTTCGCTGCGCTATCACCTCCTTTGTAGGACCAAGACGTTGGATCAAGTTTGAAAATGCGCCTTCTGCGAACACCCCCGCATTATGTGCGTGGGGGCTGAAGCCGACGACTGCCATCTTTCAGATTATATATACATATATGTTAGATGGCCGCACAGGAGGTATTATAATACTTGCAAGAACAAGTATAAAAAGCTTCTACAATTTATCAAAATATTGTTTTACAATAATATATGCTATTCGAATATAGTATTCTTTGAGCACCGCGTCTCTATTAAACGAGCGCCTTGCAGAACTTCCTGAAAATAGTGCTCGGCAGGTACTCGGCTTCCATCCGAGTCTGGCGATGCAACAACGGTGGCCTCCATTTCCGCCCAGTATGTCTTGACACGGGCAAGAGCCATCTGTGCACCTCTATGCACGCTGACCTCTTCATCGCATCGATATGCGGCACCGCACCAAGGAACTGCCGCACCAAGTTGAAATAACTTTTCGGCTCTGGCCTCTCTGGCCACAGATGACTCATGACATACTTCATGGCGAGTTTGGACAACCTATTCAGCTCGGCCCATTCGGCCAAACGATCGGCAAATGACAGTGGACGCTCTAGATTGTGGAACTGCGACCAAAAGAGCTTTTCCACTTCGCGATCTTCTTGATCTCGGAAGTGTTCGGCCGCATCTGCGGCACTCGCTGCCAAATCCAGATAGGTGTCCGCCATACTCCACATCCGGTTTAACGAAGCATGTTTAGGATCACAGAACTTCCTCCGCAGCATAAAGGGCTTTCCAGCCGCGATCTCTCCGGCCTGACACAGCTCCTCCTTCATAGCTCTCATCACAGAGCAAGCATCCTTGGCATCGGCAACGGCCTTCTCCAGGTCCGTCTGTTCCGCCTGATCTTCTTTTTCAAGAAGCTTGCAACGGTCAGTAGCGCTCTTCAGCTTCACAGCCATCTCGGCCATTTCCTTCTTGCTTCGGCAGTGAGCAGCCTATTCGGCTTTCAGCTCTTCAATTGCCTTTCCGGCAGCCGCATCACTTTTTCTGGCTTGTTCCTTGGCTCGGGCAAGTTCCGCCCGAAGATTCTCCATGGCAGCAGCACCATCTGCATCAAGCGCACACATTGTAAGATACTGGCATAAAGATCCTCTTACCAGGTGCCGCCGGAGTAATTACATACCCTGTGCCTCGTCAAGCCGCTTGTTGACAAGCGCGATGTCGGCATCTGCCACGTCAAGTTGCCGCTTTAGCTCGGCAAATTCATCAGTCCGGCTGGCCACCCGACACTTCACCACCTACGTATGAAGGCGGCATATTAAACCTGGGATTATGATCCTCTGCGCGCCTTCACTTTTGACAACGGACAGAGTCTCAGGGGCTACTATCTACACAGGGCGCATCTTATTTATGCGCAACTGTCCAAAAAGGGTACATTATCTCACGTACCTCAAAACCCGTCAGTAAACTCCTGACGGCCTCGTGCAATCCGCTCTCCGCGGATGAAATCCTCTCAATTACCGTACCCATCAATGCACGGTGCTCCTCTGAGATAGATGCTCGCCCTAGCAGATCCTTCAGCTCCTCCGACCGCGCACCAGACGGTGCCGGACTCGTCCGATGGCCCTTTTCGAAGGATGGACGCGGAGGGCTTTGGGGAGCCATATGACTACCTTCCGGCCCTGCCGGATTCGGAGAAACCCTTCGCGACGATACCTCAGGGTCGCCCGCCTCGCAAGGCGGTATGGCAGGGGGAGGCGTTCCGCTCTCCATCATCTCCGGAAGAAGATCCCCTGAAGACAAGCTCTGCTGAGAAGGGCTAAGGTCCGAGCTACAAGGTAAATTTTCGATTACTTTTCTCAGATATAAAGCAGGGATTTCTCTCATTTCCTAAAAAGAAAACTCCTCTCTACTTGCGGCTCGGTGGAGGGCTGATCCCCTTGAGGGCATAATTCGGCCGAAGTATCCCCCAGCACAGGACCCTCTGGCGAAGATTTCTTCCCCCGCTTTGAGGCCATGGTCTCCGGGTCTTCAGAGGCGGTCCTCTTCTTCCCTTGAGGAGAGGAATTTTCGATTCCTCCCTTCCAAACAGCCTCCTTCGAGGAGGACGTAGCTTCCTTGTCCCCTCCCTCGCTTTCGTCCGAAGGCACAACCTCCAACATCCTGACTAGCACGGGACCCGGCGTGGTCTCGGGGAGGGGGTCCGGACACCTGATTAGCTTTGCTTTCGCTATCCACTCCTGTTTAAAGGACAACTCTTTTAAGGGCAATTTTATAAATATGCGGATTGCGAGTCCGGGCACAAGGCTACTTACTTGAATATCCGGGCGTTTGCAGCTCAGACCTGCGTCCTCGGTCAAGTCCGGACACATTGCTTGTGATCCGAAGAACAATTTGTACATTGCCACGGGCGTCGCGCCCATAAAATGTTGGAGAGGTCGTGGTCCCTCCGGATTGAACTCCCACAGGCGGAGGGGGCGACGTTTGCAGGGCAGAGCTCGGCGAATCAGCATAACCTATGTCACCGTGACCAGACTGATATCTCTTTCTAGGAGATCTCGAATGAGGCCCTGCAACAAGGGCACGTCCTTGGACGGACCCCAGTCCAGTCCTTTATTAACCCATGACACTAGTTGTGGTGGGGGACCTGAGCGAAAGGCAGGTGGCGCCACCCACTTGGCGTTCCTGGGAGTGGTGATATAAACCACTCTCATTGCCATAAGCTAGACTCCTCTTGAAAAGAGCCCTCGGGCCATGGAGCACCAGCATTCTTGCTTATAAAAGCACCTCGGCACTCCGCGTGCCGTCCCTCGATCATCTTCGGCTCTACTTTGAAGGTCTTGAGCCATAGTCCGAAGTGAGGAGTAATACAGAGGAAGGCTTCACACATGACGATGAATGAGGAAATATGGAGGATGGACTCCGGGGCTAAGTCGTGAAATTCCAGCCCATAATTATACATGAGCCCCCTCATGAACGAATCCGTCGGGAAGCCTAGCCCCTGAAGAAAGTGAGACATGAACAGCACACTCTCAGCAGGCTTGGGAGTGGGAATGACCTGCCCTTGAGCGGCAGCCTATGCCAGATTTCATCGGTCAAGAACCTGGCCTCTCTCAACTTCAGCACATCCTCCTTCGTGATGGAGGAGCGAATCCATCGGCCTCGAAGGTCGAAATCGGACATTGTCGAAGGTCGAAGCGCCTGAAATCTAGAGCCTTGGGTGTTGGAACTCGAGGCGAAGGGCGAACTCATTTGAGATTGAAAGAAAGGAGTAAGGCCTTGGTCTCTTTATAAGAGGTTGAATACAAAGGGCCCTCCCCATGACCATTTGGGACTCGCCTTTGATCGAGAAAACATACCAACAGGTATGGTTGGGTTACCCACGCCCGTATTGATGAGAATCCTGGAATAAGGGGACACGATCTCTGCTTTGACAAGACGCGCCAAGGAAACTGCCTCGCTAAACACGCTAAGGTGGGACGGTAAAGCGATTCGAATAAAGACCTGGCTGTGGTGTGATGTCATGCTACGGAATACGTCAGCAGATTAGATTTGTGTAAGTATTATTCTCTCTATGGCAATATGTGAAAACTTATTTTGCAGAACCAGACACTACCTTTGTGTTCAAAATCTTCTATGAATTACTTGGAGGAGGAACCCGCCTTGCAATGCCGAAGACAATCTGCGCGTCGGACTCGTCGTCATTGAAGCCTGGTTCAGGGGCTACTGAGGGAGTCCCGGATTAGGGGTTGTCCGGATAGCCGGACTATACCTTCGCCTGGACTCCTGGACTATGAAGATACACGATTGAAGACTTCGTCCTGTGTCCGGAAGGGCCTTTCCTTAGCGTGGAAGGCAAGCTTGGCGATACAGATATGTAGATCTCCTACCATTGTAACTGACTCTGTGTAACCCTATCCCTCTCCTGTGTCTATATAAACCGGAGGGTCTTAGTCCGTAGGACGGCCAACAATCATACCATAGGCTAGCTTCTAGGGTTTAGCCTCCTTGATCTCGTGGTAGATCTACTCTTGTACTACCCATATCATCAATATTAATCAAGCAGGACGTAGGGTTTTACCTCCATCAAGAGGGCCCGAACCTGGGTAAAACATCATGTCCCCTGCCTCCTATTACCATCCGCCTAGACGCACAGTTCGGGACCCCCTACCCGAGATCCGCCGGTTTTGACACCGACAGGGCCCACGAGGCAGGGGGGAGCGCCCAAGGGGGTAGGGCGCGCCCCCACCCTCGTGGGCAGGGTCTGCCCCCCTGGTGAACTTCTTGCGCTCAGTATTTTTTATATATTCTAAAAACGTCTTCCGTGAAGTTTGAGGACTTTTGGAGCTGTGCAGAATAGGTCTCTAATATTTGCTCCTTTTCCAGTCCAGAATCCCAGCTGCCGGCATTCTCCCTCTTTATGTAAACCTTGTAAAATAAGAGTGAATAGGCATAATTATTGTGACATAATGTGTAATAACAACCCATAATGCAATAAATATCGATATAAAAGCATGATGCAAAATGGATGTATCAACTCCCCCAAGCTTAGACCTCGCTTGTCCTCAAGCGAAAGCCGAAATCAAAGAATATGTCCACATGTTTAGAGATAGAGGTGTCGATAAAAGTAAAATACGAACATGAGGGCATCATGATCATTCTTAGAACAGCAACTTATATAATTCTCGTCATATGATTTCTTATGCTAGAGTAATAATTCGATCACAATTTCAAGTATGAATCATAAACTTCATTGAAAACTAACAAACTATAGTCTCAGTCATTGGAGCAATTGCAATTTATCATAACATAGGAAAGAGTCAATATACGAGCTTTTTAGCAAGTCCGCATACTCAACTATCATATAGTCTTTCACAATTGCTGACACTCATGCAATACTTATGGGTATGGAGTTTTAATTGGACACAGAGAAAGATAGGGGCTTATAGTTTTGCCTCCCAACGTTTTACCTTAAGGGTAATGTCAACAATAATAGTTCATGAAAACTCACATCCAATTAGCCATATACACCAGGATCCTTCCAACATATTGTGCTTGCCAAAGGATAAAATGTAAAAAGGAAGGGTGAAGATCACCATGACTCTTATGCAAGGTAGGAGATAAAAGTAAAAGATAGGCCCTTCGCAGAGGGAAGCAGAGTTGTCATGCGCTTTTATGGTTGGATGCACAAAATCTTAATGCGAAAGAACGTCACTTTATATTGCCACTTGTGATATGGACCTTTATTATGCAGTCTGTCGCTTTTATTTCTTCCATATCACACGATCGTATAAAGCTTATTTTCTCCCACACTAATAAGTCATACATATTTAGAGAGCAATTTTTATTGCTTGCACCGATGACAACTTACTTGGAGGATCTTACTCAATCCATAGGTAGGTATGGTGGACTCTCATGGCAAAACTGGTTTAAGGGTGATTGGAAGCACAAGTAGTATCTCTACTTGGTGCAAAGAATTTGGCTAGCATGAGGGGGAAAGGCAAGCTCAACATGTTGGAGGATCCATGACAATATAATTTATCTCAGATGTAAGAAAACATAACCCATTACATTGTCTTCCTTGTCCAACGCCAACTCTTTAGCAAGTCATATTTAATTGAGTGCTCACAATCATGAAAGATGTCCAAGATAGTGTATTTATATGTGAAGACCTCTCTTTCTTTATTACTTCCTATTAATTGCAAAGATGACCAAAACTATGTTTGTCAACTCTCAACAACTTTTATTCATCATACCTTTTCTATTTGAGCTCATTACTCTCAATAAGATCAATATGAACCCTTTATTTCTTTTTATCCTTTTCTCTTTTCTTTTATTCACTCAAGATCATGGAAAAATAATCAAGCCCTTGACTCAACACTAACACTAATCATTATTATATATAGCTCACGGACTCGATTACATAGAAGGATCATAAAGCAAAACCCACAACTAGATCATACTAAAACTTTATTCTACTAGATCAAGATATTTCCAAAAGGATCGAACTAAGAAAAACGGTAAAGATAAAAGTGATGGTGATACGATACCGGGGCACTCCCCCAAGCTTGGCAGTTGCCAAGGGAAGTGCCCATACCCATGTGATTATGTCTCCTTTGCTGATGAAGAAGATGGAGGTGTTGTTGGTGATGGATAGTCACACATCGAGCGTAAGAGGTCCTCCAGCTTGCGGATAATGCCCTTGAGTGCAACAATATGCTCCTTCAACAAAATATTTTCACGTGTGAGATACTTGTTCTGTATATGAGCTAACACAATCATCTTGAAAGCTTCGATCTCAGTTGGGGTAAGAAGATTGTGATCAAGTTGAAGGATGTCTTCTGCTGCCGGAGCTTGATCCTCCGTGGCCTTCTTGATCCCTTCATCCTTGTTGATCCCCATGGGTTCTTCCCTCTTCAGCTCCATCTTCATTAGCCAAGCATCATTTTCACCATTGTTGGAGTAGGGGGACGACATGATGCCTGGCCTTGACGACCCTGATAGCAAACAGCTCGAAACAAGAACAGAGGATATTTGCGTGATAGAGGAGTCAAAACCTCCAGGAGATTATATAATGAATTTTTACCGACCAAAATACGTATTGTGCAAGAAAACAGAGTCCAGAGAGCGCACGAGGTGCCCACGAGGTAGGGGGGTGCGCCCAGTAAGGTAGGGCGCGCCCTCCACCCTCATGGAGGCCTCGTGTCCTTCCCGGACTGCTTCTTATTTTTCTATTTTTCTAAATATTCCAAAATAGAGAAATATTGCCTTAAAAACTGTTTTGGAGTCGGTTTACTTACCGCACCACATACCTATTTCTTTTCGGAGTCTGAAATGTTCTGGAAAGTGTCCCTTATGTATTCCTCCGGGGTTACGTTTTCAATAACATTGGATTCAACATTTACAGGATTACCTGAGATATAATGTTTAATTCTTTGACCGTTCACCACCTTAGGATTTGTGCCTTCGAAGTTGTTGATTTTTATGGCACCGGAACGATATACCTCCTCGATAACATAGGGGCCTTCCCATTTAGAGATAAGTTTTCCTGCAAAAAATCTTAGACGAGAGTTGTATAGCAGTACATAATCACCTACATTAAAATCACGCTTTTGTATCCTTTTATCATGCCATCTTTTAACTTTTTCTTTAAACAACTTGGCATTTTCATAAGCTTGGGTTCTCCATTCATCAAGTGAGCTAATATCAAATAACCTCTTCTCACCGGCAAGTTTAAAATCATAGTTGAACTCTTTAATAGCCCAATATGCCTTGTGTTCTAGTTCGAGAGGTAAGTGACATGCTTTTCCATAAACCATTTTATACGGAGACATACCCATAGGATTTTTATATGCAGTTCTATAGGCCCATAATGCATCATCAAGTTTCTTGGACCAATTCTTTCTAGACCTATTGACAGTCTTCTGCAAAATTAATTTGAGCTCTCTGTTACTCAATTCTACTTGACCACTAGACCGTGGGTGATAAGGAGATGCAATTCTATGATTAACATCATACTTAGCAAGCATTTTACGGAAAGCGCCATGAATAAAATGTGAACCACCATCAGTCTTTAAATATCTAGGGACTCTAAATCTTGGAAAAATAAGTTCTTTAAGCATTTTAATAGAAGTGTTATGATCATCACTACTAGTTGGAATAGCTTCTACCCACTTAGTAACGTAATCAACATCAACTAAAATATGTGTATAACCATTAGAGGCAGGAAAAGGTCCCATATAATCAAATCCCCAAACATCAAATGGTTCAATAACGAGTGAATAGTTCATAGGCATTTCTTGACGTCTACTAATATTGCCAATTCTTTGACATTCATCACTTGATAAGACAAACTTGCAAGCATACTTGAAGAGAGTAGGCCAATAAAAACCAGATTGCAATACCTTATGTGCAGTTCTATCTCCAGCATGGTGTCCTGCATAAGCTTCAGAGTGACACTTGCGTAGGATCTATTCCTGTTCATGCTCAGGTACACAATGTCTAATAACACCATCTACTCCTTCTTTATAAAGATGTGGGTCATCCCAAAAGTAATGTCTCAAGTCATAGAAGAACTTTTTCTTTTGCTAGTATGTGAAACTAGGTGGTATAAATTTAGCAACAATGTAATTAGCACAATCAGCATACCATGGAGCAGTATGAGAAGCATTTATGACGTTTAATTGCTCATCAGGAAAGCTATCATTAATAGGTAGTGGGTCATCAAGAACATTTTCTAACCTAGACAAGTTGTCTGCAACGGGGTTCTCAGCTCCCTTTCTATCAACAATATGCAAATCAAATTCTTGTAGCAAGAGAACCCATCTAATAAGTCTAGGTTTAGCATCTTTCTTTTCCATAAGATATTTAATAGCAGCATGATCAGTGTGAATAGTTACTTTAGAATCAACAATATAAGGTGTGAACTTATCACAAGCAAATACAACTGCTAAGAATTCTTTTTCAGTAGTAGCATAGTTTCTTTGAGCATTATCTAGAGTTTTACTAGCATATTGAATAATGTTTAATTTCTTATCAACTCTTTTCCCTAGAACATCACCTACAACATAATCACTAGCATCACACATAATTTCAAAGGGTAAATTCCAATCAGGTGGCTGAACAATAGGTGCAGAGATCAATGCTTTCTTAAGTATTTCAAATGCTTCGACACAATCATCATCAAAGACAAATGGTATATCTTTTTGTAATAAATTAGTCAGAGGCTGAGAATTTTTTGAGAAGTCCTTAATGAACCTCCTATAAAATCCGGCGTGACCAAGGAAACTTATTATACCTTTGATGTCCTTGGGACATGGCATCTTTTCAATAGCATCAACCTTGGCTTTATCAACTTCAATACCTCTTTCAGAAACTTTATGCCCCAAGACAATACCTTCATTAACCATAAAGTGGCACTTTCCCCAATTCAAGACAAGATTAGTTTCTTCACATCTCTGCAAAACTCGGCCAAGGTTGCTCAAGCAATCATCAAAAGAAGATCCATAGAAGGAGAAATCGTCCATGAAAGCCTCACAAATCTTTTCACAAAAGTCAGAGAATATAGCCATCATGCATCTTTGAAAGGTAGCATGTGCATTGCATAAACCAAAAGGCATAGGTCTATAAGCAAAAGTACCAAAAGGGCAAGTAAAATTAGTCTTTGATTGATCCTTAGCTAACATAGGTATTTGAGAGAAACCAGAATAGCCATCTAGAAAGCAAAAGTGTGTATGTTTGGATAATATTTCTAGCATTTGATCGATAAAAGGTAAGGGGTAATGATCTTTTTTAGTGGCCTTATTTAATTTGCGGAAATCAGTTACCATCCTATAACCTGTAATAATTCTTTGAGGAATCTATTCATCTTTATCATTAGGAACGACAGTAATACCTCCCTTCTTAGGGACACAATGGACATGACTTACCCACTGACTATCAGCAACAGGATAAATTATACATGCCTCAAGGAGCTTTAGTATTTCCTTTCTTACCACTTCTTTCATCTTAGGATTCAGCCGTCGTTGATGATCACGAACTGGTTTAGCATCTTCTTCCAAATTTATTTTATGTTGACATAGAGTGGGGCTAATGCCCTTAAGATCATCAAGAGTATACCCAATAGCAGCACGGTGCTTCTTCATAGTTTTCAATAATCTCTCTTCTTCATGCTCTGAAAGGTTAGCACTAATAATAACAGGATATATCTTTTTCTCATCAAGATAAGCACATTTAAGAGTATCAGGCAACTGTTTAAGCTCAAACACGGGATCACCCTTGGGTGGAGGAGGATCCCCTAGGATTTCAACAGGCAAATTGTGTTTCAGAATAGGTTCCTGTTTAAAGAATACTTCATCTATTTCCCTTCTTTCATTCATAAACATATCATTTTCATGGTCTAGCAAATATTGTTCTAAAGGATCACTAGGTGGTACGACAATAGAAGCAAGACCAATAATTTCATCCTTACTAGGAAATTCTTCTTCATGGTGTTGTCTACTAAATTTAGAGAAATTAAATTCATGAGACATATCATCTAAACCGATAGTAACAACACCCTTTTTGCAATCTATCTTAGCATTAACAGTGTTTAAGAAGGGTCTACCAAATATAATGGGACAAAAGCTATCTTGTGGGGAACCAAGAACAAGAAAATCAGTAGGATATTTAGTTTTCCCACACAAGACTTCAACATCTCTAACAATTCCCATAGGTGAAATAGTATCTCTATTGGCAAGTTTAATTGTGACATCAATATCTTCTAACTCAACAGGTGCAATATCATGCACAATTTCTCTATATAGGTCAATAGGTATTGCACTAGCACTGGCACCCATATCACATAAGCCATGATAACAATGATCTCCTATTTTAACAAAAATATCAGGCATGCCTACCACAGGTCTAGGTTTATCTTTAGCACAAGGTTTATCAATTCTAGCGGTTTCATCACAGAAATAAATAACATGCCCATCAATATTATCAGCTAAGAGATCTTTAACAATAGCAATATTAGGTTGAAGTTTAACTTGCTCAGGAGGTGTATATGTTCTAATATTGCTTTTACGAACCATACTTGAAGCTTTAGCATGATCCTTTATCCTAACAGGGAAAGGTGGTTTCTCAACATAAACAGTAGGAACAATAGGATCATTATAAGTAGCAATCTTTTCCTCAACTTTAATAGGTGCAACTACTTTTACTTCTATGGGAGGATGATATTTAAACCACTTCTCCTTGGGGAGCTCAACATAAGTAGCAAAAGATTCATAGAAAGAAGCTACTATCTCAGAGTCAAGTCCATATTTAGTGCTTAATTTATGGAAAACATCGGTATCCATAAAAGATTTAACACAATCAAACTTAGGTGTCATACTTGACTCCTTACCTTCGTCGAGGTCCTAATCTTCAGAGTTACATTTAATTCTTTCCAATAAATCCCATTTGAATTCAATAGTCTTTGTCATAAAAGAGCCAGCACAAGAAGTATCGAGCATGGTGTGATTGTTATCAGAAAGCCGAGCATATAAATTTTGAATAATCATTTCTCTTGAGGTCATGATTGGGACATGAATATAACATTGATTTAAGACTCCCCCAAACTTGAGCGATGCTTTCTCCTTCGCGAGGCCAAAAATTATATATATAATTGCTATCACGATGAACAATATGCATAGGATAAAACTTCTGATGAAATTCCAATTTCAATCATTTGTAGTTCCATGATCCCATATCATCACATAGCCTATACCATGTCAATGTATCTTCCTTCAAATATAAAGGGAAGACCTTTTTCTTAGGGCTTATTCCATCTGTGCCCCCAATTCCTTAGTTGTGCTCAGTTTTCCCCTCCGCTTCAAACTTTTGCTCACTTTTCCCCACTCCAGCTGAAACTCTCACAAATGTTCATAACAGACGTTTGCCGTCTTGGCCGTTAACTGACTTGTGGGGCCACGTTGGACTCTATTGACTGTGGCTGTGGCTTTGCTGGTTGGGTCGTGTTTGTGTTCATAGGACGGGCCCGTTAGTTTGTTGGTAATAAATTAAAAAAGCCTGCTATCGATGGATGCAGCCTGCTATGCATGCCTGACTTTGGCATCGATGTAGCCTGCTATGCATGCGAACACCGCTACGCATGCATCTAGTGACCTGGACCTAATCGCATGCATGCACGCCGACACGCACGCATCGATCCGTGCCGCACGGTTGCCGGTGGATTCAGTAGCTCCGCAGCGTCGTTTCACGTGTCGCAGGCATACGTGCCGGTGGCAGAAGGGGCAGGCTGCATGCATGCTCGCGTCCATATGTCGAGGCATCGGTTCATGCCGCAGGCTGCACGCACGCTCGTGAATGGGAGGCAGGTAGCCGCCAACGCAGAGCACGCAAAGCACGCTCGCATTGATTCACGTTCACACATTGATGATCACATCAGTTCACGCACGCACTGAGTCACGATCTACGCCGTTTGTGCGTGTACCCACTTTGGCCCCCCGGCTATTTAAACTGCACTTCATTGCCTCTTCTTCTACAGATCCATCTGCGCCTCCAACTTCTCTTCTTCCCCCAAAAGGCAAAGCCGTTCCACTCAGTGAAGCGAGCAAGATGTAGTTCAATGAGTCGACGTTCCAAGAGTCGCCCACCGTGCCAGAACGACGGTACCCCGCCAACGTTGTCGTCGAGGCATCGCTCCACGTGTGGGTGTTCTCATGCTGGAGGGGTAGCACTGAGCTTGCACGGGGGTTCCTCCGTGCGGGCTTCCACCACCTCCCGGCAGGCTCGCCGCCCATGTTCAACCTCGTGGAGCAGCGTCCCCACGCCAACGCTCCAGTGGTAGGGCTCGTCGTCCACTTCACCAACAGGTTCGATGCCTACTACCTGCTCGGCAAGGTGTATTGGTGTGGGTGCGAGTTCATCGCATTCACGACCTATAACATCTTCACCAACTTCGAGAGCGTCTTCCCCGCTCGCAACCGCATGCACAGCCTCCCGTACTACCTCGGCGACAACGGCCTTGAGGAGGAGGAGTACTGAAGCCGGCGGCGAAGAAGACGGTGAAGCCGGCGGTTAAGGTGAAGACGACGGTGAAGACATGGCGGTGTTGCCCTAGCTACCCTATCTATCTATCTATCTACTATGTAGTGTGAGTTTGGTGTGTGTGTTGCCCGAGCTAGCAACCCTATCTAAGTTAAGTTATGTGTGTTATATTAATGCTTTGTTATGTTTGTATTTTGTTTATCCCAAGTTTAGACACGGCTAATTGGCGTGGGAAAAATTAACCAAAGTAACTAAAAATGATGTGTTTATAGATGCCTTCTAAAAATAAGAACATATTGTACATTTGTACACGACTTTGGTTTGAGAGCTCTGTATTTTTTAGGTATTCAAAGAATACTTTGGTTTTCAGAAATATTGAAGTATCAAATACTTTGAGATATTTGGCTTTAGTCAAAAGTGTAGTTTTAACTACACTATGTTTGAAGTATATAAAAAAGAGGGTTGGACCTCTTTTTCCAATCATGAAGTATTGGTTCGCTAGGCATAATAATACTGCGGTTTGCAAATACTTTGATTCTAAAAAATGAAGGGGCCCATAAAGGAAAGCCAAAAAAATTCCTCAATGAGATAGAAGAGATTGGGCAATCAAATTAATGAAAAAAGCAATCAGAAACAAAAAAGAACAAAGCAATCCTTCCTAAACAAAAAAAGAAACATCGCTTGTTTCTGGGCTTTTTCTTTGGGCCCGTGAACTAGGTTTTTTTTTCTAGCAGAACTGACGAACTCGAGGACAAAAGTTTCGCAAGTGCGAGAGAGAAGAGATGAACTTGATGTATATCCCTTGTGCTGCTCAAGTACTGATTACTGTCATTTGATGAGCTAGGGTATGATCCAACACTTGAGGTTATTAGCTAACAAAATAAATCTATCATTGAACTGGTAGTTGTCTTCTGCCGAAACTGAAAGTGTCGAAACTTAACAGTAAACTGCATACATTCAGAGATCGACAGTTGCACTAAACAGAGTTGCATTTGAGATAAACAGACTTGGATTGCTAAACAGTGGCAACAACAGTAGACAAACATCTCTAACGAGAGATGGCCATCAAGTAAAAATTTCCTAGAGCAAGTATTCCTAAAGCTATTAGATTGGATTGCTTCTTCAAGTCAATCAGCTGCTTGAAGTTCTTGTTCATCTTCTTTAATTCCATCTTCAGTTCGACATCTACCACCGTCGGGTATTCCGGATGCACTGCTGCTGATGGAGCGGCACTGTCATGGGGCAGATTGAACTTGCGGATTGCATTCCCCCTCGAATCCAGCAAGCCCAACCCTTGAATCCTCTGGATGTAATCATCCATCCACTCGAAATGGTGGCATTTCTTCATGATCTGAAAACGAAATCATGTAACTAAATCCAAATCTGACAGATTTTTTGAGAAATTAGAGATAAAGGATGCGAGGAAAACTCAGATCTAATCCGCCCCTCCAGCTTTCTCTCGCATTTGACGAACTCGTGCCCAAAGTTCCCATTCTTCTCCTCCTTAGAAGTCAACCGCTTTAGTGGTGCAGTCCGTGGGCAGTCAGTGCATCGAGTCATCGACACTGGACCATACACCGGCCACGTGGAACGGGGGGCTGACGAGGAGGGCGACATATCGCTCGAGAGGAAGAAACAGAGGAATTGCTCGAGAGGAAGAAGAACGAGAAGATGGGGGAAAGAAACCAAGGAATTGCTCGATCTGCTCGATGCCTTTGTCTGTCAGATGGAGAAGAGGAGAAGGGGAAGCTATATTTACGATTTGCCACATTGTATTTTGTAGTTTGAATATTTGAACCAGCTCTTAGCACTAACATGTGGTGGTCATGTGCGAAAAATACAATTTCATATGTAAAGTGGGGCAGATCGTAAAAACCCGAGAAGGACAGTGCAGTAGCCAATCAGGATGAATCACGCGGATCGCGCATGCCTACCCCACATTTGACGGGTGGTGTTTGGCGCTTGGTAGGATCTGACGGCGGACGTTCGACGCTAGGGTTTGGAGCATTTCTGCGGGGTTATGAGAGAGTCAACGGCGTTATTAGGGTTTGACCAGATTTCAAATGGCCATAACTAAATTAGAAAAAATCACAAAAATATAAAAAAATGTAGTTCGTCCGTTTATGAGACCTAGTTACCATAAAAAATATAAACTAGGTATAGGGGCATTTTTTTGAAAAATCATTTTTGAAGTGATCTGTCGAAATCAAGTTCAAATGTTTTAAAAAAATTCAAAAAAAATCAAAATGTTGTAATTCTTGCGCACATAGCTGTCATATGTGACAAGGTTATAAGAAAAAAAAAAATATAAACTTGGTGTATGCCATTTTTATGAAAAAAGGCTTCACACAAATGAGCTATCACCTATGAACATGTTCGGAGTTCGTAGAATAGGGAGAGAGGGTTTAGGGTTTGAAAAAAATCAAAATAATTCAAAACAAATCAGAAAAATCTCCATAGCTTCATTTTGGAGTGAATAAGAAGGATTTGAACTTACTTTTTCATTTTCATATTTAAAACGTGTTATTTGACGGTTTTGAATTAAAAGCACATTTTTTCAAAAAAAGTAGTAATATGAATATTAATCAATAAATAGTGAGACTTCGTTTTTACCCTATATATATGGAACAAGTGTTAATAAAAATATATGTGCCTCATTTAGGCAAGGTAAAAAAAACTTGATTTCAAATAGGGTTGTTTACCCTAGCTTTCGAGCTCGTTTCTAGCACATTTCTCATTCGGACTGTTCACCTACGAACATTGGACTTCAAATGCTTGATCAAATACACCGCACAGAGCAATGAACCTCCAATGTTCAACTTCAACTGTGGCTCGAATCCAAATTTTGGCCCAAATTCAAATATTGATTTAAATTCAAATTTTGATGGAAATTTGAATTCTGACTCAAATAAGAAACCAAAGTAGAAGCAACATTATTACAACTGATAAGTTTTCACAGTAGCTCAAATCTATCAAGTTTTAAGATGCCAACATCTTAATACAAATCTACCAAGTTTTAAGCGATCGACTCGCCCTCAAATTGACAACACAAACATTTCCCAACAACTTAATTCAAATTTTCGACTTGCTCCTTGTGTTTGCAGCTGGCTTCACCATCTTGCTCCTGGTTTCCCTAGTTGAGATGCTCTTTTCTTTCAGCCTCATGTTCCTTTTGATCTTGGGCTTTACTTGGGGTTTTCCCCGTGGAGGTGCTGATGGAGTAGTTCCACTCGCCGAGTACTTGACGACCATTTGACGGTCATCTATGGGTTCAGTAATCTTTAAAGGCACAATTGGAAAAATTACCCCCTCCTCTTCCTCTCTTATAGCTTCAAAACCATCAAAGGCCATGGTTTCAAAATCTTCTGCTTCTTCATCTCTTGGCCTTTTCTCCCTAGAGCTGGTAAATAAAATTATAAGCCATAGGCAAAAAAGAGAACAAATGCAAACAAAAGGGTAGCTGCATTCTACAAATGCAAACACATACCAAGATGCTTCATTTGCTACTGCATTCTCCACTGCTTCATTTGCTGCTGCATTCACCACTGCATCTTCAATCTCCATTGCTGCTGCATTCTCCTTAGCATTGGTTGTTGTCCATCTTTCCTCCTCTCCAAATGATGCATCCACTGCATTGGTACAAAGCCTAGCAATATGCCCCAGAACTCCACATTTTTTGCAAGCACGCTTCTTTGGTAGACGACCCTCCTCACCTGCTCTAATCCTCTGGTTCCTTGGTCTTCCTGTTGGTCTAGTAATGATAGGAGCATGGAGTTTGAACCCTGGATCTACTATGTTCCATTGATCTTTCCCCAATAGTGCAGGCGCATTGTCAGCATAAGCAGCCATAAATTTGGCAACAGAGAAATACTCAGAGCAATATTGATCAACTTCACCATCTGCACCCCTGATAACGGTCATCAGATGTAGGGCATGTATGCGTGGTTTCCCACGGATCTGCCATTGCCTACAAGTACATTCTCTAGTAGTTAGGTTCACAGGATACCTCCATACCCTATTTTTAGTGTCAGTATAGGCAACCTCTCCCTCATATGTACCAGATCGAATACATTTCATCTTCAGTCCTCTTGCCTTCAAGTGCAATGCCTTAATCAGTGATGGGAGCATTTGATGACCAACATATTGTGTTTCTGCAATTCTTTTGCGAAGAGCCATCTTTACCATGATCATTTGCCTCATCTTGTAAAATGCTTGCCACAACAAGAGCCCTTTCACTGACTTGAACTTTGAATTGAAGCATTCTGCAAGGTTACTGGTCACATAATCTACTTTGCAGATTTTGTTGAATTTGCTTCTTGACCACACCTTGCCATGATGTGCATCCATGTACTCCTTCACAAGAGGATTTTGAGCATACAACACTCTCAGATGGTGTTCATGCTTCCTTTTGCTGCATGTGTATGATGCTGGCCATAAGTTCTCATCATAAACTTTACCTTTGAACTTCTTTTTGAAATTATGCGCTAGGTGCCGCATACATTCCCTATGCTCCACTCCAGGGAATACAATTTCCACTGCACTCTCTAAACCCTTGCAAGCATCTCTGTGTATAGCTAAACCTGGGGGTGTGCCTATAATGTTGCGCAACTGCTGCAGAAACCAGACCCAACTTTCCTCAGACTCTGCCTCCACCACACCAAATGCAACTGGGAATAGCCAGTTGTGTCCATCAACTGCAGAAGCTGCTACTAGCTGTCCTCTCCATCTTCCAGTTAAATGTGTAGCATCTACAGCCAAATAGGGCCTCCAACCATCGAGGAACCCCTCCCAGCAAGCCTTGAAACAAACAAAAGCCCTTCTGAAGCACTCCTTCTGAAATGACTTCCCTTTTATTTTGAATGAAACTGTATGCTTGTCAATCTCTACAACACTCCCTGGACTTGCCATCTCCACTTCAGCTTTGAAAGTGTAAAGCAGCTGAAAACTGTCATTCCATTGACCATTAATTCTGTCAAGAGCCTTTTCCCTAGCATTGAAAATTCTCATGTAAGGAATTTCTATCTTGTACTTCTCAAAAAGCTTCCCATGGAGTGCTGTTGGACCAAGTCCAGGTTCTTCTCTCAGCCAATCCAATATAGCATCTGCCACCCACCTAGTTTTTGCTAGCTTGGTTTCCGCCTTCCCCCCCTCCACCTCCAGGTGGACAGGTGTGCTTGTGTGGGTTTTTCTTTATCTGAAACAAAATAAAAGGGTAAAAACAGTTAAGAAACCTTACTCAACGATCTGAAACTAAATTACTAACTGAACTTGGATTAGCTGAATATATTTGCTCTTTCTCATATGAGATGCATGCAACTTCCACCTACACCTAGGATATGGACAAAAAACTGTGAACCTTGCTGGCTCACTCCTTTTAATCTTATAGGTGTTTTCAGATATAATGCACCATGTTGTCACTGCATTCCGACAGTCCACCATTGATTGGAAAATGGTACCTACTCTAAGCTCAGGTTTTTCCCTGTTCCACTCAATTGTTGGCATGTCATCACCATCGTATTCATCCTCGATTAAGCTGTCCATGTTCTCCACCTTCTCTTCATCATCAGTGTCATCAAACCTAGCTTGGCTGATGGGCTCCTCCATATATTCGTCATCCACTGCTTGCTGACTGGCTACATCGACCGGTTCAGGAAACATCATCTCGTCTTCATCATCATTTGTAGGCACTGCCTCGTCAGATTCTGCATCTTCTTCTACACCAACTGTAGAAGGTACACAAGAAGCAGTAGCTGAATCAGAACCAGAATTGGCAGCAGGCATGTTGTGGCTCCATGAACCACTTGCTTTACTTGGTGTCGACCTACAAGGAGTGCCGGGGTGCTGGCTATTAGCACAGACAGATGATGTCTGAACTCCCTTCCCCTTCGCCCATTCTGCGCGTGGCTGAAGCACATCGATTTGGAGTTTACCGAATCGGCAGTCAGCAATCCCAGCAAAAAGCAACGACATATGATCATCGCAAGTTAGTGGGAGAAATCTTTGCTCGTCACTACTGAAGTAATTCGGTTCAACAGCATCAGCATCACACCAGGGATAGGTTTTTCGGAGCTCAGCTCGCAAATCTTTGAAAGATATGCTGGTTTCTACCACTTTGGGATAGAAAAATGATGAAATCAAATGCGTTTTAGTACCACGCAGCACACTAGTTTCCATTCTAATCGCCAGCCGGAAAGCCAGTGCGGGATCAATCCTATTTTGTTGGGGGAAGGAAACAAAGGCTTCAGTTAGCCGGGTAAAATCAAGCACAAATTTGAACGATTCAAGCAAACAGAAGTCAAATACGGCCTACAATATGACTTAGAACGTCAATTCGAGAGGAAACAATGCTACCCAGGTTCAATCCATGAATTATCTGCCGCGGATTCGACCCAATCCTCTCCACGGTCGACTGCATTCCGGGCGTCCTCACTCAACATCGCTATGTAATCCTAGATGGGGAGGTGGGCTATATCTGGCGGAGACGCGGTGTCGCCGACGAACGGATTAGGGCATAGGGTGGAGGAAACAACTGCGGTGGACGCGGCACGACGCCGACGGAGGGGGCGGGGCGGCGCGGTGCAGTGCAGCCTGTCTAGATCTGTTTCAGATTCAGACAAGCTGCCCAATACGTGTCTCCTTGTGGTCCCACCCGTCAGCAAGCAATAGTCAGACGAAGACTCGCCCCACTCGTCAGCAATTAATGGTCAATGGACGGTCAAGACAGGAAACGCCCGCTATGAGCATTTGTGAGAGTTTCAGCTAAGGAAGAGGGGAAAAGTGAGCAAACATTTGGAGCGTGGGGGAAAGTGAGCACAACTAAGGAACCAGGGCACTAATTTAAATATCCCTTCTTCTTAACAACATCTCCGGGTACACCTGCAAACTTAAATAATCGACAAACTTCATCCACATATATTAGGTTCTCATCAGGATGCGTTGTTCCGTCTCCTGCAAAAGGATTAGCTAGCAGTTTTTCTATCATACCCGAAGGAATTTCAAAGGGAACATTTTCATTTTCAGTAGGTTCAATAGGTTGAGGAGCAACTCTTTGCTCTACTAGTCGGGGTGAAGATACCCCGAACAAGCCCCTCAGAGGATTACTATCCATGGTAACAAGTGACAGTAAATTTCAGCACACTATATAAAATTTTCCTTACCAAATTCCACCTACCAAAGGCGCTTCACTCCCCGGCAACGGCGCCAGAAAAGAGTCTTGATGACCCACAAGTATAGGGGATCTATCGTAGTCCTTTCAATAAGTAAGAGTGTCGAACCCAACGAGGAGCAGAAGGAAATGATAAGCGGTTTCCAACAAGGTATTCTCTGCAAGTACTGAAATAAGTGGTAACAGATAGTTTTGTGATAGGATAATTTGTAACGAGAAACAAGTAACAAAAGTAAATAAAGTGCAGCAAGGTGGCCCAATCCTTTTTGTAGCAAAGGATAAGCCTGGACAAACTCTTATATAGAGAAAAGCGCTCCCGATGACACATGGGAATATTGTCAAGCTAGTTTTCATCATGTTCATATGATTCACGTTTGGTACTTTGATAATTTGGTATGTGGGACCGGTGCTTGGGTACTGTCCTTACTTGGACAAGCATCCCACTTATGATTAACCTCTATTGCAAGCATCCGCAACTACAACAAAAGTATTAAGGTAAACCTAACCATAGCATGAAACATATGGATCCAAATCAGCCCCTTACGAAGCAATGCATAAACTAGGGTTTAAGCTTCTGTCACTCTAGCAACCCATAATCTACTTATTACTTCCCAATGCCTTCCTCTAGGCCCAAATAATGGTGAAGTGTTATGTAGTCGACATTCACATAACACCACTAGAGGCTAGACAACATACATCTCATCAAAATATCGAACGAATACCAAATTCACATGACTACTAATAGCAAGACTTCTCCCATGTCCTCAGGAACAAACGTAACTACTCACAAAGCATATTCATGTTCATAATCAGAGGGGTATTAATATGCATATAGGATCTAAACATATAATCTTCCACCAAATAAACCAACTAGCATCAACTACAAGGAGTAATTAACACTACTAGCAACCTACTAGTACCAATCCCGGACTTGGAGACAAGAATTGGATACAAGAGATGAACTAGGGTTTTGAGAGGAGATGGTGCTGGTGAACATGTTGATGGAGATAGCCCTCTCCTGATGAGAGGAGCGTTGGTGATGATGATGGCGATGATTTCCCCCTCCCGGAGGGAAGTTTCCTCGGCAGAACAGCTCTGCGGGAGCCCTAGATTGGATCCGCCAAGGTTCCGCCTTGTGGCGGCGGAGTTTCGTCCGAGGAGATGGCTTATGATTTTTTCCTCATCGAAAGACTCCATATAGCATAAGATGGCCATCAGAGGGCCACCAGGGGGCCCACGAGGTAGGGGGCTGCGCCCAGGGGGTAGGGCGCGCCCCACCCTCGTGGGCAGGGTGTGGCCCCCCTGGTGAACTTCTTGCGCTCAGTATTTTTTATATATTATGAAAATGTCTTCTGTGAAGTTTCATGACTTTCGGAGCTGTGCAGAATAGGTCTCTAATATTTGCTCCTTTTCCAGTCCAGAATCCCAGCTGCCGGCATTCTCTCTCTTTATGTAAACCTTGTAAAATAAGAGAGAATAGGCATAAGTATTGTGACGTAATGTGTAATAACAACACATAATGCAATAAATATCGATATAAAAGCATGATGCAAAATGGATGTATCAATAGGCATCACGTCTGAGACAAGTAGACCGAAACAATTCTACATCTACTACTATTACTCCACACATCGACCTCTATCCAACATGCATCTAGAGTATTATGTTCATAAGAAGAGAGTAATGCTTTAAGGAAGATGACATGATGTAGAGGGATAAACTCATGCAATATGATATAAACCCCATCTTTTTATCCTTGATGGAAACAATACAATACGTGTCGGTTCCCTTTCTCTCACTGGGATCGAGCACCGCAAGATTGAACCCAAAGCTAAGCACTTCTCCATTGCAAGAAAGATTAATCTAGTAGGCCGAACCAAACTGATAATTTGAAGAGACTTGCAAAGATAAACCAATCATACATAAAAGAATTCAGAGGAGAATCAAATATTGTTCATAGATAATCTGGATCATAAACCCACAATTCATCGGATCTCGACAAACACACCGCAAAAGAATATTACATCGAATAGATCTCCAAGAAGATCGAGGAGAACTTTGTATTGAGATCCAAAGAAAGAGAAGAAGCCATCTAGCTAATAACTATGGACCCGTAGGTCTGAAGTAAACTACTCACACATCACCGGAGAGGCCATGGAGTTGATGTAGAGGCCCTCCGTGATCAATGCCCCCTCCGGCGGAGCTTCGGAAAAGGCCCCGAGATGGGATCTCTCGGGTACAGAAGGTTGCGGCGGTGGAATTAGGTCTTCGTGGTGCTCCTGGATGTTTGGGGGGGGGGTACGTGGATATATATAGGAGGAAGAAGTACGTCGGTGGAGCAACGGGGGGCCCACGAGGGTGGAGGGCGCGCCCAGGGGGGTAGACGCCCCCCTGCGTCGTGGCTTCCTTCGTTGTTTCTTGACGCCCACTCCAAGTCTCCTGGATCATGTTTGTTGAGAAAATCACGTTCCCAAAGGTTTCATTCCGTCTGGACTCTGTTTGATATTCCTTTTCGGTGAAACTCTAAAATAGGCAAAAAACAACAATTTGGGCAGGGCCTCTGGTTAGTATGTTAGTCCCAAAAATGATATAAAACTGTAAAATAAAGCCCATTTACATCCAAAATAGATAATATAATAGCATGGAGCAATAAAAAATTATAGATACGTTAGAGACGTATCAAGCATCCCCAAGCTAAATTCCTGCTCGTCCTCGAGTAGGTAAATGATAAAAGAAGAATTTTTGATGTGGAATGCTTTATAACATATTTATCTATGTAATTTTTCTTTATTGTGGCATGAATGTTCAGATCTGAAAGATTCAAGATAAAAGTTTAATAGTGACATATAAATAATAATACTTCAAGCATACTAACTAAGTAATTATGTCTTCTCAAAATAACATGGCCAAAGGAAGTTATCCCTACAAAATCATATAGTCTGTCTATGCTCTATCTTCACCACACAAAATATTTAAATCATGCACAACTCCGATGACAAGCCAAGCAATTGTTTCATACTTTTGATGTTCTCAAACTTTTTCAATTTTCACACAATATATGAGCGTGAGCAATGGATATAGCACTATGGTGGAATAGAATGGTGGTTGTGGAGAAGACAAAAAGGAGAAGATAGTCTCACATCAACTAGGCGTATCAACGGGCTATGGAGATGCCCATCAATAGATATCAATGTGAGTGAGTAGAGATTGCCATGCAACGGATGCACTAGAGCTATAAGTATATGAAAGCTCAATAAAAGAAACTAAGTGGGTGTGCATCGAACTTGCTTGCTCACAAAGACCTAGGGCATTTTGAGGAAGCCCATCATTGGAATATACAAGCCAAGTTCTATATTGAAAAATTCCCACTAGTATATGAAAGTGATATCATAAGAGACTCTCTATATGAAGAACATGGTGCTACTTTGAAGCACAAGTGTGGAAAAAGGATAGTAGCATTGTCCCTTCTCTCTTTTTCTCTCATTTTTTATTTGGGCCTTCTTTCCTTTTTTGGCCTCTTTTCTCTTTTTTTATTTTTTGTCTGGAGTCTCATCCCAACTTGTGGGGGAATCATAGTCTCCATCATCCTTTCCTCACTGGGACAATGATGTAATAATGATGATCATCACAATTTATTTACTTACAACTCAATACTTAGAACAAAATATGACTCTATGTGAATGCCTCCGGCGGTGTACCGGGATGCGCAATGATACATGAGTGACATGTATGAAGAATTATGAATGGTGGCTTTTCCACGAATACGATGTCAACTACATGATCATGCAAGCAATATGAGAATGATGAAGCATGTCATAATAACGGAACAGTGGAAAGTTTCATGGCAATATATCTCGGAATGGCTATGGAAATGCCATAATAGGTAGTATGGTGGCTGTTTTGAGGAAGGTATATGGTACCGGCGAAAGTTGCGCGATACTATAGTGGCTAGCAATGGTGGAAGGGTGATAGTGCGTATAATCCATGGACTCAACATTAGTCATAAAGAACTCACATACTTGTTGCAAAAATCTATTAGTTATCGAAACAAAGTATTACGCGCATGCTCCTAGGGGGATAGATTGGTAGGAAAAGACCATCGCTCATCCTCGACCGCCACTCATAAGGAATTACAATCAATAAATAAATCATGCTCCGACTTCATCACATAATGGTTCACCATACGTGCATGCTACGGGAATCACAAACTTCAACACAAGTATTTCTCAAATTCACAACTACTCAACTAGCATGACTCTAATATCACCATCTCCATATCTCAAAACAATTATCAAGTATCAAACTTCTCATAGTATTCAATGTACTTCTATGAAAGTTTTTATATTACAGAAAATTTCCATGTTGTTCTAAAGGACTCTCAAAATAATATAAGTGAAGCATGAGAGAACAATAGTTTCTATAAAACAAATCCACCACCGTGCTCTAAAAGATATAAGTGAAGCAACAGAGAAAAACTATATAGCTCAAAAGATATAAGTGAAGCACATAGAGTATTCTAATAAATTTCAAATCATGTGAGTCTCTCTCAAAAGGTGTTTACAGCAAGGATGATTGTGGTAAACGAAAAAGCAAAGACTCAAATCATACAAGACGCTCCAAGCAAAACACATATGATGTGGTGAATAAAAATATAGCTCCAAGTAAAGTTACCGATAGACGAAGACGAAAGAGGGGATGCCTTCCGGGGCATCCCCAAGCTTAGGCTTTTTGGTGTCCTTGAATTTTATCTTGGGGTGCCAAGGGCATCCCCAAGCTTAGGCTATTGCCACTCTTTGTTCCATAATCCATCAAATCTTTACCCAAAACATGAAAACTTCACAACACAAAACTCAAAATAGAAAATCTCGTGAGCTCCGTTAGCGAAAGAAAACAAAACACCACTTCAAGGTAATGTAATGGACTCATTCTTTATTTATATTGGTGTTAAACCTAATGTATTCAAACTTCTCTATGGTTTATAAACTCTTTTACTAGCCATATATTCATCAAAATAAGCAAACAACACAAGAAAAATAGAATCTGTCAAAAACAGAACAATCTGTAGTAATCTGTAGCTAACGCAACTTATGGAACCCTAAAAATTCTAAAATAAATTGACGGGCGTGAGTAATTTATCTATTAATCATCTGAATAAAGAATTAACTAAATATCACCTTCCAAATAAAAATGGCAGCGATTCTCGTGAGTGCTAAAGTTTATGTTTTTTAGAGCAAGATCAAAAAGACTTTCCCCAAGTCTTCCCAACGGTTCTACTTGGCACAAACACTAATTAAGCACAAAAAACACAACAAAAACAAAGTCTAGATAAATTATTTATTTCTAAACAGGAGCAAAAAGCAAGGAATAAAAATAAAATTGGGTTGCCTCCCAACAAGCGCTATCGTTTAACGCCCCTAGCTAGGCATAAAAGCGAAGATAGATCGAGGTATTGCCATCTTTGGTATGCAATCCATAAGTGGCTCTCATAATAGATTCATATGGTAATTTAATTTTCTTTCTATGGAAGTGTTTCATGCCTTTCCTTAATGGAAATTGGAATTTAATATTCCCTCCCTTCATATCCATAATTTCACCAATCGTTCTAAGGAAAGGTCTACCAAGAATAATAGGACATGATGGATTGCAATCTATATCAAGGAAAATGAAATCTACGGGAACATAGTTACTATTTGCAACAATAAGAACATCATTAATTCTTCCATAGGTTTCTTAATAGTGGAATCCGCAAGGTGAAAGTTTAAAGAACAATCATCAAAATCACGGAAACCTAGCAAATCACACAAAGTTTTTGGAATCATGGAAACACTAGCACCCAAATCACACAAAGCATAGCACTCATGATCTTTAATTTTAATTTTTATTGTAGGTTCCCACTCATCATAAAGTTTTCTAGGGATAGAAACTTCCAACTCAAGTTTTTCTTCATAAGATTGCATCAAAGCATCAACGATATGTTTAGTAAAAGCTTTATTTTGACTATAAGCATCAGGAGAATTTAGCACGAATTGCAACAAGGAAATACAATATATCAAAGAGCAATTATCATAATTAAATTCCTTGAAATCCAAAATAGTGGGTTCATTGATATTTAAAGTTTTAACCTCTTGAATCCCACTTTTAACCATTTTTGCATCAAGATCTAAAAACTCCAAATTTTTGGAACGCCTTCTAGGTAAAGGTGGCTCATCTTCAGTCCCATCATTATCAAGATTCATATTGCAAAACAAAGATTTAATAGGAGACACATCGATAACTTTTAGATCTTCATCCTTATTTTCATAAAAAATTCCGGCTTAGCGGCCATCTTATTAACTAAGGTGGCCTGCTTATCCGAAACATCAGCAATTAAGTTTTCGAGATGAGCAATCTGAGATTTCAAACCATAAAATTCTTTAGACATATCATCGAGCTCTTTATTCATATAACCCATAAGCTTTTTTGTTCCTTAAGATCATTCCTAAAGAAATTATTATGCTCAAATTGTAAAGCCACAAAACTCCTAATGTTGCTTTCGATCTCTTCTAACCTTTTAAGGTGAAGATCACCAAATCTAGGTAGAGTCATCATGACAAGCAAGCAATCAAACACACAAGCAAACAAGAAACAGGCAGAAAAAGGCAAATAGGGAAAGAGAAGGGGAACAGAGAGAGAGGACGAATAAAACGGCAAGGGTGAAGTGGGGAGAGGAAAACAAGAGGCAAATGGCAAATAATGTAATGCGAGGGATAAGAGTTTGTGATGGGTACTTGGTATGTTTTGACTTGGCAACGGCACCAGAAATGACTCGTTGTTGGGAGTCAAATCTTGACTTGACTTGGCGCGAATCTCCCCGACAACGGCCCCAGAAATCCTTCTTGCTACCTCTTGAGCACTGCGTTGGTTTTCCGTTGAAGAGGAAAGTGCGATGCAACAAAGTAGCGTAAGTATTTCCCTCAGTTTTTGAGAACCTAGGTATCAATCCAGTAGGAGATCACGCTCAGGTCCCACGCACCTACACAAACAAATAAGAACCTCGCAACCAACGCGATAAAGGGGTTGTCAAGCCCTTCACGGTCACTTACGAGAGTGAGATCTAATAGATATGATAAGATACTATTTTTGGTATTTTTATGATAAAGAGAAATAAAGATGCAAAGTAAAATAAATGTCAAAGGAAATAACTAAGTGTTGGAAGATTAATATGATGAAAGATAGACCCGGGGGGCATAGGTTTCACTAGTGGCTTCTCTCAAGAGCATAAGTATTACGGTGGGTAAACGAATTACTGTCGAGCAATTTATAGAATTGAGCATAGTTATGAGAATGTCTAGGTATGATCATGTATATAGGCATTACGTCTGAGACAAGTAGACCGAAACGATTCTGCATCTACTACTATTACTCCACACATCGACCGCTATCCAGCATGTATCTAGAGTATTAAGTTCATAAGAACAGAGTAATGCTTTAAGGAAGATGACATGATGTAGAGGGATAAAATCATGCAATATGATATAAATCCCATCTTTTTATCCTTGATGGTAACAATACAATACGTGTCGGTTCCCTTTCTGTCACTGGGATCGAGCACCACAAGATTGAACCCAAAGCTAAGAACTTCTCCCATTGCAAGAAAGATTAATCTAGTAGGCCAAACCAAACTGATAATTCAAAGAGACTTACATAGATAAACCAATCATACATAAAAGAATTCAGAGGAGAATCAAATATTGTTCATAGATAATCTGGATCATAAACCCACAATTCATCGGATCTCGACAAACACACCGCAAAAGAAGATTACATCGAATAGATCTCCAACAAGATCGAGGAGAACTTTGTATTGAGATTCAAAGAGAGAAGAAGCCATCTAGCTAATAACTATGGACCCATAGGTCTGAAGTAAACTACTCACACATCACCGGAGAGGCCATGGAGTTGATCTAGAGGCCCTCCGTGATCAATGCCCCATCCGGCGGAGCTCCGGAAAAGGCCCCGAGATGGGATCTCTCGGGTAAATAAGGTTGCGGCAGTGGAATTAGGTTTTCGTGGTGCTCTTGGATGTTTGGGGGGGGGGGTACATGGATATATATAGGAAGAAGAAGTACGTCGGTGGAGCAACTGGGGCCCACGAGGGTGGAGGGCGCGCCCAGGGGAGTAGGCGTGCCCCCTGCCTCGTGGCTTCCTTCGTTGTTTCTTGACGCCCACTCCAACTCTACAGGATCACGTTTGTTGACAAAATCACGTTCCCGAAGGTTTCATTCCGTTTGGACTCCGTTTGATATTCCTTTTCGGCGAAACTCTAAAATAGGCAAAAAAAACAGCAATTTGGGCTGGGCCTCCGGTTAGTAGGTTAGTCCCAAAAATGATATAAAAGTGTAAAATAAAGCCCATTGACATCCAAAATAGATAATACAATAGCATGGAGCAATCCAAAATTATAGATACGTTGGAGACATATCATTCTGTATAAGTCAGGGTGGATCAATCCTCTAAGGATAACAGGTAAAACCCTTTGAAGTAGGACATGACAGTCATGAGTTTTCAACCCTTGTACCTTGTTTCCATTTGCACTGACTCTCCTTTCAGGGTTGGAAGCAAATCCATGTGGGACTCTCACACGTGACAGGACCTCGCAGAATTCTTTTCTTTTTACCTTGTCGAAGACGTACATAGCTGGTGCCATATCCCGTGGTTTACCTTCATCTTACACCTGCAAATCCTGTCTGATACCCAGGTGTGTCAAATCAATCCTAGATTTTAAGGTATCTTTCGTATTGCCTTCAATATTAAGAAGTGTGCCGATAATGTTGTCACATATATTTTTGTCGATGTGCATCACATCAAGATTATACAGCAGATCCAAATCTTTCCAATACTCCAAGTCCCACAAAGTGGATCTGCGGGTAAACAATAATCTCTCTTCTGCCCTGCCATGCTTCCTTTTGCTGCTACCATTATCAGGATGGTTTCCTAGTGTAATATGCCTGACCTTCTCTAATTCCACTTGCAACTCATCGGCGGTGAGCCTCTTTGGCGCATCACGGTTTTCATGCTTTGCATTGAACACATGTCTTCGGTATTTTCTAGGATGCGGCTTGTTCTTGGCAAGGAAATGGCGGTGTCCAATGTAACAGATCTTGCTAAGTATTGCGTATGACAGCGGATTCCTGTCACAGCGAACACATGCATTGTAACCATGTGTCATTCGCCCTTACATAGTGCCCAAGCCGGACAATCATGGATGCACCAAATTATAACAACACGCAGAAAGAAATCAGCTGGTGGGCTGCTATATAGGTCTCGAGTGAGAACACCCCTCCATAGTTGTTGAAGTTCCTCCACAAGAGGCTCCATGAACAAGTCAAAATCCTTTCCAGGACTTTTTGGTCCTGGGATGAGCAAGGCCATCATGTAGTTTGATTCTTTGGTGCAGACATTTGGAGGCATGTTGTAAGGGATAACAAGCACTGGCCACATGCTATATGTGGCATTCTGGTGGCCAAATGGGTTAAATCCATCTGGAGCTAAGCCAAGTCTAATGTTTCTCGGGTCAGCAACAGACTTTTCGTGCTTCTGATTGAAGATTTTCCACTCACTACCATGTGATGGATGGCTCATTACATTCTAATCTCTGTAATCCCGGTTCCTAGAATGCTACAGTACGTCCTCTCTTGTTTCATCATCATGAAACAACCTCTGCAATCTTGGTGTAATTGGAAAATGTCTCAGAACATTATGAGGAATCCTCTTCACATCATCGCCATCTTTCCATCTTGATGATTTGCATTTCGAGCATTCACTTAAGTTGGCATAATCCTTCCGGAACAGAATACAATTATTCTTACAAACATGGATCATATCATATCCAATTCCAACTGCACGAAGGAAATTCTTCATTTTACTGTAGGTGTGTGGCAGCTCAGACGCATCTGGGAAAGCTTTGCGGAAAGCAGCCAACATCGTATCGAATGATTTATTGGTCATCCGCTGAGATGTCTTCACCTGAAGAAAGGTGACCATAGTTGAGAATACTGATAGCTTATTTCCTGGGGTGACAGCCACGTTGCATTGTTCCAACATGCGGGCCCACTATTTTTCTTCTGCAGGTGAAAGTTCACGGAATGCACGAGCATTTCGTAGCATTGTTTCAATGTTGGTCAAACTCACTGGCTCCGCCACCACCACCACCTCCTCTTCTACCTGAGCATCAGGCAGATCAAGATGGTGATCTGCTGCTTCCACGTAGTCAATAACATTGACGTTCACAGCTTCACCATGATGAACCCACCTAGTATATGTGACCGACATCCCATACAAGTGTAGATGATTTTGCACAGTTGACTGGGGTCTTGTAACTGAATTCATACAACTGCTACACTAGCAGAGCACATCTGATTTCGGACCATCGTACTTAGCTCTGATAAAGTTCATGAAGTTTTCAACCCCCTCGACATATGCAGCGGAGAATCTTCGAGCAGAAGTTATCCAAGTCCCGTCCATCTGTTAGACATACAAATTAGTTCTTCTACTAGATATTACAGGAAAAACATATATGCTTTTTTATGAAGTCCAGAAGAAAATACCTAGGTCGATGTCTAAAGCTATGGCAAGATATTTGGACGAACAGATCTAAGTAATGAAATATATGTAAAGCTAATTCAGCAAACAGATTTGAGTCCTAAATTATGGCAGGCTGTTTCAACAGTCAATGAGGCCAAGCACACAGCCATCGAACTATCGAAGGCCATCGTAGCAACAAAGATTGAGTATAAAACGGTGTAGAGCTATTTCACCTAACAGATGGGCTACTAGACCATGGCAATGTACGTCACAATAAATATATGGCAGGATATTTTAGCAACTAATCGGCCTTGGCATGCCATCTCAGCTAAGTAGATTGAGTGCAGAACAGGGCAAGGAAGCTTCTTAAGCAGAGCATATTGACTGTAAACTACTTCGGCAAACAGTGAGATTAACAGCGTCTATCAGCTAACATTCAGCACTACACCGACATGCATGGGGCCTCAGTCTAGAATGCGCGTACTGTGGGAGAAGCTAACCACCGTGCATCTCCACACGAATGTCGCCAGCGGTGGCGGCGCTGACCGCCGTGCGCCTCCACAAGAACGTCGCCAGCGGTGGCGGCGCGGCTAGAGGACGTCAGTCTACGAGAGCGTACGGTGGGAGCGAGAGGATCGCCGTGCGTCCCCTCGATGAACCGCGACGCCGACGTATTGGCGTGGCGGGGAGGGCGTCTTTGGCTGAGCGAATGGA
>NC_041384.1:200322127-200324682 GCF_002162155.2 Triticum dicoccoides | reverse complement strand
TTGGGGAATATTATTGGCTAGTTGACCGAAGGGCGGTTGAATCTAGGATTTGGGGAGAATTTTCGGGTGGGGGGGGGGAGGATTTTCGCACGGTGGGCGGGGGGAGTTTGGGCGTATGGTCGGTTTCTCCAAGTGCAGTCCCACGTGTCAGTGAAGAGGCAAGCTGAAGCGCGTTCCGTTTGCGTGAGCCGTGTGCAGGACCGAACATGTGCGGGGTGCAATGCGACCGCGACATGGGTGCTGTGAGTGTACCACCTTTTTTCCTTTTAAACTAGGTGCTTCGCCTCCTAAAAAACTTGTTGCTTCGCGCGATCCATTGATACTACTACTAGTAATCCGGTAATACCGACTAAAATGGCGCAGCCGGGTATTTTCCCGCGCGATATGCTGGGAGGTTGGCTTAGTTGGGTTTTTAAGGACGAGTAATGCTACACCTATGTAGTCCCAGTTATGTAATTAACATAATGTGAAACGTGTGAGCTATTGATTGTAGATTGGGGAGGAAGGGGCCCACCACCATGAAAACCTGGGGAGGTGAGAGAGAGGCAATTTATGTTAACCCTTTCGTAGGTTCCCGTAGATGTAGAAAGATGTGAAATGCATGAATGTGCATTTGCAGATAAGGCCTTCCCTCGTTCATCCTTTTCTCCCATGATATCTTGATCTTCCGTGCAACGCACGGGCATCTTGCTAGTACTCCTACAATATACTATATTATTGTGAAAGTTCATATACACCGGCCGAGATTAATGCAAACATGACAGATTTTCATTACATTTCAAACTTTTATAGGACAGAAAAATAAAAGAACCCGACCCTAAACCTATTCTACGGCAGCGACCGACGTCCTCCATCTACGATCTCCATGTATGGGGGCGGGATTCAAGACCCGTGAAGTGAAGGTGCGGTCTCCGGCAAGGAAAAGTAGAACACGGGAGACGGACCGGCCAGTTGGCACACCATGCCCTGCCGCCTCCCATGCCCTACTCATCCTCGGAGGAGTCCCCGACCTCGGCGGTGCCGGACGTTGGACGACGGCAAGTAGGACGCGTGGCTGACGGTGCTCCCGTCATCGGCCGGCAGCGTGGCCACCGCTTGTGCGGTGACTTGAGCGAGGGCGGCGACCTCAAGCTCCATCCCCGAAGACACGCTCTCCCGCAGAGCGTTCGCGCTTGCGGTCATGGCGGATGTGGTGCCAGGTAGGAGGACGATGCGCTATTGTGTGGAGGTTAGCTGGGCATTGCCGCTTTAAGTAGCGCATTCCGGTGAGGCCAAGCGTCCTGGTGTGTCATTAAGTCACCGGAGTTGGTTCCTCGGGCACCGAGCCTGTTAACAGCCGCATACAAACGGATAGCATGACTACGGGCAGCTGGCGCCGACTGGGAATGCACCACGTGATGGCGCGAGGGATGAGGGTTTTTGGTGTGCCAGGGTAGTCAGTTGCGGTCGTGGCAATGTTGGAGATGCCCTTTGCTCACATGTGATCGACGCATGTCATTGAAAAAGCAAGACAACCCGACATGGTCTCAGGTCCTAAGGATGCAGTTGGCCACGCTACACCACTCCGCGGATGCGTCCCGGCGCCCGTTGCATCCTTGACGAGCCAGGTGTTGGGGTGTGTATGGATTGTTGCCAAAGTGCACCTTACCAAAATTTTGGTCATGACCCAAAGATTGGTCTTTGTTTGGATGGTCGCCATTTTTTTGGCATGCCAATGAACTCTAGCAAACTCTAGTTCATTTTTCTTGCCGATGTCTGCCAAATCATGGGCGACCAAAACCTCAACCAATATTTTGGCTACCCAATGCTTTGATGGGGCAACCTTGGTCACAAACCAAACATACTGTTGGTCGTACCACAACACTAACTCCACCCTCGGCACACTGAAGCTGACCGTGTATAGCGACGATGAGCGTGCCGCTCACTGCGGTCGTCATGTCCAGAGGCGGTGCTGGAGCTGCACCACATTGTTGGCCCCCATGAGCCACATGAACGGTTGCCGGTGGCGAGGAGGTCGTGGGCCAGATCCAACATTGGACTAGTTTGTGCGACGTCATCCCGACAGGTGTGCCCCACATGTCGGTTTCCCTATTTTCCCGGCCATATTTGAGCGTCAATGCTCCGCGTTGCGCATTAGGCCTTTCACTATGTAGGCCAAGCGAGACAACTTATTGTTTATTTGAGCCGTTCAAGTATAATCATGTGGCGTTTGCTTATTTCTCATTCCTCTCCAACCCTCTTCTCCATCGACCATGTCGCCCTACGGTCGAGTCCATCCTCTCGCATGCCTCATTTGAACATTCTGCCGAGTATCATTTGCATGTGGGCCTAGACCATGCTTGTATTTCCAATGTTTTTTTATTTTGTTCGACATGCATACAAACAAACAGTTCGTTTGAAGTTTCACTTTGCCTCCACTACGTGTCGCTTCGCGTCTTAGTTTTGACATCCCATTCGGTTCATGCCCTGACACATGTTGACGAGATCGATTGATGTTCAGAGATCAATTGCGTGTCGTGCAAGGAGATAAAGCTTTGGTCTGTTTCTGTGATAGA
>NC_041384.1:200297823-200321928 GCF_002162155.2 Triticum dicoccoides | reverse complement strand
TTCATAAGCGAAATGAACGTACTGTACCCACCCTAGTCCTCTTTCAATCGATCTCTGGACCTCGAGATGAAATCGAGAGAGAACGAGTGGGGGCATGTGTGATACCTAAGGCGGATTCAAAATTTTGAACTGGTGATCATAGCATCCGCAAATCATATATAAAGGGTATTCAATGTTCGTTTCGTTTTTGAACGTACAATATACTCGCTCCTATCCTTTCTAGTTTACATATAAGTTTTATGTGTAGTCAAAGTATCTCTACTTTGATAAAAAAGTATCAACATTTAACAACGCCCAATCAATATTGTTAGATTCGTACGTACTCCTAGATTTGTACTTGAGATGGTTTCCAATTTGTTTTCAACCACGTGAATGTGCTTGTTCTCGCGCATGCTCTTCCTACTAGGATTTCGCCACGTATAGCCAGTCCAATAGTAACTTTTTTAAGCTCCCTGTCCAATAGTACTAGTGCAGTACTGACAACATCTGTACTAGAGTATGCAGTGCTCATAGTTGTACTCCCTCCTTCCATTTATATAGGGCCTATGTGGAGGAGAGAGATGTGAAAAAGTAAGGGGAGTTAGCTCTCATGCAAGAGCCTAGCTATATATGCATTCCTAGTTAAATACGTACAATAAATATGAAGAAAGAGATGGAGAGGAGATGGAAAAAGTACTAATACAATAGCCAACCTTATAATTTTTTTGCGGGAAATAGCTAACCTTATAGCCCACACTACTATATGAGTGCATATAATAGATGATGACTATAGATAACATGGCAGTTCCTTATAGCCATCGACCGGCTATATTATTAACCATGCTCTAATGCGTTTTTCAAAACTGCATTTGACTATTGACAAGATTAATAGTACATGAGATGTATAATGTGAAAATTATATCATTGGAAGCTCCTTTCACATACGTATCCCTGCCTTACCCTCCCTTTCGGTCACTTACTGGTGGACCCCATGCTTGCTAGGCCCTGCATGTCAGTTACTCAATGGGTTCGGCCACATCAGGGGATCCTCATTCGGCGTATACTCCCTCTGTTTTTATTTACTCAGCATAAAATGACGCGGGCGGGGGAGGGGGAGGGACGTCGGTTTGCTCTCAACTGCGGTCCCAAAAGAGAGCGAAAATGCAAGATGAAGCGTGTTCCATTCGGTGAGCGACGTGGAGGGTCCAGCGTGCCGGGCTGCAACACGAACGCGACAAGAGCGATGTACAGTCAATACTGATTGACCGGTTGTCACCGGAACCACTATTCACACCAGAACCTTCGCTGCTCGGCCTACGCCAGCCACTGCCCTAAAACCACACCTAATCTCCAGCCCCTTCCCCCACCTTTCGATCCCCTAGCCTGCATCAAGCGTCCCCTAGTTCGTCGGAAAGCCATGGTGCGCCGCAAGATCACGTACTACAAGATGCTGACGCCGGAGCGCCGCGCAAAAATCGCGGCGGCGATCGGTGCTAGAGACCTCCGTTCCCAAGCTCGCTTTGTGGTGGGCCAATCCCCGAGTTCTCTGGAGCCAAGCTACGAGGAGGAGGAAGCCGATCCAATGTTCATGGCGGAGATCGCGGCGCAGAAGGCCCTCGATGGGTATGAGACGATGGATGTCGACTTCGTGCCGGCATCCGAGTCCCCCATGGTGCAGGTGGACCAGCGGTTCAACCTGGCGATACTAAAGGAGGACCGGGAGGCAGAGGCTCAACTCGACACGGAGCGCACGCATGCCGCTGCCATCGAGGCTCTCCTTTAGGCGGAACCGGATGTCGTGGATGTGAACCGGGCGGCGGAGGCTCAACTTGAGGCGGAGCGCGCGAATGCTGCTGCCATCGAGGCCCTCCTGCAGACGGAACCGGACGTCCTGGACTTGAACCGGGTGGCAGAGGCTCAACTCGACGCGGAGCGCGTGGATGCTACTCTCATCGAGGCCCTCCTACAGGCGGAACCGGACGTCCTGGACTTGAACCGGGCGGCGGAGGCTCGACTCGACGCGGAGTGCACGGATGCCGCTGCCATCGAGGCCCTCCTGTAGGCGGAACCATACGTCCTCGACTTGAACTGGGCGGTGCTCTCGTTCGTGTAGAGCGCCTGCATGCTCCGCGTGAACGAGTAGCTGGAGGCTGAGGACAACCACGGTATGGAGACACACGTTGGTAGCTACGCTGGTTCACGCCGGCAGCCAAAGACGATGATGCCGTCTCATTCCACGAGCAGTGATAGTTTTTCTTTATGTTGTTGTTTTTATGGATCTTTTGCTGTGTAAAAACATATATTGTTATGTAAGTCACCTGACTTGGGCCAGTCTACCATTTCAAGCGGTTGGATGAATATCCTACGTCTCCTAACCCTTCTTCCTCACCTCTTCTTCTTCCCCAACAGACCACCGCACGGGCCGTACGGATACTCCCCAACATGCGTTTGGATAAACATACTCTATGAACGGAAATTATGTGTCAGCGGTAGGATGGACGAGTTTGGTTTGTTCACATGCGACAGCATGTGTCAGTGAGGGTGCGTTCCCTTGGTTGGGTTTGTGGCGTGCAGGAGCGACTATGCATGTGAGGGTGCGGTGCGACCGCGACAGCCATGCGCAAGTGTACATCCTTTTCATTTTGAAAACTTTAGGCAAGCTTGGCAAAAATGTGTGGCGAAGTATGGCAATGCAAGGCCTAGACCCAAACAGGATAAGTACGTAGTACTACGTACTAGGAGTACTAGTGTTAAAAAAGAAAGGCGGGGTTTTCCTTCACGGGATTAATCGATACAAATCCTCGTTTCACATGTCAATTATTGTGTATTTTTTCTCCAAAGCCCAAAGAGCTAACCATCTCACTCATCGCTTGATTAATGTAGCGCCATGCAAACCAACCTTCTCACTTTCGCATGCATGCAGGGGATATTAATGTCCTTGGCTGCTAGTACGAGGCAAACCCCATCAATTTTGCCTCGATTAGTGTTAGTGGCCTTTTGCAAATTGTAATTTTGATATACTGGCCTTGTGTACAAAAAATGGAGGTAGTAACTATATTTGACTTCCTTCCCATTGCGGTGACGTCGACGATATCTCGAACATTGTGGTTTGGCGAAGTGCGTTCCACGGAGAACACCATTGAGGGAGACCACGGTAAGTCATTTGCAAGTGCCACCTGCAAGCCGAGACAACCGCCTTATTTGCATCCAGGAAGTTCGTTGAACCAAAGGATGCGTAAATGTACTAGTACTACTCATACACAATAGCGTCGTCCGTCCAACTTAGTGCGGTGAGATGGTTTCTCGAAGAAGATGATGGAGAAGCGGAGTCAGCGAAGAATGAAATTATGGTTGCTTCGTCCGTGCTTTGTGATTTGACACCTCACTGCTTTGTGATTTGTGATAGAAGGGACAGGGGAGTAGACTCTGTCCTCTATACTGTACATGCGTCCAAGCACGGGAGAAAGAGGAGAGACATTGCAATTTTCTATTCCCTCAATCAATCAATCAATCAGGGAGCTTCGGTTCCATCCTTTTGGCTTCGGCAACACCGTCCACAATGGTTCCCATGATGCCAAATGCTATTTTCTCATTTGGCTACACATTGTGGATGCCCTTAACCGTACCACTTGGTTTTGCTCATGTGTGCTATCTATACAAATCTCAATTATATTGATCTAAAAAATTATAGAATCAAGATTAGTAAAAAAGAGGTGATTTTGCTGCACAGATGGCGGGGGAGGTTTCTTATTTTTAGAGGACGTTGTCCTGGCGGTTTGCTAACATGCGGTCCCACGTGTCAGTGCTTTACCAAGCCGACCCGCTTCCCACATGAGGCAGAACAACGGTAGAAGCAACATGTGGTTAACTTGAAGAAGATGAGGGAGAAGCGGATTCAGCAACGAGTGAAATGATGGTTGCTTTGTCCCTCCAACTTCTTTTTAGCATTATTACTTCATCCCTCCAACTTAACTGCGGGAAAGGTGCAGCTTTGTGATTTGACGCCTCATTGCTCATTACTACGCCGATGCCATTTCTGGGTGCTTCACCCCGGCTGCTCTGCACTATATTCCGGTATGGCATGTAGACTCGGTAGCTTGATGCCCCACATGTCGGTGAAAGGGACTAGAAGATTTATGAAAGCGAGCGCTCCACTCTTACGACGGAGGAGTACACGACACGACGTCCAAGTGAACTGTCACTTGTACTATATATAGTACTATAGTTTTGCTGTTTCGCACGATCCATCGATACAAACCTGATTAAACAGGAAAGGGCGGGATTTCCCCCGCGCGGTATATGATACTGGCCATACATTTCAAAGGCAATTTTAATGTATGCGAACTGAATAATTAAGTAACAATATGATATCTAGTAAAACTAAAAACCCATACTATGATTTATTGTGTTAGAGTGTAGTAGTAGTGCTGTATTGCATAGTTGTTAGATGTAACATGCGAGAACGTGTAGAGATGTAGTTTTGGAGGGCCTATAGAGAGAAAAGCGTAATACGTTCACCGAACTTCAGAATATGCTGATTACGGTCACTATATACGTTTTGCGGTGATTATACAGTCACTTGCTCATGGTTCAGCATCAGATTGCACTCTGTTGACCGGCTAAATAGTCTGCATGGCACCATGTTGACTAGTTAAATTGACCACGTTCCTTGTGGGTCCCACCTGTCAGTTCGCATAGGGAAAAGGTCAAATAAACACAAATTTACACAGGCACAACAAGACTCCACCCCGTGTGCGGGAATCACCTGGTTGTGTATGTGTCTGTCAGGGCCTGATGTGTGCACATGCACGTGTAGGTTGAGCACTTGAGCGTGAGTGTGTGTGTTGATCGTGTGGTGTACTGGTGTGTGCATGCATGCGTGCATGTGTGCGTGTGAGTGTTGCATGTGTGCATGGCTGCGTGTGTATGTGTGTGTTGCGTGCATGTGTGGGTGCATGTGTTCATGTGAGTGTTGCGTGCATGCAGTTTGTGTGCATGCATGCGTGTGTGTATAACCACCACACCAGCTCCTGTGTGTTAAAACAGACGGCTCAGCATACCAATACATGGCCATGACTTCGAACCACCGACCAATATTTTTTGTTGTTTGTTTTCATTCTTACTAGAAAGATGCCCGTGTGTTGCACGTAACATCAAGATGCATTTGTATGACTAGTTTATATTGTGAGAGAAAAGGATGAACGAGGGAAGGCCCTATTTGCAAATGTGGAGAGGTGTGTGGGTACCTTTTGGCAAAATTGTCATAGTTTCTTTCCTATCCGTCAGATATAAATCGGACGGCCTATATTGCAAGATGGCAGGCACACCATCATCACCAACTCTGTTTTTTATAAGAGTGTATTTTATCCCTACTCTTATAAAAAGCATAGTCGGTGATGATTGTGTGCCTGCCATCCTGCAATATAGGCCGTCTGATCTATATCTGACGGATAGGAAGGAAACTATGGCAATTTTGTAAAAAGATACCCACTCCCTCTCCACACTTGCAAATAAGGCCTTCCTTGTTCATCCTTTTCTCCCATAAGATAAACTACTCATACAAATGCATCTTGATGTTCCGTGCAATGCATGGGAATCTTGCTAGTATTTTATAAGAGTGTAGATGTAGAGTAGATACAAGCCGATAGGTGGGCCCGATGGTAGTGAGATAATGTGATGCAACACTAGAGGTGCCACGTGGAGCGTTAACTGGTCAACTAGTCGTACCTTGAGCAAATACAGAGTTGTATGGTGAGCCCGTGACTGTATAATAACCACAGAACATAAATGGTGACCGTAATGAGTGGATTCTGAAGTCCAATGTACGTATCGTGCTTTCGCTTCAAATACAATGATCATCACTATATATACCGCGAGAGAAAGATGAAACATGCGTGAATGTGCTGGGGGCTTACTTTTAGAGGACCTGGAGATAGTTTGTGTGCGTACATGAAAGGGGCGTAGAGGGGGGGGGGGTATGCGATGGAGAGAGAGATGCTCTTCGTTTCTCTTTATTATGACTAACTTTATATATAGTATAAAAATGTACAAATTCAAAGTGCGGAATAAATATCATTGTGGGCACCATGCAATGCAAGCGTTCATACTCCTCCATATAACTTTGTAATGTTGTATATATGTAGAAATTCTAAAATATTTTTTGGCCACACCTTATTCAAAAGGAATGTTGTATGCGAAATAAATGTGAAGAGATGGCTTTTTAGATCAATGGGGTACGTGATGTAACATGTGTGAATGTGTAGTTAATGCATTTAGCAGGGCCTAGAAAGGTATGTGCATGTATTACGTATTCGAGAGAGGCATGGATAGAGGGGCCGACAAGGGGGTGGGGGTGGGGGTGGGAGAGATAGCACGAGAAATGAGAGTGGTCTAGAGAGAGAGAGACGAATATGACATCACAGTGAGAGATTCTCTTGAGTGTGTATATGCAAGGGGGAGTGGATAGAGGCACCAGGAGAATATTTTTTTGTGTGTGGTGTCTGTGTTGGTATGTATGGGTGTGAGAAGATAACGGGACGTGGGGCAGAGGGTGTGTCATCGCGTGAGGTCCGGTGGGTCGAGGTGAGGCCCTTCGTTCGGTTCTGTCCTGCGCCACATTGGTCGGCCCATGACGCATTTAGGGAGACCCATGGATGACTAGTCATACAAGACAAAGATAGCATAATTATGAAGGACTCTATGTCCACTGACAAAGCCGACTAGGATTTGTAACCCTAGATTCTTGGACTAAAGTAACCCTTTTATCTCTGATATTACTATTCATCCAACCTAACTTTAAGGGGCATCCTACAGAATGCTCTGCTAGAGTCATACTCGTCGATTAGGAAGAGAGGTGTGAGACAATGCGTGAGAGACAGACCTAAAGATAATGTGCGTACAAGAGACACGTACACAAGTCTATGTATATAGAAAGGGTCGATGGGGATTCTGCGTGTGTATGCTTGCGAGAGGAAGAGTGCTTGTGATAAAGGTTAGTGAAAACAATCGTAAATGGTTACGAGAGGGAGGGAGGGTTATATCGAGAGCATGTGTGCGAGAAAGACACCTCGAGAGAGAGTGTGTGAGCATGTGTGAGAGACCACCGATGGAGAGTGAAACTACACGTACAAGACTGTTGTACACATTGATTAAATATATAAATTGTATCCAAATATTAGGATGGGATCATGATATTTGCAATTCGCGTAAGGAATGGTCATTGATCCATCAGACATCTAGATTCTATCGAATTTGAGCATGTCTATGTTATTATTCGACACAATTGATCCACATAGTTAGTATTTTGAACTCTAGACAATGCATCGCTTTAGCAATCGAATATAAACGTGAGTATAGTTCATGTTGTGTGTGTAAAGCACATTATACATATGCAAGTTACACAATGAACATTATAAATAGCTACCTATGAACTAGCATACATTTGAATTCAACTTAAGGTGGTTTAAAAAAATCAAATTCAACATGAAGTCCATTCAATTATTTGAATTTGATATCATGGCATTTGTAAATCATACCTAGATTATGGGGGCACCAATCTTTGCTCTGATTTTGTACATAATAGCATATGTAGTCATGTACAAAATAGATTATAATTTAGCTCCTCCATTCCAAAATAATCGTTGTTATATGATTTTCAAGTGTCAAAATTTCAAAAAGAAGCGGATAATTTAATGAGGTTTTCAAACATACAAGGTCAAATTTAACGTTATCTATTTAGGTCAATCCTCAAAGTTCAAGAGTACTCTAAACGTGAATGCTTGTGTTTCAAAATTTCGAACGAAGCGCCAAAAGAGCCTCTACTCGCCTGAAACCTCGTGAGACCAATGTTTGGTAGTACAAGGAAATTACTTTTCTAATAACTCTGACCCGTGAAACCTACCGGCCCGACATCCAAAGGTCTAAACCGGGGTAGGTTTGTAGCTTCATCTAGACGCCACACAACCGCCTCCAAAAAACATTCATACACAATGGCCGCCTAACCACACATGCGCGCGGCCGAAATCGCTCCCGCCCACTATTTGGGACACCTGGGATTACCATCCTACCCCCCACCCGCAGTAGGTCCGAAATTTAAGAGGGGGGCAAAGTTTGTACCTTCCCCAAATTTCAAACAAGCGTGTCCCATCTTCTGTTCAAAAAAGCCAAAAACAAGCGCGTCCCAGACCGAAACATGGTTCTCCCCCTCCCCCGACCACCCGTCCGATTCCCCATTCATACTCCATGGGCGCAAAAACTACCTCTCCACCAGCGGCGAAACCCCGGCGTCCTCCGTCCGCCACCCCATTCCACCCATCAACCGCCGCCCTCCTCCATCACGCCGGAGCCGATACCCCGACGTCGTCGTCCACCGCAACCTCAACCGCAACGCCCTCCACGGCTAGTAGTTGAAGCCGAGGTTGAGCCATCCGTACCCGAGCCAGTTCAATCACGCCGTCCTGCGCCTCACCGATGCCGCTCGAACTTCGCCACCCTCCACCGCACCGGAGCTGTTCCTGCTACGCCGTCCTTCACCGCCTCGGATCTGCTTCCCCTCCGACGACATACGACCACGGCAACACAGTCAACAATTTGGCCATGGGTTCGCCCAAGCCTGCACCCTCCTCCAGAACATCGGTTTCCCCGGAAAAAAGAAGAAGATCGGCGCGACATGTGGAGGCGACCACACTGGCAACCGAAAATGGTACTCCTCTTCCCTTATTCGTGCAAATCTTACGTGTCTGCTTGCACGGTTTTCATCCCACAGAAGACACAAGTTGACCACTTCTTCTTGATACTAGATGTTCCTAGTAACTCGCGATGCACAAGGTTTCTCCTCATATACTATTTCACCTTAGCTAGAGGTCCGTCGCCCCCTTGAATTCCAATTCCTGGTCAGTTGATTCCCAATTAACGGAAGCATTCCCTGGCGTAACAGGCGCTAGTCCACCTATTACGCCGGGGAAGCAATGCCTTAGTGTTTATCTTAGGGGCGTGTGGGGCCTAGAGCTACTGGCGCCCGATATGGAGGTCGGTCGGGATTAAAGGGATGGCCTGGGGGCGCTGCCAAGCATGGCGGTGGTGTGAGGTCGAGGGGAGGGCGGGGTGGCGGAGGCAAGGGTATGGGCCGGTGGTCGCTGGCGGTTCGAGAAAGATCGTCAACAGTGACTGGCGGGAGGTAGATGAAGGCCATATGCCCGTTCCTTATAGATCGGACGGTTCATTAAAAGAATCGACTAACCTATTTATTTTCAGTCGACTATTATCTTGATATGACCACATGTGGTGGTGTGCTGGAGGAGTACCTAGATTTCCTGTGCTCAAATATTACAAAATCATACGGAGTAGAATCTAATTTTGTTTGCCATGCAATGTTGTAGAGCTATCATATGTCTCCTGTCATTTATTTTTCAGCCAGCTGCTATCTTCTACTTTGACAGTGCACTAGTTCTGCACACACTTCACCGATACTCTCACTATTGTGTTTTTACGCAAGGGTATTTCAGACTCTGCTGCTATGAGAGAAGCAAAAAAAGAAAAGAGAGAAGTCGCTCCAGCGTCGTACGCGGATAGGCCAGACACGTTTCAGCCTTATAATAGGTGCAGTGTCAGCAGATGGAGTCGGTAAACGTAGCTCTGGAGTTGATGACCTAGCTCGCAATGAACCACCATCCCAGGTGCTTGCTTTAACTTCGCGGTGTCATATGTGGTTGCATGTTCCATATGGTGTCTAGCTTGTATTCGAAAGGCCGGAGTAGGTCTTTATTAAGATAAGGAAAGATATTTTTTACATGAACCACCATCCCGTGAGCACCAGAAGACAAATAGCTAGTCAAGGCACTGGCCGAGTCAGTGACAAGCCCAGTGAAGAGAGGCATCACCTGGAAGCCAACTAAAAAGCCACGATGGTGGCGAAGCAGCCCGCCTCCCACCAGGCTCTCGGGTCCTAGATGATCATGCTCACCACTCCAGCCGGATGTCTAGCTTGTATTTCTTCTAATTTGGTTAAATTGCATCTGCTTAGCTTACACATTATACCTTTGAATCTGACATGCCTTTCTATTTGTGGTACATACTAGTACATCTGTGTATTAACCATGTTCTTACATCAAACTAAAGTTCTTGTGTATCCCTCATCAATCACTTATGATGAGGCAGTCAAGCAAGTGGATTACTCCTCATTTAAAGAATGCAGCATCAGCCTCCCGACATGATTCTCAAGAAACAGCAAGGCTAGATGAATATAGTGAATGTAGCTCTGTAGTTGATTACTGCATTTCCCCTACACTAGCATCGCAGGTGCTTTCTCTAACTTGGCAGCGTGATATGTGGTTGCATGTTGCATATGGTGTCTAGATTATAACTCTTCCAATCTGGTTAAACTGCATGTGCTATTCTGCTTAGCTTATACATTATACCTGCTAATGTGACATGCCTTCCTGTATTTAGTACATAGTACATCTGTCTATTAAGCATGTCCTCACATAAAACTATTGTTTTTTTGTATCCCGCATAAATCAATATGACGAGACACCTTCAGTATATGCAGTGTGATATTAGTTGCATCTTTGATATGATTTATAGCATGCACTACTTCTAATTTGTTGAAAGGAAGTAATGGTAACAATGGAAAAGGTAATAGTAATAGTTTTTGTAGTGATTGTAACAGTGGCAACGGAAAAGTAACAAAGCAAAGATCAATATGTGAAAGGCTCGTAGGCAATGGATCAGTGATGGATAATTATGTCGGATGTGATTCCTCATGCAACAGTTATAACATAGGGTGACACAGAACTAGCTCCAGTTCATCAATGCAATGTAGGCATGTATTCCGAATATAGTCATACATTCTTATGGAAAAGAACTTGCATGACATCTTTTGTCCTACCCTCCCGTGGCAGCGGGGTCCTATTGGAAACTAAGGGATATTAAGGCCTCCTTTTAATAGAGTACCGGAACAAAGCATTAACACTTAGTGAATACATGAACTCCTCAAACCATAGTCATCACCAGTAATTGTCCCGATTATTATCACTTCGGGGTTAAGAGATCATAACACATAATAGGTGACTATTGACTTGCAAGATAGGATCAAGAACTCACATATATTCATGAAAACACAATAGGTTTAGATCTGAAATCATGGCACTCGGGCCCTAGTGACAAGCATTAAGCATAGCAAAGTCATAGCAACATCAATCTCAGAACATAATGGATACTAGGGATCAAATCCTAACAAAACTAACTCGATTACATGATAAATCTCATCCAACCCATCACCGTCCAGGAAGCCTACGATGGAATTACTCACGCACGACTGTGAGCATCATGAAATTGGTGATGGAGGAAGGTTGATGATGACATTGGCGACGGATTCCCCTATCTGGAGCCCCGAACGGACTCTAGATCAGCCCTCCCAAGAGAGATTAGGGCTTGGCGGCAGCTCCGTATCATAAAACGCGATGAATCCTTCTCTCTGATTTTTTTCTCCCCAAACATGAATATATAGAGTTGGAGTTGAGGTCGGTGGAGCCTCAGGGGGCCCACGAGATAGGGGGCGCGCCCCCACCCTCGTGGACAGGGTGTGCCCCCCTGGCGTTGATTCTTTCACCAGTATTTTTCATAAATTCCAAAAATATTCTCCGTGAAGTTTTAGGTCATCCCGAGAACTTTTATTTCTGCACAAAAATAACACCATGGCAATTCTGTTGAAAACAGCGCCAGTCCGGGTTAGTCCCATTCAAATCATGCAAGTTAGAGTCCAAAACAAGGTCAAAAGTGTTTGGAAAAGTAGATATGATGGAGACATATCAACTCCCCAAGCTTAAACCTTTGCTTGTCCTCAAGCAATTCAGTTAACAAACTAAAAGTGATAAAGAAAAACATTTACAAACTCTGTTTTATCTTGTTGTTGTAAATATGTAAAGCCAACATTCAAGTTTTTAGCAAATATTATGAACTAACCATATTCACAATAACACTTATGTCTCGTGTTTGCTCATATCAATGGCATAATCAACTAGCGAGCAATAATAGTAAATCGCGGATGACAACACTTTCTCAAAACAATCATAATATGATATAACAAGATGGTATCTCGCTAGCCCTTTCTGAGACCGCAAAACATAAATGCAGAGCACCTCTGAAGTTCAAGGACTGACTAGACATTGTAATTCATGGGAAAAAGATCCAATCACAGTCATACTTAATGTAAACTAATAGTAATGCATGCAAATGACAATGGTGCTCTCCAACTGGTGCTTTTTAATGAGAGGATGATGACTCAACATAAAAGTAAATAGATAGGCCCTTCACAGAGGGAAGCAGGGATTGGTAGAGGTGCTAGAGCTCGATTTTGAAATAGAGATAAATAATATTTTGAGTGGCATACTCTCATTGTCAACATAACAACTGAGAGATCTCGATATCTTCCATGGTACACACATTATAGGCGGTTCCCAAACAGAATGGTAAAGTTTATACTCCCCCACCACCAACAAAATCAATCCATGCCTTGTCCGAAACAACAGGTGCCTCCAACTAACAACAATCCTGGGGGTGTTTTTTTTGCAATTATTTTAATTTAAGCATGGGACTGGGCATCCCGGTTACCAGCCATTTTCTCGTGAATGAAGGGCGGAGTGTACTCCTCTTGAGTATAACCCACCTAGCATGGAAGATATAGACAACCCTAGTTTATACCTGAGCTATTCGAGCATACAAAACATAATTTCATTTGAAGGTTTAGAGTTTGGCACATACAAACTTACTTGGAACGATAGGTAGATACCGCATATAGGAAGGTATGGTGGACTCATATGGAATAACTTTTGGGGTTTATGGAAGTGAATGCACAAGCAGTATTCCTGCTTAGTACAAGTGAAGGCTAGAAAGAGACTGGGAATCGACCAGCTAGAGAGCGACAACTGTCATGAACATGCATTAAAATTAATCAACACTGAGTGCAAGCACGAGTAGGATATAATTCACCATGAACATAAATATCATGGAGGCTATGTTGATTTTGTTTCAACTATATGTGTGAACATGTGCCAAGTAAAGCCACTCGAATCGTTCAAAGGAAGATACCACACCTATCATACCACATCACAACCATTTTAATAGCATGTTGTCATGCAAGGTAAACCATTGTAAACTACTAGCAAATTAAGCATGGCATGAACAACTATAATCTCTAATTGTCATTGCAAACATGTTTCATTCATAATAGGCTGAATCAGGAACAATGAACTAATCATATTTACAAAAACAAGATAGGTCGAGTTCATACCAGCTTTTCTCATCTCAATCAGTCCATCATATATCGTCATTATTGCCTTTCACTTGCACAACCGAACGGTGTGGATAATTATAATAGTGCACGTGCATTGGACTAAGCTGGAATCTGCAAGCATTTAATACACAGGAGAAGACAAGGTAATATGGGCTCTTGGTTAGATCAACAATAATGCATATGAGATCCACTCAACATTTTCATCATGGTCTTCTCCTCTCGACCCCCAAAGAAAAGAAAGGAAACAAAACTATTTACAAGGGAAAGCTCCCAACAAGCAAAAGAAGAACGAGAAATCTTTTTGGGTTTTCTTTTAGTTACTACTACTACAAGCATGGAAAGTAAACTAGCTAAAAGCTACAACTATTTTTTTTCTTAAGTTTTTTCAAACACACAAGAAGAATGCTGGAAAAGAAAATAAACTAGCATGGATAGTAAAATGAAAAAGGATGAGCACCGGCAACTGGCATGAGTGTGTGAACATGAATGTAATGTCGGTGAGAGATACGTACTCCGCCAAGCTTAGGCTTTTGGCCTAGGTTAGTCTATGGCCACGGCTGGCCTGGTGGATATCCAAAATTGTAGCTGGGGTCGTACTGACATGCACCAGCTACTGCCTGATGAGCTGCGGCTTGGAGGCGAGCTGCCTCTATCCTCCTCTTGTACTCGTTCGCCTCCTCCCTGGTTATAACATATCTCCTTTTTGCCTGAAAGTCAAAGAAACTAGGAGCAGGGAGAGCGACATGGACGGTACGCCATCTATCAAAGATTAGTCGATACTGGAGGAATTGTTCATTCCTCTCAACAAACTAATGGCGAACCATGGCATTAGAATCTAGGTAAGTAGGAGGTAACTCAATATCATTTCCACATATGGGTATATCAAGATAGTTAGCTACACGAGCTGCATACATTCCACCAAACAAATATCCACTTATGCTGTTGTGATGCAACCTACGTGCAACAATGGCCCCCAAGTTATATTGTTTATCACCTAATACCGCACTCTTGAGGACACTAAGATTTGGAACACACATGTGACAAGCCTCATCTTTACTGTTAATGCATCTACCAATGAAGAGAGCAAAATAATGTATGGAAGGGAAATGAATGCTCCCTATGGTAGCTTGTGTGATTTCCCTAGATTCCCCCACGGTAATACTAGAAAGGAAGTCTTTATATTCAGATTTGCGAGGTTCACTAACATTGCCCCAGTGCGGGAGTTTACAAGCAGTATTAAAATCTTCTAGGTCCATGGTATAAGATTTATCATAAAGATATAAAAAACAGTGTGAGAATTGCGTGAGGATGTGAATTTAAACTTCTCACAAATGAATCAGTTAGATAGAGGTATTGCCGGCACTTATCTGACAGGAAGCTCTCAAGATCAGCATTACACACATACGCGTCAAATTCATCTTTGATGCCTGCCTGGACCATGAACTCCTCTGACGGCCATTCACAAGGTCGCACTTGAGCTTCCCTTGGAAGTTCATTGTCCGGTTCACGTATCGCGAGCCTTGGGCCTTGCATCCTTGAGGAACCACCTTGGTACATTTTCCTAAACATTTTTCTTCCTATGAAAAATTTCTGAAATTTTTTAGTGACTCAAAATAGAAGTGAATCAAACTCAACAAGATTGATAGCAACTACTCCTACAAGTGCCTAGAGGTCATATCATGCATTAAAACTACTTTTGACCACATAAATTTGGCATGGAAGCTCAAGAACAGTGTCACCTAAGCAGCAAAAATTTGGAATAAATAAAGCACTAGAGCAAAAACGAATTAGACCACTCAAGGAGTCACATACCGAAGAACAATCCCCCAAAGTAGTTTTGTGAATGGAGCTTTGAGCAAGGAGATCGAAAATGGTAACAAGATGAGCTAGAACTCGGGTTTGAGCTGGTGGATGATTTTTTCTGGAGGAAGACGAAGTGTGTGGGTGCAGGAATAAGTGGAGGGGGCCCACATGGGGTCCACGGGGCAGGGGGCGTCCCAGGGGGGTAGGCATGCCCTGGACCCTCGTGGCCAGGTGGTGGGTCCCCCTGGTGTGTTCTCAGTGCCAAATATTCTTAAATATTCTAGAAAAAATAATATAAAATTTTCTGGGCATATGGAGAACTTTTATTTTTGGGGTATTTTTTATTGCAAGGATAATTCAGAAAACAGACAGAAAATACTAATTTTGCTTTATTTAATCTAAATAACAGAAAGTAAAAAGAGACTACACAGAGTTGTGCTTTCTAACTTCATCCATCTCATGCTCATCAAAAGGAATCCACTAACAAGGTTGATCAAGTCTTGTTAACAAACTCTTTCCGACTTGCATGAAACCGGAGAATTTTCAAATAACACTAGGTTACCTCAACGGGGATATGCATGTCCCCAACAATAAGAATATCATATTTCTTCTTGACAGTAGGAAGAGGAAATTCAAAACCTCCAATAATAATCATTGAAGTTTTTCCAATAGAATTAATACTGTGGACTTGAGGTTGTTTCCTCGGAAAGTGTACCGTATGCTCATTACCATTAACATGAAAAGTGACATTGCCTTTGTTGCAATCAATAACAGCCCCTACAGTATTCAAAAAGGGTCTACCAAGAATAATAGACATACTATCGTCCTCGGGAATACCAAGAATAACAAAGTCCGTTAGAATAGTAACGTTTGCAACCACAACAGGCACATCCTCACAAGTACCGATAGGTATAGCGGTTGATTTATCAGCCATTTGCAAAGATATTTCAATAGGTGTCAACTTATTCAAATCAAGTCTACGATATAAAAGAGAGAGGCATACCACTAACACCGGCTCCAAGATCACATAAAATAGTTTTAACATAGTTTCTTTTAATGGAGCATGGTATAGTTGGTACTCCTGGATCTCCTAGTTTCTTAGGTATTCCACCTTTAAAAGTATAATTAGCAAGCACGATGGAAATTTCAGCTTCCGGCATCTTTCTTCTATTTGTAACAATATCTTTCATATACTTAGCATAAGGATTCATTTTAAGCATATCAGTCGAACGCATACGCAAAAATATAGGTCTAATCATTTCAGCAAAGCGCTCAAAATCCTCATCATCCTTTTTCTTGGATGGTTTAGGAGGAAAAGGCATGGGTTTTTGAACCCATGGTTCTCTTTCTTTACCGTGCTTCCTAGCAACGAAGTCTCTCTTATCATAACGTTGATTCTTTGATTGTGGGTTATCAAGATCAACAACATGTTCAATCTCTACATCATTTATATTGCTAGGTTGAGCATCAACATGAACATCATAATTAACATTATCACTAGGTTCATGTTCATTACTAGATTGAGTTTCTGCATCAGAAATAGAAATATCATTAGGATTCTCAGGTGTTTCAACAACAGGTTCACTAGAAGCATGCAAAGTCTTATCATTTTTCTTTTTCTTCTTCTTAGAAGAACTAGGTGCATCAACATTAGTTCTCTTAGAATCTTGATCAATTCTCTTAGGGTGGCCCTCAGGATACAAAGGTTCCTGAGTCATTTTACCCCTTCTAGTCACAACTCTAAGTGCATTTTCATTTTTCTTATTATTTAATTCATTGAGCAACTCATTCTGGGCTTTAAGCACTTGTTCTACTTGGGTGGTAACCATAGAAGGATGTTTACTAATAACTTTAAGCTTACCTTTAACTCTAGACATATAATCACTCAAGTGTTCAATCATATAAGCATTACGTTTCAGTTGTCTACCAACATAAGCATTGAAGTTTTCTTGTTTAACAATGAAATTATCAAACTCATCTAAACATTGGCTAGCAGACTTATTATGAGGAATATCACCTTCATCAAATCTATAGAGATAATTTACCTTTACTACCTGTGTAGGGTTATCAAGACCATGTATTTCTTTAATAGGTTGTAAATTCTTAACATCTTCAGCTTTAATACCCTTTTCTTTCATAGATTTCTTTGCCTCTTGCATATCTTCAGGACTGAGAAATAAAATACCCCTTTTCTTCGGAGTTGGCTTAGGAGTTAGTTCAGGAAGTGTCCAATCATTATCATTACCCAACATATTATTCAATAGCAATTCAGCTTGATCAACAGTTTTTCCCTGAAAACACAACCAACACAACTATCCAGGTGGTCTCTGGAAGCATCAGTTAGTCCACTATAAAAGATATCAAGTATTTCATTTTTCTTGAGAGGATGATCAGGCAAAGCATTAAGTAATTGGATGAGCCTCCCCCAAGCTTGTGGGAGACTCTCTTCTTCAATTTGCACAAAATTATATATTTCCCTTAAGGCAGCTTGTTTCTTATGAGCGGGAAAATATTTAGCAGAGAAATAATAAATCATATCCTGGGGACTATGCACACAACCAGGATCAAGGGAATTCAACCATGTTTTAGCATCACCCTTTAATAAGAACGAAAATAGCTTAAGGATAAAGTAATAGAGAGTTTTCTCATCATTAGTGAACAGGGTGGCTATATCATTTAATTTAGTAAGATGTGCCACAATAGTTTCAGACTCATAGTCATGGAAAGGATTAGACTCAACAAAAGTAATTAACTCAGGATCGACAAAGAAATCATAATCCTTATCAGAAATACAGATGGGTGAAGTAGCAAAAGCAGGGTCATTTCATTCTAGGATTCAAGGATATTTCTTTCAGCTTAGCTAACAGTTTCTTAAGATCATATCTATCATTGCAAGCTAAAAAGTCTCTAGCAGTTTCTTCATCCATAACATAACCATCAGGCACAACAGGCAATTCATATCTAGGGGGAGAATCTTCATCATCACTTTCATCTATATTATCAGTTTCAATAATTTCATTCTCTCTAACCCTAGCAAGTTGTTCATCAAGAAATTCACCTAATGGCACAGTATTATCAAGCATAGAAGTAGTTTCATCATAAGCATCATGCATAGCAGAAGTGGCATCATAAATAACATGTGACATATCAGAATAAATAGCAGGGGTAGGTGTCGCAAGTTTACTCAAAACAGAAGGTGAATCAAGTGCAGAGCTAGATGGAAGTTCCTTACCTCCCCTCGTAGTTGAGGGAAAAATCTTGGTTCTTTCATCTTTCAAGTTCCTCATAGGGATCAAGAGATGTAAATCCCAAGTGACTCAAAGAATAGAGCTATGCTCCCTGGCAACAGCGCTAGAAAATAGTCTTGATAACCCACAAGTATAGGGGATCGCAACATTTTTCGAGGGTAGAGTATTCAAACTAAATTTATTGATTCGACACAAGGGGACCCAAAGAATATTCTCAAGTATTAACAGTTGAGTTATCAATTCAATCGTCCTGAAAGACTTAATATATGCAGCAAAGTATTTAGTAGCAAAGTAATATGGAAGTAACGGTAACGGTGGCAAAGGTAATAGTAAGAGTTTTTGTACTGATTGTAACAATGGCAACGGAAAAGTAACAAAGCAAAGATCAATATGGGAAAGGCTCGTAGGCAATGGATCAGTGATGGATAATTATGTCGGATGTGATTCCTCATGCAACAGTTATAACATAGGGTGACACAGAACTAGCTCCAGTTCATCAATGCAATGTAGGCATGTATTCCGAATATAGTCATACGTTCTTATGGAAAAGAACTTGCATGACATCTTTTGTCCTACCCTCCCGTGGCAGCGGGGTCCTATTGGAAACTAAGGGATATTAAGGCCTCCTTTTAATAGAGTACCGGAACAAAGCATTAACACTTAGTGAATACATGAACTCCCAAACTATAGTCATCACCGGTAATTGTCCCGATTATTGTCACTTTGGGTTTAACGGGTCATAACACATAACATGTGACTATTGACTTGCAAGATAGGGATATTAATGTGCATAAAGGATCTGAACATATTATCTTCCACCGAATAAACCAATTAGCATCAACTACAAGGAGTAATCAACACTACTTGCAACCCACAGGTACCAATCTGAGGTTTTGAGACAAAGATCGGATACAAGAGATGAACTAGGGTTTGAGAGGAGATGGTGCTGGTGAAGATGTTGATGGAGATTGACCCCCTCCCGATGAGAGGATCGATGGTGATGTAACAACCACGATGCGGCTATATCTCCCATGTGTCGAGGCACGACTTAGAGGCATAACCGTATGGTGGTTTAGTCGCAAGTGGGGTAATCTTCACACAATCCCATGTACTAAATAAGAATGGGATAAAGAATTGGCTTACAATCGCCACTTCACACAAATAACAAGTTAAACACACATCATCCAGAGTACAAACAAGGTCCGACTACAGAACCAAAATAAAAGAAGACAACCCCAAATGCTAGATCCCCGATCGTCCCAACTGGGCACCACTACAAATCAACCGGAAAAGACACATAACAACGAAGAAGATCTTCATCGAGCAACCACTTGAGCTCGGTTGCGTCACCTGCACTGGTACCATCGGCACTTGAAACTGTTTGGAAGTATCCGTGTTTCACGAGGACTCAGCAATCTCACACCCGCGAGATCAAGACTATTTAAGCTTATGGGTAGGATAAGGTATTGATGTGGAGCTCCAGCAAGCGCTAAGCAATATATGGTGGCTAACATACGCAAATAAGAGTGAGAAGAGAAGCAACGCAACGGTCGTGAAGCTAGAAGTGATCAAGAAGTGATCCTGAAACTACTTACGTTCAAGCATAACACAAGACCGTGTTCACTTCCCGGACTCCGCCGGAAAGGGACCATCACGGCTACACACGCGGTTGATTCATTTTATTTAAGTCAAGTGTCAAGTTATCGGATATTAAAAAATTCCCATCTACCACATAACCGCGGGCACGGCTCTCGAAAGTTTATACCCTGCAGGGGTGTCCCAACTTAGCCCATCACAAGCTCTCACGGTCAACGAAGGATATTCCTTCTCCCGGTAAGACCCGACCAGTCCCAGAATCCCGGTTACAAGACATTTCGACAATGGTAAAACAAGACCACCAAAGCCGCCCGATGTGCCGACAAATACCGATAGGAGTCGCACGTATCTCATTCTCAGGGCACACCGGATGGGCAAGACGTCGGGTTGGCATAGACCCTGCACTACAAAAAAAATACACTTTCGTGATGATACGTGTTTGTCAGAGTAGGTCGCTTTTTTTGTCATGCATGTACATCCATGACAAATTTATGACAGAATCAAGATAGTCATACCTGTGCTGTCGTAGAAGTGTTCCATGACATTACCAAAATTATCATCACGGAAGTGTCCACTTCCATGACAATAAATCGCGCGTCACAGAAGTGCTTTCGTCAAGGGTGACCGACACGTGGCATCCACCGTAACGGAACGCCGTTAAGCTATCGGGTCGGGTTTTGGATCCGATAACCCGTTAACAGCCCCGACCAACGGGAATTTTCCACGTGTAAAATCATCATTGGCTAGAGGAAACACGTGTCGGCTCATCGTTGGGACAGATGTCATCCACTCACTGGACAAAAGGCGCCTATGATACGTCGACACGTGGCACGGCCCAACAGTGGCCCATTCCTGTGAAAAGGCTGGCCCATTTGACTTGGTCAAAAGCTGGCGGGCCGGCCCCATGGAAAGCCTGTTAACGGCCTGTTCGCATATAGCCCATTTACAGCCCGCTAACCCAAGGCCCGTTACGCCCTATCCGAATTAGGCCCAGTAGTGTCATCTGGGCCGTCCAATATGATTCCAGCCCGTTTTCACTTCTGGCCCATGTATAGCCCATGACGTCTTTCGGCCCATATGAGGCCCTTTGTAACTCTTGGCCCATTAGCGGCCCGTGCCGAAACTGGCCCGTAATGAACAGTGTATTACTTTACACCCATTAACGGCCCGTGGTGAAACTGGCCCGTAATGAACAGTGTATCACTTTATACCCATTAACGGCCCGTTATTCCGTTGGGCCGTTTCCAGCCCAAGTTAACTTTCAGCCTTCTGAGGGCCCATTTATTCTTGGGCTCATTTGCAGCATTCGGTTACTTACGACCCGTTACTGTCATTTTCTGTTTGTGGGCCAAATTCTGCCCGTCGTTACAGTCGGCCCATTGGTGGACCGTTAGTGTGTTGGGCCATTTTCATAGCATCACCAAATACGGCCTATTAACGGCCCATTATGGTCAGCCCATAAAACGTATGATTTCCATTAAAGGCCCGTCTACGGCCCATTAAAGGCCCATACAAGACCCATAAATGAGCCGGCGGCCCATGGATCCTACGAGACGTAGAAGGCCCATGGATCCGACGGCCCGTGAAGGGCCATGGTCAGGCGAATTGGCCCCCATTTGAACGATATAGCATATTCAAAGAATTATCCTACTCAATACTATCACCTCTAAAAAGCCTGCACTATTACAACAAAGAGATCAAGGCATAGAAAGGTAGAATAATCCTACACTATACAATAAAGAAATTACAGCCGATTATACCCACTGGGCATTATGGTTCGACACAGGTGATAATAAAGCATACACAAACAGCAAATTACATACACTGGGCAAATACAACTCATACATCATGGACGTGCATCAACTTAACTCCATTTGAACTATAATCTCTTCAGAAAATAGGATTGGTCAGATTCAGATAGCACAAATTTCAGTCTGCAAAATCTCCAATTCCTTCATGGTTACCTCAGTGTCTTGTTTCATTTTTTGACTCCTGCATCTAATACCTGCATGTCCAGTCTCAACTTGTTGATTATACATTGACAATCATGTACACGTTGTCTTGCCATCTCTAGTTGATGCTCAAGAACATCAGCACATTCCAATTCCAATCCATAATCATTCGGTAACGGCCATGCCGCATTGCTCGCAGATCTTTGTGTTGATGTCACTTCATCCTGAAATGTTTCTGTAAGTACACATGACTAGGGCAAAAATATAGTTACAACAGTGAAGCATAAGTACACTATTTTGTACTACAAGGCAAAACAGGTCTAACAATAATGTTACACGTCACTTTAAAAAAAATGTCACACGTCATGAAGCATAAGCAGATGATATTTTAAAAATTATAAAAAAGATAGTCTGCGGAGCCTGCATACAGAAATCCCTCTTAGCTCACCAGAGGAGCATGATGTTGGGGCCCAATCGAGAACATAGACAAGTTATAAATTTAGACAGCACATTGCGTATAAGTAAGCAAGCAGTTGGCCATTCTATGCCTCAATTAAAGTCTTAGGGAGCATAATGAACAGCAGAGGGTTTCATACAAACATACTACAGCAGGCAAAACTATGCAATCATTAGCGTAGTATAAACTAGATTGTGAGCCTCATGGAATAATAGTTGGTTAATAGACTTCAAAGCTTCAGGCACACTTCGGCAGAGTAATTAAATGGTAAGGCCTTTAATTATGTCAACTAATAGTGATACAAGTACCAAACATCAGGCATGATTATTTTGGCATCTCATTAACTAAGGACAAATAAAGCAATTGAAAAGAGAAAATTAACTATGCCTGAAACAAACAAGGAATTGAACTGTTGAGTTGCATATAGTGACTTACCTTAGCAGGTTGAAGAGGCTCAGCGCAGCTCCTACTTCTCTTGCAAGGCTCCTTCCTAACATCTTGTACATGGAAATCCTCAATCTTATCTTCATTGCACCCCCTCTGCAAGGTGACACAAACTAGTTACTCATCTCCTTGGAAGATAAATATGCATACTTTCTAGTCCGTGAACACAAAAGGATGAGATTATAACAAAACAACACCACATAATTATGTCAACTAGTTACTCGTCTCCTTGGAATATAAATATGCATACTTTCCTAACATACTTGCCTACTGTAGTGTACAGCCAAACCTTTATGTCACCTATGAGTTAGACAAGGCCCCACTACATTAGCCCTTAGTGTTTAAATCGTTGACAAGCTCTGTTAGAGTGTTAGGTCAAGAACATCAAGTAATCAAAGCAAACAGTCCTAGTATGGCTGGTTGATGCAAACAAGCAATTGAACAGATGTGTGAGAAAATCTTACATATCAAGAAAAGAAGCAAAGAAGGAGGCTTAAAGACCATCACTTGACTGACTAGATTTAAGGGGCATTTAAACATCATGTGGAACGTATGAACTAACATAAACATTGCATATTCCAGATTCTACAATGGAATGCACATGTATTAGGTTATGCCATGTATGATGATGCCTAAATGTACAGATAGCAGGCATGAGTTATTCATCATTGCACACACAATTGAATTGCAGGTTAAGGGCTAGTTCGATTCCGCCTTTTCAGGGCATATTGTCAAAATAAGCCATAAAAGATGTAAAGAAGTCATTTTTGAGTTATGGGCTTGGGCTTAACTAATTTCGCTTTGGAGGGGTGTGTTTCGGGTAGAACCTCACTAAGAATTGAAGGGAAGGGGAATAGTGAAATGACTCTGTTGTCTGCCTATATTACACTCAAAATGCAAACTGCTGACGCCCGTGTCACACTTGACCCTCAAGTAAAAACAAACACGAAGCATTCATTGCCCTGCCTGCTTGCATCTCCTCTCCCCTTTCCCTCTACCTCAATCCCCTGCCTGCAGCACTAGGGTTCCTCCAGCGAGCCATCACCACTGGTCCCATCTGGCCTTGGCCTCGATGATGCTATGTCCATTTAGGCTACATGGCCGGCAGGTAGGGGAAAATCTCCCTGGCTTCTCCTCCCTTTGGCGCTGCCCCTCATTCTCATGGTCTCCAGCAGCTGCTCCACTGTGGTTCGTCCAACGCACCACTCCAGCGGGCGCTGCACAACTACGGCTGATGCCACACTGCGGCAGAAGGCACCTTATCCCCCCCCCCCTCCTCCCAGGCCATGGCCTTGAGGTGCTTTTGAAGGATGAGCTCATCCAACAAGGTGAGGA
>NC_041384.1:200293176-200297429 GCF_002162155.2 Triticum dicoccoides | reverse complement strand
TGCTCCTGCTGCTGCTATATGATGAATTCCTATGAGCTGCCGCTGTTGTATGATGAGTTGCTATGAGCTGCTGCTGCTTCTATATGATGAATTGCTATGAGCTGCTGCTGCTATATGATGAGTTGCTACAAGCTGCTCCTGCTGCTGCTATATGATGAGTTGCTACATGCTGCTCCTGCTGCTGCTATATGATGAATTGCTATGAGCTGCTCCTGTTGATGCTATATGATGAATTGCTATGAGCTGCTCCTGCTGCTGGTATATGATGAATTGCTATGAGCTGTTGATGGTATATGATGAATTGCAGACTGTTGTACTGTATGATGAGTTGCTATGAGCTGCTGCTGCTATATGATGCTTTCAGGTGGTGCTGCTATACGATAATAACCAGCCACTTGGACCATCGAATTTCAATAAATAATTGTTCTTCATTTAAATGTGGGTCATGCGTTCTTCATTTAAATTAGGCAATGTGATCTCTATGGAAAACATTGACCAAAGTAGATTGTGCCAAGTAGATGGTATCTTTGTATTTGCATTTTGAGAAAATAGTGATGGTCTGTTTTCCTATCATATTAATTACTGCACTGGGTTCAATTTGTGATGTTTGCAAGTCAAATTAATTTCCATATGGGCAGCAAAATGAAAAAAATATAATACAATCTAGACTTTCCACTGATCATACCAAAGATAGCTGAAAACACAATGAAAAGAACTGGTTGGCGTATTACATGGAGCTTATATTCACAGGTGCTTATTTTCTTAGGATAACTCGTAATAACTGTCCCTAAGAAACTTGGCTAATAGAACTGGCATACAAATAACATGTCACGATGGTTGCAATGGAGAAGTGACGTACCATGGCACACTATATAGGCTCACCACTGCCACTCCTTTTTTTGCGATGTTCCATGAAATTGCCACATACATCTTGTACTTTTTCATTGTGTAACCCTATCTGCAAGTTGACACGGCTAATTTCAGACATCTCTACATGATACTACATTGCATACCCCTTGCGCATATTTAAACCACTAATTAACGATTGTGTGCGTACCATAAACTAGCCATGACTCTGTATGCTGGACTAGCAGGCACTCTAAGGGAGCCTAATGTAGTGCACTGGAATTCCTACATGCCACCTACGATTTTGTGTAATGTACTGCCCCTGTTCCTAAATATATGTCTTTGTAGAGATTCCAGTATGGACCACATACAGATGTATATAGATGCATTTTCGAGTGTAGATTCACCCATTTTGCTCCGTATGTAGCCTATAGTGGAATCTCTAGAAAGACTTATATTTAGGAACGGAGGTACGAGGTAGTATCATGTATGACATCTACATATCTAATTTAGCAGCCAGTAGTAGAAATCATTGTCTACACAAAGGGATTACTGGTCAAAAATCCTAGCAAAGCACGCTGGCAGGCACAGAACAATACAAGAGAGAGAGATGCGCTTACAAGATCATAGCAATGCCTCAGTCCAGGATCGGTTGGCCAAGCTGTTAGATCCAGAAGAAACATCATCCTTGTAGTTTTTGCCAGCTGCATTACAGGTAACAGCGACCGGTTAGTATATTTGAAGTACATCGGGCAGGTGATGCTGGACGGGTTTAAAGGTGACAAGTACCTAGGCCTGGAGGGTGCTTGGCATCTCTCCAGACTGTGGGAATTAGGTTAGAAACATCAAGGGTGATGACGCTTCGCTGGCTGTCGGGGTCTGGTAAGGAGATCTAGAACCGTCGAGTAGGGTGTTTGTGGAGCGGCTCCGGTAGGGTGGACTACGGTGTGGGCGAAGCGGATCTATGGCCGTGGACGAGGGCGTAGGTGAAGCTGCTCCGGTGGTTGGGTTAAGGATGGTGTCGACGATGCGGATCTGCGGCCGTGGACGGGGCGTTAGAAGCTGCTCCGGTGGTTGGGTTATGGGTGGTATCAACGATGCGGATCTGCGGCCATGGATGGGGCGTCAGAAGCTGCTTCGGTAGGTTGGATGAGGGTTCGAGGAAGCGGACCTGAGGCCGTGGACTTGTGAGTTGGCAAAGCGGCCCTGGTAGGGTTGAGAATGGTATAGGCGAAGCTACTCCGCTAGGGTTGAGGAAGGTGTCGGCGAAGCGGCTCCGGTAGGGTTGAGGAAGGTGTCGGCGAAGAGGATCAGAGGCCGTCGATGAGGGCGTCGGTGGGGCGGCTCCGGGGGGTGTGGACGACGCGTCTCCAGTGGGGTGTACGAATGAGCCACTGCAGATGTGCGGCGGTTGACGAGAGTACCGGTGAAGCAGATCCGGCGCCGTGGACAAGGCCGACACTGAATGGGATGTGGTACAGTGGTGGATGAGCAGTCTACTTGTTTCTAGGGGAGGTGGGAGGGGTAGATGCGGCCATAGAAGTAGATCCGGCGAGGTGGACGCTACTGGCGGTGAATGGGCTATGGAACGCTGGTGGATGAGTAGTCTAGGGTTTCGAGAGGGGAGGGGAGAAAGGGCGATGAAGTACGGACGGCGTGATGTAAGATGCTCTGGTGCTGTGGAGTTAGTCGTTTTTGCGGGAGGGGGAGAGGAAATGGGGGTGCCGTGTAGTGGGGGGAACCGAAAGTTACCAAAGCAGCCCCAACCTATCATGTAGATGAGGGCGGTATTGTAACTGTTGGTCTCCGTGCACCAAGGACAAAAGGGGGATTTCGCATGCTAAAGACTAAGGTGGCGGAAATTTTAGAAGGAGGCGGGAGATTTTGCCGCCCACTGGATCGTTCGTATCCAGTTTCAACTAATTTTGGACCGTGCTAGCGGGAAGGTCATGCTAGACTGTGTACACGGGGCACGCGCTAGCAGTTAATAACTGGTGTGAAGTCCACCCCAGAAAAAAGACAATAACTCGGGATAATGCGCCGATAACTTGGACGTTCACACGGGCACGACCAATCGTACGGGTGTAGTGGCGCGTTCACAAAAAATGGATCAAACGCTCAGCCTATGTATTTCTCGTGTAAATAGATAATTTAGTGCCATTGGTTATTTACTTTAAACATAATGCATTGACGTGTTAGTGTAGAGGCGCACAAAAAGAAATGGATACTGTAGTCAGCTACTTAAAAGTGTTACCTCATATGATTACATAGCCTCCATTTCATTAATTGCATACCCGTTGAATTCATATATGAATATTACATATATTACTTCAAAATAGAAACTTAAATCATCCAATACTAATGAATTTGAATGCAAGAGTAACAATGGTGCATGTTCATGATAGCTACATTGGTTGTTTGAAGAAACATCACTGTAAATTTGGCATGCAGAACTAAAAAGGCTTATTTAAATAGAAAAAATGTGATATGTGAGTGTCCAATCTTTATAGCGTTGAATCGATATTGTACCTTTGGCCACGATACGAAGTAGATATTGACTTATGTTCAAGCGGTGCACGTCCACGATCGCTAGATAGTGATACATGAATGAATTGTGCAATCTCTCTCACATGCATACATATCTCATTTCCCTGTGGGCATCGGAATCACACACGCGCACTTCGTGTATTTCTCTCCCTCCGTCAGGGTTAAATTCGTCTTTCTACCCCGTCCTACAAGTCTCTCACACAGAAACACACACGCTCTCTATGTCTAACATGCCCACCCCTTTAATTCTGCCCACCCACAGCCACTAATGTCTCTCACACATATGCTATCTACCTATCCCTTAATATAGCTAGATATGTGTCACACAAACTCCTTCTCCCTACTAGAAAGATGCCCATGCATTGCACGGAACATCAAGATGCATTTGTATGAGAAGTTTATCTTGTGGGAGAAATGGATGAACGAGGGAATGCCTTATTTGCAAATGCGGAGAGGGGTGTGGGTATCTTTTTGCAAAATTGCCATAGTTTCCTTCCTGTCCGTCGAATATAAATCGGATGGCCTATATTGCAGGATGGCAGGAACACCATCATCACGAACTCTGTTTTTATAAGAGTAGAGATATGTGAGTGTCACTGCCCCCCACACACACTCACACTTCCCAACACCGAAGGAGTAGGGTGACACCTCGATTTTGATACTAATCTATCGACTGGCTTCTCTCTCAAACATACACACACACACACTATCCGGCACCGAAGGAGTAGGGTGGCACATCGATCTTGATAATAATCTATCTACTCCTCTTTCAAACAGACACACACACACACACACACTCGCTAGTTGTCCCTCTGTGCCTACCACGCACACTCTCAATACGTATTTCTCCCCCCCCCCCA
>NC_041384.1:200182954-200293083 GCF_002162155.2 Triticum dicoccoides | reverse complement strand
ACAATGACAGCAGAAGGGTGAAAACTCGATCTGATCATAATCTGTCAATTGGTTTGTCTCTCAAACATTGTGTCTCGGTGCCTCGCTCGGTAGCCCCCTCGATATGTAGACTTCTCTCGCATGCACAGCTGTAGTGACGATGATGCTGAACCCAATGTGCCTTGTTTTTACCGGCCTCATGTGATAGTTTTCACCCTGTTTCCTGTTAATTAACAAGGCAACCTTTTCTTTGTTACTACTAGTTAATCTGAAATCATTCGGGGCAGACATAAAATATATCACTTCAACCCAATTATCGCAGCAACTATTTTAAAAGAAATTAGCTAGCTGCCCGTGCGTTGCACGGAACATCAAGATGCATTTGTATGAGTAGTTTATCTTGTGAGAGAAAAGGTTGAACGAGGGAAGGCCTTATTTGCGAACGTGGAGAGACGTGTGGGTATATTTTTGCAAAATTGCCATAGTTTCTTTCCTATCCGTTAGATATAAATCCGACGGCCTATATTGCAGGATGGCACGCACACCATCATCACCAACTCTTTTTCTACTCCCTCCGTCCGAAAATACTAGTCATCAAAATGGATAAAAAGAGATGTATCTAAAACTAAAATACGTCTAGATACATTTCCTTTTATCCATTTTGATGACAAGTATTTCCGGACGGAGGGAGTATTTGTCTTTTTAGAGATTTCAACAAGTGACTATGACCGGACCTTACCAACATACTCAAAAAAGTAGTCCATAATTTTGATGTTACCCTCTTTTCCTGGTGGTGCAGTGCCATACCTCATAAATAAATCAAGGACAAATCTGACCCCTTCCTGAAAAGACATACATAGCAAAATGAGTGAGTCTACACTCTAAAATATGTCTACATACACATCCGTATGTGGTAGTCCATTTGAAATCTGAAAAAGACAAATATTTAGGAACGAATGGAGTATATATAAGAGTAGACATGGAGATATATCTCCAGCATGGTCTACGACAAAAATGTGCTCGGTTGGTTAACGCCGCATGCTCGCAACGCGATGACATGAGTTCGAATTCTGTCTTTTAACTTTATAATTTTATATTATATATTACTCTACTTATTTAATATATACTTGTTTCGCTACTATACTGACAGTGGAACCCACAGACTACTTAGAATACAAGATTAAGGATGGACTTGTTTCTTTTTAACTTTCTGTACGAAGCTGTAGCCACCCTGCAAGTCACGTGTACACTGTACATGCAATTAACTTTTTATAGAGGGACAATCATATACGCAATTAACTCAAATGGATTGGATGTCACCAAAATAAAGAGCATCTCCAACGGCAGCCGGCAAATTTCCTCCCGCTTCCTTAAGCGGAGGACGACATCAAACGCCAGCGGCATACATTTTTACAACTCTAATCAACCAGATGAAATTCGTGCAAACACGGACTGATTTCATATAAGCATGAAGGATTTCGTATAAAAAAGCCGGACCTTCATATAAACATGATGGATTTCATTACATTTAAATGAACTAAGAGGTGCCAATCCGGCTCTCTTGTATAATTAATACTCCCTCCGTCCGGAAATACTTGTCCTAGAAATGGATGTATCTAGACTTATTTTAGTTCTAAATGGCCGCCCGCGGATCCCTTTGTCTTCTTCATGTCCGTCAGACACTTGCGGGGTCGACGAAGGTCCTCGGAAGAGACGAAGCAGCAAAGAAACCACCTGAATCCGCGGTCGTCGCCTCAGCGGTGGCCTTCATGGGTCCCAAGTGGCGGCGGCCTCCCTTGTTCTACTTCTCCTCGATGATGGCGGCGGACATGGAGAAGCTGGCCACCTTCTCATCGCTCTCCACGCACCCGGCTTCTGTCTCTGCCTGCATGGCGCTGCCGCAGGCACGGGAGGCGCACCCACAGACACGGGAGGCGCGGCCACCGCAGACACTGGTGGCGCGGTACGACATGGCAGTGACGGCGTCCGTACCGGCATGCTCGCCGTCGTGCCGGCGTGGAGCAACTCGCCACTCCTCATCGAGCTGAACTGGGGCGGCGAGTTGCTGAACCACGTGCCTGCTGGGGCGGCAACTGGCTCTGTCGGGCCAAGCAAGGTTGGTGAAGCACTGAGCGGCCTTGCCCGTATCCGGAGGGCTCGGTGGGCCACCCATCCGGGTAATATGCCGGTGAACGGCTCATCGAAAGCCATCGGAAGAGTGGAGAAAATGGTGAAGGAGGAGATGGGGAAGCGGCCGAGGGGTGTGATTCTTGCCCCCTGTCTGTCTGGCCTCGTGTAAATAGAGGGCGGACGGTAGGAGCTTGGCCGGCGTCTGACCTCGTTTAAACTGAGGGCGGACGGGAGGAGCTTGGCCGGTGTTGCGTTTAATTCTGGCCCGCTCATGAATGGACATGTGGCCGGAGTAGGGTTCTCGGTTTGCATGTGGGTTTAAAGGAGGGGTTTAATGGAGGCGCCGGGCATGCAGCGGGCGGCGCAGTACTATTCGATTTGACAGCAGTAATGAGCCGGCAAATCACAAAGGCCCTCGCCTCTCGTGAAACCGACCGAACTAGACTGCCCCGCCCTCTAGCCTTTTAAAAAATGTATATACTCCACTTTTGTATAGTAGTACTATTAAAAAGGCTTGTCACAATAATGGTGTCTAGCATAAGTGCACAACCCACCCCTCAAATAAAACTAAGCACCCTGGAATTCTTTGACAAAACTAAGCACCCTGAAATTCTTTGACAACTAAACTGCTGGCTATGTGATGTTGGCCATATATATTGTACGTATATAATGTGAAGAAACGAGTGGTTTTCATAAGATGACTTAATACTCACATAGACGGAGGGAGTATTCGATTTGAAAGCGGGCGGCGCAGTTCCCGATATGGCTTTAATGCAGACGAGGGAGGGAGTAGCGGTTCCCGATATGTTGAACGACCAATGCATCCTCCTTCAATTAATGCATGAGGGAAGTAATGGGAGGAGGTCCGGGAAAAGAGGTTGCACGATGTGAATGCAATGTAGTTTGCCCTCATTGCCCTTATATAAAGGCACCCCTCCATTCCAATGCATCTACCACATCATACGCACCTAAGCATTTGCCTAAGCACCTACACTAAGCACAAAAGAGCTCACTCCAGACCCATGGCGGCGATGCACGTGAGCGGCCAGCGGCTGCGCCAGATGGTCCACGACGCCGGCCTGCGGCATGGCGCCGAGGATCGTCTCCAAACGGTGTTGGAGACCGGCTGGTGGATGGCCGCCGTCGATGCCAACTACGACTCTCAGTTGGACCAGATGGTCGTTGACACCAGCAACAAGTTCACCGTCATCAAGAAGCTTGCGAACGACATCGCCGTACTCCTCCAGCCCGCATGCCCGGGCTCCTCATTGCCTACCACCCTAATCGGCCTCCATGGCCGGAACCTCTTTCAAGCACTGGTGGCCGTGCGACTGCCCACTGACGCCATGAAGGATGTCCACCTGGAGGTCGCGCTCGCCACGAGGCGCCTCGCCCTGCAAGAATTCGTCGACCTACACATCCACATGTACGAGCAAATCATGTACATAGGTATCTACAAGGCCAGTGAGGATGCTACAATGTTGGCCTTCCTCAACCAGCTGGAAGCCTTGGATGCCTTTACTGAGAAGCACCTCGACCTCGCCACAAAAGCCGCCGCTCCTTAGCCGCCGGTCGGTGGCCCGGCGCACTAAGTTGAGGAGGAGGTCGTACGTTCGTGGATCCATCTTTCTTCTTGCCTTCTGCAACCACCACTGCGATCACATCATCGTGGCCTTAATTCTTATTGTGCTGTTGCATTCTTGTTCCAGTCAATACCGACATGTGCGATCCCTTTGCTTAATTATATGCATCACTGTAACTAGTACTCCATCCGTCAATTTATAAGTTGTGCTTACCTTTTCCATCAACTTCGTGCAACGCGCGGGCATCTTGCTAGAAACACTACTCCCTCCGTCTAGGTGAATAAGTCATCTTAGATTGTGTGTATGTCATGTGGGGCCTTAGTGTAGCTTGCCTAAGGCGTGGCTTGAACCAAACACTCACCTAAGTTAATCAAACTTGCCTAACCTTACATTCCACGAGATTTTGCCACATGTTAGAATCCAGAAAGCTCCACATGTAGAAGCATAATGCACAAACCACCAGAATCTCATGCGTGCAATGCACATGTACCTTACTAGTACTAGTTGGTAGGAGTAGTAGTAAGAAACAAATTCCAGTTTTGGCACGAGCTCGTACTGCGGGAGCACCACAAGGCTCGCCGCAGGAGTTACATTTCCCTCTCGGGGCCCATGGGACCGTACTTCAGTGGCTTAGTGCCCGGCCTATGAGTCAATGACATGTGGACCTTAAATGCGGCTGGCCCACATTTCATTCTCATGGTGGTGGCGTGGTTCGCGACTCACTCGTTCGAGATGAACCGGCCGGTGGTGGCATGGCTGTGGCGAGGGTGCCATAGCTGGGCGTCGGGGCGTTACGAGGCGTAGATGGTCACACCGGCGGGTACTACCTGTAGTACATAAGTACTCCAGCTGAGGATTGATGCCCGGGACGAAATGTGTCACAGCCGCTGGATGAAAATTCGATGGTGCAGGAGTACGGATCGGAGCACAGCAGCGGAGCAGGCAAACCGCGTCCAATTGGGTGTGTCTGTGGTAGAAAGTTGATGGTCGCCGCAGTTCAGCTGGCCCGCATGTCATGCACACAAAGGCAAAGGAGCAGTGGGGCCAAGAGGGATGAGGGGCACGTCGGGGGGTGAGGATCCCCTGACGCGAACAATCCTACCATTCTGTCACTGACATGTGGGACCCATAAGCATGGGTCCCACCTGTCAGTGAAGGAAAGGCAGGGCAAGGCAATGATAGCCACATCAGAGGATCCATGTCCACGTCGGGGGACGTCGTGCTGTGAGTTGGAGCGGCGTCGTGGGAATCATGTGTGGGTGTGGCAGTGGTAGAAACAAGAAACGTGATGGTCGTCGTGGTTCAACTTCCATGGAGAAGTTGTCATGTCTGCTGACACATGTATATCAAAACTAGAGTGTTTATATTTCAAGCACGTGAACAAGTATTATTCTACTACTTTGGATCCATTGCAACGCACGGGCCAACACATTGGTAGTAGTAGTGTCCATCTCTATCTCTAGAGGCCTTCCCTCGTTCATCCTTTTCTCTCACAATATAAACTACTCATACAAATGCATCTTGATGTTCCGTGGAACGCACGAGGATGTTTCCTTGGGGGTCTCTCCAGCGCGGCGTGGCCGTAGTTGCAAGTTGACGCCCCTTGAGATGCCGACGTTGAGGGGCACTCGGATTTCCTCCGATGAGCAGGTAAGATGAGTTTGATCACATAGTAAATGCATTCTAAAGACTACTTCCGTGTCCATTTCCTAATTCTCCCCCTGCCCACTGTTTCACAGGTTAGACTCGGTGCGAGTGGAGATTGGCTTGCATATTTATGGGAGGGTACCAACATCAACTTGCACAACATTTACAACAGTGAAACCGTTCCCGTAGAACCTTTGTTCAACATTGGGATCAGCCATGCAACGGGCCACCGCATGAATTGGTACGATGGAACCACTGTGAGATTGACTAAGATAGCATGAACCTTGCACATGGCGGTCAAAGGCGGACCATGCTGTCTGCGGCCGATTTGTTGCCATACGAGTAGGAAGACGTTGTGCTCCTTTCTAACCGCATCTTCGCGGTGACAAACTAGGGGACTTATTTTGTATGGGACACATCCTACGATATACTCCCTCTCTCCTAGTTTATTTGTTTTGAATCTTTTCGTTTTATAAGTTTCAAATTCAAATTTAGAGCTCCCCATCACATGTTGAGATGACAATGTCCATTACGTGCATGTATACTAAAGAAACAAATCTCGAGTTTGGCACGAGTTCGTGCTGCGGGAGCACCACAAGCCCTGGCGCAGGAGTTACATTTCCCTCTCAGGGCCGTCGGGACTGAGCTTCAGCGCCTTACTACACGTACCTTTGAGTCAATAACATGTGGACCCGATAGGTGACTGGTCCACATGTAATGCTCCCGTAGGCATAGGGGTAGTGGGGCCAAGAGGGGTGAGCCACAGGTCGGGGGACGTGTGGTTTCATGGGTTCGAGCTGCCTCGTGGGAATCGCGGGTGGTTGTGGTAGAAACTTGATGCTCGCCGCATTTTAGGTGGCCCACATGTCATGCACACAAGCTATCATGTCTACGGACACATGCACTACATACTGATCACTGGAAGGAGTAGCAGAGAAAGCTATATATGCGAATAAATAGTTCCTTATAGTCAAGGGGACCCACGCTACTACTCTGTTCCAAAGACATGGACACCATCGAAATAGTCCATCTATATCAATATACACCGAGAGGGAACAATTTTTTTACAAGAGAGGAAATAGTTCATCCATCCATAATGCCCTCCTGCTGGTGTAGCCTTTTCTTCTTCTTCTTCTTCTTCTTCTACTTCTTCTTCTTCTTCTTCTTCTTCTCATTCTCTGTGGGAGACGGCTTCGCAACAAACTCTTTGGACATTGTAGCTATCTCGAAACTCACACGGGCATCGAGGGCAGCATATTTTATCCGCTCGTACGTCAAGGGATAATTCTCCCATCCAGACGATCTTAATGCCACCGTCTCGTCACCCTTCTGAAGATTTGTACCGAGCACAAAATTTTCTACGCCGAATAGGGATGGTGTCTGTTTATCACAATCTTCTATAGGAATTTTGATTCTGGTTTGTAGGTCAGCGATGCTTTTCAAATCAAGGTTGTACGGCTTCAGCTTCTGTTTGTCCCCTTCGATGGCTGCCCCACAGAAGTATATGTCCTCCCGAGACAAGAAATCGTGAAGCTCACGTGGTATGGAGGGCGAGTGTATGATCTGGTACACCAAAACATCATCTTTGTGGCACAGCTGAAGGACGGCGGCGCACTAGATCTTCCCAGGGGCACCCTCCGTGTACTATGCGTCGAGACCGATGACCCTCGTCTCTACCTTTTCGAGGGAGTTGGATACATTGTTGATCCACTGCCGAACAATCCTTGGGTGGACGGTGACGGTGGCAACTACGCGCATCGAGCCTTCGACGAGGACATGTTGGACGCTAAAAACCTGCATCTCGATCTCTTCCGCCATTTGGAACCGCTGGAACGGAGGGCTATGGTTTGGAGAATTAGGATTAGATGGCTAGTCTAACTAAAGTAGTAGATGATTATTTAAAGAGGTTAAAACAATGTGAAAGCAGTGGGGTTTGGATGCAAATGAAGACGAAGGGGAGGTGAAGAAGCCGAGGAGAATCGGTTCCCGATGGAGAAGTAAATGGGAGAAGTGGCGTGCAGGCAGTTGATTAGACGGCTAGGTAGACTAAACAAAAAGGCTATGCGGGTAGACTGATGAGTCGTACCTGTTCGTGTACGTGCCCATCCTTCCTGATAGGTGGGACCTATGCATGCAAACAGATAAAAAAATGTCCTGGATACAGAACATGGATAACACTGTATATTTAGTGTAGAATCTTTTTAGTACTTTGAATTTTGGCCACTACTTCTACTGTTTAGTAACTTTTCTGAATTTTGGCCACTACTGCGTAAGTTCAAGTGAGTAACTATAGTAACTTCAAGTGAGTAACTCCATTTCTGATTTTTTTTACATAAAACTAACCATGATATTTGTTCCTCTGTTCTGGTCATAATTATAATCTGATTGCTGAACCCTTAATCATTCTCATAATGTTTACATGATGCACAATTATATTGCCGTCAAAACTACTCCATACACACACTGTCGAAACTGACAAGATGGTGGTGGAGGTGGGAATAAATTTTCAGTATTGGTGCATTTTCTGTGCTTATAAAATTCAGATTGAATTTCACTACCAAAAGAAAAGAAGTGGAGATTAAATGTTGCTTTCCACTTACTTCACATGTGTGTAACTCTTTTGGTGCATTTTTTGCAGAACCTATGTGTAGCTGCAGCATACATGCCAGTTCATCAACTTCTCGAAGAAGAAAAGAAGGTGGCATTTCCTTGCCTTTAGCATACAGGCCAGTTCACTTAATGTCCTCTGGTGCTATATTTCTGAGAACATCCAAGTTTTTACTTATGACTTTGCTAGCATTCACAAGTCTATTGAAGCGTGCATGTCTCTATGAATCTTGCTGTCTACTCCAAGTAGATGGTGTGTAGCCTGGCAAAGGATATTAGTACTTGGTGCATTCTAAGTTTAAAACCACTCTAGATTTACATGTGTTTACTGAAGATGACAAGTGTTTATTCAGTTCTAAATTTGAAGTAACTAGTAGACAAAAAATATTCATCTTTTTCTGTATATGAAGAAGAATAAACCTAGCTAATTCAAATAATTCCAATTTTAGGGACATGTTTTTATCAACTCTTAGTTAAGGGGTTGTGGCAGTTTTTAGTTTTGTGTTGCTTGAATTGATTCTACAGGAATATTCAGGGAAGAGTCATGGCTATGCTTAGCTCTCTGTAAAATGAATGACTAAAATTGGACAATTGGAAACTTTAGGTATGTTTGCAATTGGACAAATGGTGTATAAATCCAAATAAAGCAAATAAATTCAAATGATTCAAATAAATCCAAATAAACATGGTTGATCTTCATTTTGCATAAACCTGGTTGAGTATTACAGTGTAATTGACAACAAATTGACCTGGTTGGAATTCATACAGCAACAGTAACAGTTAACTGAACTTCTTTTGCGTGCATTTATCACTCCAGAAAACTTTCAGTAACAAGTGAGCAGCCTCTGCATTTTCTCAGTGAACTTTTGAGTGCATTTATCACTTTGGAGTATGCTACATCTTCTACAAATCACAAACTCCTTTAGTTTACATCTCAGTTTTAGCAAACACTACAGTTTCAGTAAAGGAGTCATAACTGAATTACAGGCACTGTAGTTTCTCTACAGTATTGGAACACTGAACATTTTCAGTTAACTGTAGCAAGAAAATCTTCCAAAAACTAGTAGATCTCGAAGAATGCCAAGAGTATTACTCAATGAACTTGATGGCATCAAACTAAATTTTCACTATAATCTGTTCATCATTTAGCAGCAGTGTACAACCTTTGTCCTGGATTGTTTCTCTAGCTTTGTATCCCCTGACTGAAGTTTCTCCGCTTGTACTGAGAACAGCAAATTCGGACTCACGGCAACAAATTGAATAGTAGAAGTAGCAGAGGTGGGCGGGGCAGACTCACCAGCACAGGCGGGAGTGGCAGCAGAGGCGAGGCAGGGGAAAAGGCAAAAGCAGCATCAGAGGTCCATGGTGCCGGCGTCGTCCACCCGTAGCAGCATGAGAGGCGGGAGTGGCCGGAATTGTCCACGGCGCCGACGGCCGAAGCAGACGAAATCGGATGCGCAGGTGGGCGGCGAAGGTGGGCGAACATGGGCGGCGACCTTCAACGGGGCCGGCGGCATAGCTCGAGGAGAGCGCCGATGCAAGTCGCCTTCACGGAGGGCGGTGCAGGTGGTAAGCCGCGGCACAGGTGCAAGCGGGCGGTGGCGCTGTTGTTGGTCGCGGGCTGGGCCACGGTTCTGGTGTTGGTCGCGGCGCAGATCTAGGCGTGCGGCAGCGCAGGTGGGTAGCCGGCGATGGCTGCAAGGCGCGGGCGACGGGGGAGGAGGAAGGAAGGAGATGGACTTCTTTGTGACGTGTTTAAAACTCTATGGGTTTTTTTGCAAAAAAACAAATACACTGCCCTGTGGACAACTTTTCTCGAACGGAGGGAGTGCTAGTTAAATCCGAGCTATGGGTGTCACTGATATGCCAGTACATTTGATTGTGACCTGTTCTAATTTTGTACCTGAACTTTTTTTAGAAAGGGGTGTACGTCAACTTAATGTGCTAGCAGAATTTATTGTGTTGTCTGTGTGTTTTCTTTGCACAACATTCAAGATATTTCCATGTCATTGATAAAGACGATGAACCGTTATGTATGACTTCGTTGATTTCAACATAGCCCTTCCCGTAGCGATCCACTGCTTCCATCCTGATTGTGCCGCCTGCGTGAAATTTTTGTGTGCAAGTTCGGTGTGCTATGATGTTCTATATGATTGTGTCAACTATATAAGTTTTTACTGAGCATCAGCAATGCATATGGCTGAAAGATGTATTCACGAGCATCGACCGATGGGTCTCTCTCTCTCTATCTCTCTCACTCTCTCTCTCTCTCTCACACACACACACGTAGACGCACAAGTGGGGCCCGTTGAATTATTTATTTGCTCGTGACATCTTTTAATTAGATTCCACTGTAATCTAACTTTTTTCTTAAGTTATTAATTGAGCTCAATGACTTCAAAAAGTTGTATAGAAGCCTTGTTTGGGCCTTTCCGGCGTCGTTGAATGTGGGCTGAGTAACCATGTTAGGTTGTACTATACTACACAGGCCTTTTTTTCAACATCAGCAATGCAACTGGGCCGACAGTTGTACACAATATCCGGGTCAACTTGTTATTCTCCACCCTGCTGGGCTGCAAACTTTTCTAGGAGGTATGCATTAGACTTAACAAGAAAATGGACTTTAAGAAATTATAAATGGGATGTAATTATAATAACTGGACAGTTACTATGCACCAAACACGTAATTAGTTTGAAAAATATATTATTTTTGGAATTTGAAAATTTTAATTTCATTACTTGTTGCGCGCGCAATATTTCATTGGATTTTAACGTAATACAACTTTATTTTGAAATTATATTTGACCTGACTAGAAATTTCGGATAAAAATATTTCGGATCCCATCAAAATGTGGGAATTTTTTTTGAATTCTGTTTTGAGCGGTTGTTTGAAATCATTAATCGTTGTCCTAGCTAGAAGTTACACTGTACTTTTAACAAACTGTAAATGGGCTGTAGTAAATTCCATTAGAATTAAAAAATGGGCGGTACATTCTTACAAATCGCAAATGGGCTATATGTTCTCTGCCAAATCCGAGTTGTGGGCCTACTAAGTAGACGCGTACCAAGGGCTTTGTCAACTTAGTGAATATAAACGATTCTAGCTGCAGTGATCGTACGATGTCCATCTAACGGCTGTAGTGCTTCTTCAACCTCTGGTCTTCTTGCTCCAGCCGCCCAAAGCAGTGTCGGTCGTGTCGCGTGCTCCTGCCTCCCGTGGCCAACTGTGATGCCGCGGAGGCCTCACCACCCCGTACTACTCCCACCGCTGGCCAGGCCATCCCTCTACTCACCCACACCACCTGTTATTCTGCGGTGACGGCAGCCTCACACCGCAGCCGAACTAGTGAACCCTTGTACTCCTCTCCGCGTGGGCTTCAACTGTTGCGTCTTCCCCGGCTCCGTGTCGTCCCCTTCCTAGGCCTCGCCGTCGTCCAGACCACCGCCATGGTGCTCTCGGCGCAGCGTGGTCAATGTGGTCAATGACCGACTTCCATCGGAAGAGTACTCTACGTGGAGAGGCTAACAGCTGGGTCCAGGCGGCCGCAAGGAAGTGCCTCCTTATTACGCGCAAAATAATTATTCCTCCACCTGAAATCAGGGACCCACCGGACGGCCACCTTATTTTGCAAAAAAAACGTCCCCCTGATTGCTCGGACCCACCAGACGGGCCAGCGTATTTCGCGAAAGAAACATTCCCTCCGCTGTCAGCTCGGACCCACCGGTAGTGTCTCCTTATTACGCACAAAAAAATGAATACTCCCCCTGCTAGCTAGGACCCACCATGGTGGGAGGCTGACTTGTGGGCCTACTAAGTTGACTGGGAAGGGGCTTTTGTCAACTTTAGTCAATATGAACGACTCTAGCTCCAGTGACTGTACAATGTCCATCCAACGGCCGTAGTGCTTCTTCAACCTATGGTCTTCTTGCTCCAGCAGCCCAAAGCAGCGCCGGTCGTGCCGCATGCTCCTGCCTCCCGTGGCCGGCTGTGCTGCCGCGGAGCCTCACCGCCCCCTACTATTCCCACCGCTGGCCAGGCCCTGCGACGATGGCAGCCTCACACCGTAGCCGAACCAGTGAACCCTCGTACTCCTCTACGCGCGGGCTTCCGTTGCCGCATCTTCCCCGGCTCCCTGTTGTCCCCTTCCTAGGCCTTGCCGTCGTCCACCACCCTGGTGCTTTCAGCGTGGCATGGTTAATGTGGTAAAGGAACGACTTCCATCGGACGTGGACTGTACATGGAGAGGCTGACAGCTGGGTCCATGGCAGCAGCAAGGAAGTGCCTCCGTATTACGCAGAAAATAATGATTCCTCCACCTGACAGCTGGGACCCACCGGACGGGCCACTGTATTTTGTGAAAAAAACGTTTCCCCCTGACTGCCGGGACCCACCAGCTACATCTTCGCACGCAAGGAAGTGCGTCCGGGCAAAAAAAAATGATTCGCCCCCTGACTGCTCAAACCCACCAGCTACATCTTTGCTGGCAAGGAAGTGCCTGACAGTCGGGACCCACCTGGTCGAAGCGTACGTAGCGTTGTCATTCTGGTCGCAAACGTGTACATACATATATACTGGTGAATGTAGAGGCGCACACGTGTCGTAGTAGAGGCGCGTACGTGTCATAGTAGAGGCGCGCACGTAGCATGTACAAGTACGTACAGCGGCCAGGGTGCGAGAAAGAAAATACAGCCACATATGTGTACATATGGGCGGGGTCTCGAACGCCTGCTCGTGCATACGTACGGCCAGGGCTCGTGTACATGGCTGGGTCGGAACGGAGTAACAGCGTCGTCATCGTGTTCATGGGGAGGCAACGGAATGCGTCATGTTCATGGGGAGGCAACGGAATGCGTCATGTTCATTGGGATGCAACGGAACGTGTGGGAGCCAACCGGCTGGGTCAGAAAAGAATGCGTGGTCATGTTCATCGGGAGGGCTTGGACAGAACAGGCGATGGAAACGAGGCCTGGCGTACCGCACAACGGAGGAAACAGACCTCCTACATTCGGAACGGGGTCCTGTTGATCGGGTGGGGTCTGGCATACCGCAAAACGGAGGAAACGGACCTCCTACGGTTGAAACGGGGTTCCTGTTGATCGGGAGGGGTGTGGCGTACCGCAAAACGGACGAAACGTACTTGTGTTGGAGCGCTACGGTTAAAACAGGGGTCCTGTTCATCGGGGGGGATGTGGCATTCCGCAAAACGGGACTCCGCGAGATACTGTTCATCTCCACCGTCGACCTCCTCCAGCCTCCACGGGCTACCGTCGACCTCCTCCAGCCTCCACCACGCGCTACTCCACCGGCTACTGTTCAACCACCCCTCCACCATCTACTGTTCATCTAGCCCTCCACACCACAGGGTCCTGTTCAACCACCCCTCCACGGGCACCCATCCACCGTCTACTGTTCATCCAGCCCTCCACCACACCACGGGGTCCTGTTCATCCAGAGGCAATGCCACCGCTCACTGTTCATCCAAACCCCCCGCAACGCTCACTGTTCATCCTAGAGGCAGCATCGATCGGCTTCAGTTAGCAGCAGTAGCGAAGGAATCACTCGATCGGGTTGAGTTAACAGCCATCGATCGCTCGGGTTCAGTAACGCGTAGCCTGCAGTGCAATCGCTCGGGTTTAGTTAGAGCCCAACGCCTCGCTCGGGTTCAGTTAGAGCCAACGCCTCACACACACGCACATACGTGTACGAGAGAAACGCGCATCGCTCGGCCCCCCGACCTCCCACCGTAACCGGGAACTCCCCGAAATTTTCCTCCCCCTCGCTTCTACCATGATTTTTTCCGTCATGGATGGCCCAAAGAATGTCATGCAGCTGCGTCTCCGTCCCGCCCAGGACGAAAAGCCCATTTTTTGTCATGATTTTTTGTCATAGAAGTAGGAGCCCACCACATCTATGATGATACCGGGTTTTGTCACTATTATCGTCATAGAAGTGTCATATGTATGACAGAAAAAAATTCATTCGGCCCAAAATGTCACGGATGTGTCTTTTTTGTAGTGCTAGCAACGAAGTCTCTCTTATCATAACGTTGATTCTTTGATTGTGGGATATCAAGATCAACGACAGGTTCAATCTCTACATCATTGTTATTGCTAGGTTGAGCATCAATTTGAATAGCATCATTAATATTATCACTAGGTTCATGTTCATTACCAGATTATGTTTCAGCATCACAAACAGAAATATCGTCGGGATTCTCAGGCATGTCAACAACAGGTTCACTAGAAGCATGCAAAGTCCTATCATTTTTCTTCTTCTTCTTTTTAGAAGGACTAGGTGCATCAACATTAGTTCTCTGAGAATCTTGCTCAACTCTCTTAGGGTGGCCCTCAGGGTACAAATGTTCCTGAGTCATTTTACCCCCTCTAGTCATAACTCTAACATCATTATCGTTTTTCTTATTATTTAATTCATTGAGAAAATCATCTTGTGCTTTAAGCACTTGTTCTACCTGAGTGGTAACCATAGAAGCATGTTTACTAATAAGTTTAAGGTCACCTTTAACTCTAGACATATAATCACTCAAGTGTTGAACCATATAAGCATTACGTTTCATTTGTCTACCAATATAAGCATTGAAATGTTGTTGTTTAACAATAAAATTATCAAATTCATCCAAGCATTGGCTAGCAGACTTATTACGAGGAATATCACCTTCATCAAACCTATAGAGAGAATTTACCTTTACTACCTGTGTCGGGTTATTAAGACCATGTATTTCTTCAATAGCTGGTAAATTCTTAACATCTTCTGCTTTAATACCCTTTTCTTTCATAGATTTCTTTGCCTCTTGCATATCTTCAGGACTGAGAAATAGAATACCCCTTTTCTTAGGAGTTGGCTTAGGAGTTGGTTCATGAGTGTCCAATCATTATCATTACTCAATATATTATTTAATAGCAATTCAGCTTGCTCAACAGTTCATTCCCTGAAAATACAACCAGCACAACTATCTAGGTAGTCTCTGGAAGCATTGGTTAGTACATTATAAAAGATATCAAATATTTCATATTTCTTGAGAGGATGATTACGCAAAGCATTAAGTAACCGGAGAAGCCTCCCCCAATCTTCTGTGAGACTCTCTTCTTCAATTTGCACAAAATTATATATTTTCCTTAAGGCAGCTTGTTTCTTATGAGCGGGGAAATATTTAGCTGAGAAGTAATAAATCATATCCTAGGGACTACACACACAACCAGGAGCAAGAGAATTAAACCATGTTTTAGCATCACCCTTTAATGAGAGCGGAAATAACTTAAGGATATAGTAGTAACAATTTTTTTCCTCATGAGTGAATAGGGTGGCTGTATCATTCAATTTAGTAAGATGTGCCACAACAGTTTCAGATTCATAGCCATAAAAAGGATCAGAATCAACCAAAGTAATTAACTCAGGATTGACAGAGAAATCATAATCCTTGTCAGAAATACAGATAGGTGAAGTAGCAAAAGCAGGATCATATTTCATTCTAGCATTCAAAGACTTCTCTTTTAGCTTAGCTAACAGTTTCTTAAGATCATATCTATCTTTGCAAGCAAAAAGGTTTCTAGTAGTTTCTTCATACATAACATAACCCTCAAGCACATCAGGCAATTTGTCGGGGGTTGGGTGCGACATATGCCAATGGATGGCTTATCATGGTGGGAGCGAGTAGAACGTCGCTGGTGCCTGGAAGCGGGATGAGGCATACACACGAGCGCCGGCGTACTTTACCCAGGTTCGGGGCTCTCCTAGGAGATAACACCCCTAGTCCTGCTATGCGGGGTCTCCGCACGATCACTAAGACACTAGTGAGTACAATGGTGCTCCTCGAGCTGTATGCTAGAGGTAGAAGAAGGCAGGCACGCTCTCTCCTTCCTCTAGATATGAGTCTAGTTCTAACTGGTTCAGAACCCTTTGCATGGGTGCCTGGGGGGTTTATATAGGCCTACCCCCCAGGGGTACAATGGTAATTCAGCCGGGTGTAGGTCCCGACTGTCAGTGTCTCTGGTCGCAGGCTTCTTCGCCGACCGCTGGGGCCCGCCACCTGGTGGGCGCTGCTGGCTGGTCTGGTACGGAGCCGACGGGCCGCTCCCGCCACTTGCAGGTCTTGCCGGCTGCTGATTACTGTAGCCGTGTCGCTAATGACACATGCTTGGTCAGGGGAGCGTGGCTACAGTCCTGCCGACTGGTGGGAGATCACTGTAGCCACTCCGGGTCTCATCTGGTTAACGGCGCGCGGACCTCGAGGGAGGAATGGGCCGCCTGCCGGGAGCCGGCCTCCCTCAGGTCCGACTGGCCGGCCTCCGCCGACTCCTGGGCTCTCGCAGCCCGGTAGGGCCCGCCGCCTGCAGACCATACCGACAGGTCATCGTGGGAGCAGGGCCTCGCCTGCCAGCAGGGACGTCAGGGATGGAGTGGCAACAGTGCCACGTACAGGCACAGATCTCCGTCTGTACGGAGTACTATGGCCACGTCCGGCCCTGGATATGGGGGGATGGGCTATACTATAGCATCACCCCGTCTCGTCTTCTTAAATGCGAGAGCAGACTCCGAGGGTGCTGTGGGACGCCTGCCAGGAGCCGTCCTCTCTGGAGGCTGCCCGCGGGAAGTCGGTCCGTCTTGTAGCCGCCCTCTTGAACTCGTCCGCCTTCCGGCATCCGGCCGCTTGGGATAACCGGCCACCAGAAGGCGGCACTTCTCCTTGGTGTCTTTGAGGGCACAGCCAACCCCGATGTCTTGAAAGGCTCAGGGACTCGGGTTAGGCTACTCGTGGCCCATTACTCCGACAGTAGTCCCCGAAGCCGGTGAGGCGTCGCAGCTGATCAGCCGAGAAGCCTCAACAGTTTCCTCCTTCGAGTGCCCTGGTCTGAATCCTCGTCCGACTCCTAGCGTGCCAAGTGGAGGGAGTCGGCCACCGCCAGTCGGACTCGTCAAAAACTTTGAACGCGACAGCAGGAACCAGGTGGCTTATTAGCGAAGCCTCCAAGCCTGCCACCTGCTGTGCGCATGCCACTTGGGGTCAACCAACTAGGCCAGCCTGCCAGCCCACGCGCGCGATGGGACGTGACAGCAGGCTGGGCCCGCCTGTTGGATTTCGGGTTCCGGCAGATCCTTGAGGTTCGAACACTGGGGTGCGCGTGGGGATTTTGCCTTCTACCTACCTGCACCCCTCCGCCTTGCTAAGATCTAAGCTATGGAAAGAACAGCACAAGAGGCACAGGGTTTATACTGGTTCGGGCCACCGTTGTGGTGTAATACCCTACTCCAGTGTGTGGTGTGGCGGATTGCCTCTTGGGCTGATGATGATGAGCAATACAAGGAAGAACAGCCTCGCGAGGGTCTGTTCTTGGCTGAGGGGATGAACTGCTGGGAGGAGTTCAGTCACCCTTCTCTCTCTCTCTCTCTCTTCTCATTCTCTCTCTAATTTCGATCTGATCCGATCTCTTCATCCCCCCTTCCTCTATCCTGGGGATGTCTAGTCCTATATATAGGCAAAGGCCCTCAGCCTCTTCCCCAAATATTGAGCGGGAAGGGCGCCAACAATTGGCCATTTTGAAGGGGAACATCTGGTACACTTATCCTGACTAAAGTTGGTCCTCGCCTGCCAAAGACTCTGGTGGTGACGCTGGCTTGGGCTCCACAATGACTTCCTCCCTGCCGTTGGACTGGTCTTGGTCTCGTTGCACCGAAACGGGTGCCTTTGCTTGATGCTATCGCCTGCGCTTGCTCCCTTTGCACCAAAGAGGAAAGGAGGACACTGCGCGGCCTGGCGCCCGCCTGGCGCCCTTGGTCGTCATGGCTTGCGTCACGGGCACCTCGTGAGGCACCCCGCCTTGATCTCTTCGCCTCCTCGCGAGCCAGCCTGATGAGGCCGTGCCTGAGGAAGCTCCGTGTAGTCCACCCCACGAGGCTTGGCCCCTCGTGAGGGTCTTGGGTCTGTGTTGATGAAGACGGGCCGTGCTGGGCCCCCTTTTGAGCCACGCCGCAGGCCGCTGGCAGGCAAGTCTGGGGACCCCCATTCCCAGAACACCGACAGTAGCCCCCGGGCCCAAGGCGCGCCCGGACTTGGCCATGCAGGGAGGCGAAAGGGCAAGAGCGAAGCGCCGCGGGCCCTAACAGCCTGCGGCCTTGGGCGCCGCATGGCGGTTGATTGGACGTGGGCGTCTCCACTTCCCCACCGCGCCTCGGCAACTGCACGGATTGGACAAGTCCCTGCATGCAAAGCGGGTCATGATTACCTGCGATCATGGAGGTCGGCGGTTGGCCTTCACCGGCCATAAATACGGAACGGCGCGCGCCCTTCCAGTCCATCCCTTCTTGCTTCTCCTTCTTCCCGGTCCTTGCTCCGGCTTGCTGCGATGGCTCCGATCCGCCGGTTCTCGGCGGCAGAGAAGGGAAAGGCTCCCCGAGAGGAACCAGACCCGCTCGCGCCGAAGAAACGGCTCGCCCTCCGCGGCCGGGACGAGGGGGCCCATCAGGTGGTGTCGAGTCCCTGGTGCGAGCGGCCACCACCGGGGTTCCCGCTTCCCTTGTACGCCCACATCGAGGGCCCCGAAGGAGTCGATGCCGATTGCCACGGGCGGCGCCGCCGTCGGCGCCGTCGGGTCACGAAGGTGTGGGTCGTCCCCCCTGGGGTCCACATCGAGGGCTCCTCCCAAGAGTTTGTGCTCCACGCCGCCATGCCTCCTTAGTCCTGGATTCGCCTTACTCCCTTCTTCGCCTCCATCATCCCGCAGGGAGAGCTCCTGGAGCTTTGGCTGCAACACGCCGGCTGCAGCACCCTCGCGACCGAGGCAGAGGTCGCGGTCGTTGCCCCGGGCGAGGTCTTCATGACTCGAGGCTGGAGCGAAATCACCCGGGTTTGCAGGACAAGAGGCGCCTTCATGATCCACTTGGAGTACGACGGTGCTTCGGTGATGTTCTTCAAGGTCTTCGATGCGAACTGGCGCCGGCTGGAGTGCTGCCCCGAGAGAGGTGGTCGGGACCCTGCTACGGCGAGGACTGGGCCCGCCAAGCGCTCCCTTGGCGGCTCCTCAGGCGGCGGAGGCGTCGGAGGGTCCAGCGACTCCGGCGAGCTCTTCGCGACTCCGGAGACGAGCGATGACAGCTACGAGCACCCGAGCCGGCGCCGCAACTGGAGCAGGGCGAGCTCGTCAGGCCATCGCCGACTCTGGTCTGGATGGGGTTGGCGCCGGTGCTTGACGGCCCACTATTGATGATGGCGTCTTTTGTAGGGGCGCGTGTAGTTAGCGTCCTTTTAGGATCTGTTCCCTGCGAGGAATCAAAGACGCATCCCGTGGGGGCTTGTAAGATGCCTGTGATCCTATTTTGTTAATATAACCCTTGTCGTGGAATTGTGCGAGTTGCTCATTCCGTCTTAGCTCAGTTCTCCCTTTCGAACCTCATGAGGGCTTGGTGCTCTGCGCCGACAGGTCCCAGTCCCAAGGTGGCTTCAGCCGTCGCTGGTATGCCAGGTCGCGATGCCGTGGTCAAGGCCAGGAGGTGAGCGACCCGGGGTCCGGTAAGAGCCCCTGAGTCGCGATGCTCAGGAGGTCTCCTTTGGCTCTCAAGCAGCCGTCGTTCGGTGAGAAAGGAGAGCGGCGTCGCTAACACGGGATTGCATTAGGTGCGGGGATGGTGCCACGGTAGCTGGTGCTTCCGGGTGGTGACTTATCTTGAGAATCAGGGACCGCTCTCTGGTGTGTCGCCGGGTCCGTGCATCGGCAGGCGTGAGGTTGCTCGGCGAGGTCCTTGCGTGTCCCTCCCCTCTCGCCTTTGCTCCCCTTTCTGCTCTACGTCCTCAGGTCCTGACTCTCGAGCGAGTCTCAGCCGTCGCTGGTATGCCAGGTCGCGATGCCGTGGACAAGGCCAGAGGGTGAGGGCTGGAGAGCCAGTAGGAGCCCTGAGTCACGATGCTCAGGCACCCCCCTTTATCGTGCAAGCGGTTCGCGCGGATGAGAGTGAAGTGGACACCGCAAGGGCCTCGCCTGACGCAGCTCCTTTAGGAGATCCTGTAGACCCATCATAGAAAGAACGAGGGGTTGCCATGACAATTGACAGTTAGCCGTTGGTTGCTTCCGAGGGGCGATGAGGCACTAAGGGCTTGACGAGGTGGCGCCATGCGGGGCTGCCGCAGCCAGAGCTCAGCCATTCAGGTTTGTCGGTGTTGCGGGGATGGACCCATGCGCAAGCGTCGTGCCGTTTGGGAGCAGCTCCGTTAGTTGGCGTCAGTTCAGCGGGCAACTAGGTCAAACACATTAGCCGCGAAGGAGTGGATTCATTCAAATAGATGCTGGGAAGGCGGACATCACTGGGTCAGGCCCGAGCGACTTGGGGATGATGCAGCCCGAGGGGCGCCCCCAACAAGGTAAGCTAACAACATGAAATAAAAGGGATATATGCCACAGGGACGGACCCACGCGGCCTGGGAATAATGCAGCCCTGGGGGGCGCTCCCAGCTGGAAGTGAAACTTGAAAGATGTCACCTGATGATGTTGAGGACGAAGGAGTGTTGGTGTAGCAGACTCGGTGGGCTGCGGAAGCCGATCCTCACGAGCCCCCAGGACCAGGGGCCTCGGGAGGCTCCGGAGGCGCTGGTGGCTCCTCGCGGACCATCTCCATCTCCGCCAGGGCTGCGGAACGCCTGGCCTCTTGAGCCTCCATGATACCCCTCATGAGGCGCTGGTACGTGGCAGCCGCGTTCGGCAAGCCGTAAGGCATGTGAACATAGTTGTGGGGTGGACCTTCGCAGTGCCCCACTCACGAGGGCCAGAGGCGCTCCAGAGAGGCGACTCGATTGAGCCCTAGTATGTCGATGCAGACGCGCAGCCCACCATCCTCGCCAGGATGGGGAGCCACAGCTGGTAGGCAGCGGCCGCCTCTCATGACTCTTGACTCCTGTAGCTCTTGAATGGCCTTGCCGACGAACTCCTGAGGGTCTGGCTCTCCTTGCCTTACTCCTTCTTGAGGGAAACGTGCTTCGAAACACGCCTCCATGTGGTGCCCAAGCGCCTCCCTCGTGACCTTAGCCAGGTCGGTGGCCCTCCAGGGGAGAGCCCCCGAGCCCTGCCTGAGGAGGGCGCCGGGCGTGCTTTCCTCTGTGATGGAAGGAGGTTCCCCCTGGGTAGGCGTGGGCCCTGAGGGGCCTGCCTCTTGAGGGGCCGGGCCGGACGATGTCTTATTCTTCTTGGGGGCGGTCTCAGGAAGCCTCCTGCTTCCGCGATCCGGGTCTTCTAGCGATGCGGCCTGAAAGGCTCATTCCAGGGAACACACCGCATCCTTCTCTTCACTGGGCACTGTGATGACTCCGCCACTTCCTGGCATCTTGAGGACGTTGTAGCCGTGGTGAGTTACGGCCATGAACTTGGCCAGCGCTAGGTACCCAAGGATGGCGTTGTACGGCAGGCGAATGTGAGCAACGTCGAAGTCGATGAGCTCGGTGCGGTAGTTGTCGTGTGCCCCGAAGGTGACAGGGAGGCGGACCTGCCCAATCGGGACCGTGGAGCCGTCGGTGACTTCGGAGAAGGGCTTGGTTGGCTGAAGCTGGCTGTAGGGCACTTGGAGATTGTTGAATGTTTCCACGGACAGGATGTTGAGCCCTGCCCCGCCATCGATGAGGGTCTTGGTGACCACCATGTTGCTGATGATTGGGGAACAGAGCATCGGGAGGACTCCGGCTGTAGCCGCACACTTGAGCTGATCTACTGAGCTGAACGTGATGGCGCACGCCGACCACCTGAGAGGGCGCGTGGCTTCGAGCTTGGGGAGGACTGCATTCACTTCGCAGGCGAACTGCTTGAAGATGCGTTGAGAGGCTGGGGCTTGAACCCCGCCCAGGATGCAGGCGATCGCGCGCGGCTCCTGGAAGCCCCCAGCCCCCTCGTCCTGATGGCGGTCCTCGTTTCTCCTTGGCTGCGGCGGCAGCGGAGGGAGGCCTGCGTTGCCTTGCGGGCGATCCTCGCGAGGCTGATCCCTCCAGTCTCCCTCACAAGGTGGGTCTTGCCAGCGATCCTCGCGAGGTTGATCGCGCCACCCTTGGCGCGGGCCGCGGTCTTCCCAACGTCCTGCGTTCCTTCCTCCTCCTCGACCGTAGCCCCGGTCACCGCAGTCGTGGCGATGGCCGATCCTTCCTTCTCGCACGGCTCGGAGCTCTTGACATTCGTTGGTGTTGTGGGTGTGGAGGTCGTGGTACACACAGTACCGACTGCCCTTGGAAGGTTTAGGCTGATCTCTGCCCCATTTGGTGTCTGGTTCTGCCACGAGCACGGCAGCCCCCTTGCACTTCACATCCTTGGCCTTGGGCTTCTTCTCTTCTGGGTCTGCGGCAAGCAGCTCGCGGAGGGAGAGTCGCCCTTCCTCAGCCCTGGCGCACTTGGTTGCCAAGTTGAACAACTCCAAGGAAGTGCACAGGTCTTCATGCATCGCCAGCTCCTCCTTCATCTTGACATCGCGCACGCCGTCGGAGAAGGCTGAGATGATGGCCTCCTCGGTCACCTTGGGAATCTTGAGGCATGCGTTGTTGAAGCGCTGGATGTACTTCTGCAGGGTCTGTCCGGGTTGTTGCTTGATACGGCGCATGTCGCTCACGGCGGGTGGCCGGTCGCGAGTACCTTGGAAGTTGGCGATGAAGCGGGTGCGCATCTCGTCCCAGGAGGAGATCATGCCTGGAGCCAGGTTCAGGAGCCAGGTGCGGGCCCCGTCCTTGAGCGCCATGGGAAACCAGTTCGCCATGACCTTCTCGTCTCCGTTGGCAGCTTCGATGACCAGCTCATTGAGCTGGAGGAACTCCGCAGGGTCGGCCGTGCCGTCGTAACGAGGAGGCAGGTCTGGCTTGAACTTGCCGGGCCACGCGACGCTGCGTAGCTCGGTGGTGAAGGCGCGGCAGCCTGCTGTGGCCACGGGAGGCCTTGGGTGACGGAGAGCTTGGTCTTGCATATCCCCACACGCTGCAGCTGGGAGCAACACGGGGTCTTGACGTGCGGGAGCAGGAGCATGGTCGCGACGTGCTGGAGCAGGGAGCGCCCGAGCAGCTTCTTGCGGGCGAGGGACTTGTTGGCAGGTCTGCTCTTGCCGCACTGGCACCTGACGGAGCGGGTTCCGCCCAGGGGCCACGCGCCTTGGAGCCATGGCGCCTTCTTGATGAGGAGGCGGCTGGGGCGCCGCCGGAGCTTCATCGCCCACGTGGGGCGGGGCGTGGTGCAGCGGAACGGACGTCGCAGGAGAGCCCCCTACGACGCGGACGAGCTCGGCGACACGGTCGAGCCATTCTTTGTAGACGTCGTCGATGGGACGGTAGTGCAGGAGCTCGTTTGCCGCGATGAGCGCAGCTCGAGCCTCCATGGGTGCGCGTAGCGCGCGGGACGAAGAACCAGCTGGGGTGAGCGAGGGAGTAGCGGTGCGGCCGTCTTGCCACACGGACGGATGCTGAGATGACGCTTGCTGCCCGTCCCCCGCCGGGCCGGTGGCGGTGTTGATGGAAGGTGACGGGGAACGGCGAGGACGCCCGCCAACAGGAGCCGTCTGGGCGACGCGGGAAGCGAGATCGGCCCGGCGCTCGGCACGGGCCCGACGAGCGTCAGACATGGACGCGATGGTCGGAGGAGAACGGGGTGGTGGAAGACGAATTCCGGTGCACCCCTACCTGGCGCGCCAAATGTCAGATTTCGGGTTCCGGCAGACCCTTGAGGTTCGAACACTGGGGTGCATGCGGGGATTTCGCCTTCTACCTACCTGCACCCCTCCGCCTCGCTAAGATCTAAGCTATGGAAAGAATAGCACAAGAGACACAGGGTTTATACTGGGTCGGGCCACCGTTCTGGTGTAATACCCTACTCTAGTGTGTGGTGTGGCGGATTGCCTCTTGGGCTGATGATGATGAGCAATACAAGGAAGAACAGCCTCGCGAGGGTCTGTTCTTGACTGAGGGGACGAACTGCTGGGAGGAGTTCAGTCACCCTTCTCTCTCTCTCTCTCTTATCGATTCTCTCTCTGATTTCGATCTGATCTGATCTCTTCATCCCCCCTTCCTCTGTCCTGGGGGTGGCTAGTCCTATATATAGGCAAAGGCCCTGGGCCTCTTCCCCAAATATTGAGCGGGAAGGGCACCAACAATTGGCCATTTTGAAGGGGAACATATAGTACACTTATCCTGACTAAAGTTGGTCCTCGCCTGCCAAAGACTCTGGTGGTGACGCTGGCTTGGGCTCCACAATGACTTCCTCCCTGCCGTTGGACTGGTCTTGGTCTCGTTGCACCGAAACGGGTGCCTTTGCTTGATGCTCTCGCCTGCGCTTGCTCCCTTTGCACCAAAGAGGAAAGGAGGACACTGCGCGGGCTGGCGCCCGCCTGGCGCCCTTGTTCGTCATGGCTTGCGTCACGGGCACCTCGTGAGGCACCCCGCCTTGATCTCTCCGCCTCCTCGCAAGCCAGCCTGATGAGGCCATGCCTAAGGAAGCTCCGTGTCGTCCGCCCCGCGATGCTTGGCCCCTCGCGAGGGTCTTGGGTCTGTGTTGATGAAGACGGGTCGTGCTGGGCCCCCTTTTGAGCCACGTCGCAGGCAGGCAAGTCTGGGGACCCCCGTTCCCAGAACGCCGACACCGCCACTACCGGGCCTCGGCACGCGGGCGGATCCGCTGCGGCCGAGGCGGCCGGTTGAGCTTCCCCGCGGAGTAACCACACGTGGTAACTCGCGCGATAAACGGGGGGACGTGGGGTCGTGGGCACAGTTAATCCCACGATCCGCACGCTCGCCCCCTCGGGTTCATAGCCCGATGGCTATAAGTAGGGGGAGGAGGGGAAGCGGCGGAGCACGCGCGCCCTCCTGTCCCTACTCTTGCCTCTTTCTTCTTCCTCTCGCCGCAGCACCCTCGAGCTCCGCCGTAGTGCTTCCGCCGTCGCTTCCGTCGAGATTTTCTGCCCCGAGCCCTTCTCGGCCCTACTGCGATCCCAGCTCCCCAGCCGCACCACTTGCCTCGCGAAGCTCTTCATGGCGCGCGAGCTGGGATTGGACTGGGACAGGTCGAACGTCAATGACGACCACATCGCCTTCCTCCGCGACACAAGACACCTTCCCGGCGCTAGCCATGTGAAGGCGCGCGTGCCTCCTGAGGGGGAGATTTCACCGGCGCCGGGGGGAGGGGGCGAGCGGGTTGTCTTCCGCTCGCACTTCATCCATGGCTTCGGCCTGCCGGCGGGCGGCTTCCTCCGCTCGTTCCTCGACTTCTACCATCTCCAGCCTCACCACATCATGCCCAATATCGTGATGCTTCTCTCCACCTTCGTCACGATGTGCGAAGGCTACCTCGGTATTCTCCCCACCATCGAGTTGTGGGGAGCGTTCTTCTACACCAAGTTGGGCACCTCCGTCCGGGAGGTGGCTGCCCAGTCCGGCGCCTTCGTCAGCGTGCGCCGTACGTCTCCAAGGAACGCCTTCCCCTCCATCAAGCTGCCACAGTCGATCAATATGTGGCAGCAATCTTACTTCTATGTGGAGAACTTCGACCCGACCGTCGACTTCCTCAACCTACCGGCCTACGAAGCCGGCCCACCGGCTGAGCCTTAGGCCAATTGGGGCTACAAGCCGAAGCCGGTGTGACCAGATGGTGCCGCCGCCATCAGTCGACTCCGGGCACTGGTCGAAGCCGAAGGCCTCAGAGCGTCCGACTTGCTGGTCACCTTTGTTGCACGCCGGGTTCTCCCGCTCCAAGGCCGGCCTCACTTGATCTGCCAGATGAGCGGGCACCGCGACCCGTGCCAGCTGAGTACCAAGGAGATGCCGGTTGCCGAGGTGGCAAACTTGGTGAACGAGATCTCCGACCTCAAGCTGGACGGGTCCTGGCAATTCGGCAAGCAGCTGTACTCCCGCGCGGACCCACCGCCTGCCGTAAGCTCTTTAATCTTTTCCCTCTTCCGTGTTTTGTCTTGATTCCGCCTTGTTGATTCGATCGACCTGCCTCTTGCTTTCGAAACAGATCCTCATGTCCGAGGCGATGACCGCCATTGTGGGGGCGGGCGGCCCTACCTACCAGACCGAGTTTTAAGCGACGTGGACGACCCTGACTTGGGGACGACTGCCTTGGAGGATGACGCCACAGGCGGCGTCTACGGAGCAGGCAGCTCCGAAGAAGGAGTCGGTGTCGAGTCGTGGCCAGACGACTTTGAGGAGGAGGAGGAGGAGGAGGAGCCGTGCCCTTCACGAGGTGCCGGCAAGGCAGACGCGGGCCCCTCCGCTGAGCCGTCAGACTGAGGCGGTACGCGAAAGCGTAAACAGGGCGCCGCCTTGTTCGACAGCGCACCGAAAAAGGCCAAGAATCCGACCGCCGCAACCAGGCGGATGGAAGCCGCCGCGAAGGCGGCCAAGTTCCAAAAACTCCCGAAGGCGCCTCCCATGGTGTCGGCGTAAGAATATTTTTTTTCTCATGTCTTCCTTTCTTGTTGATTCCATCTGACCGTCCTCTCCTTGCCTTTTTGACTTAGGGCTCTGCTCTCACTCGAGAAGTCGGCCGCCGCCTCCGTTATCGGGTCGGCGGAGGCCTCCACCACCAGCCAGCGAATCGATCCTGCGGCCTACCTCCGGGAGGCGCGGGAGCAAAACGCGCATGAGGTGCACAAGGAGTAGGAGGCCGCCCGCCGGGAGAAGGCGGAGGCAGACAAGCCAGAGGCCGCCGCGCTGAAGAAGCTGGCGGAGGCCGAGGCCGATGCCGCTGCAAAGAAGCGGCCTGAGGAAGCCGCGCGCCGCCAGGAGCTGGTCTTCGTCGTTCCTTTGAACTCCACGCCGCCACCGCCAGAATTTGTGGCGCCGACAGGGGGTGCCAGCAACGACCACCCGGTCATCGAGAGGGAGGGCGGCGACGTCGCCATGCGGAACGTAGACGTGCCTCCAGCACCGCCAGCCGAAGGAGCGTAGGACAAGCAGCCGGCCGACCCACCAGTGCCGCCAGCCGGCAGCGAGATGGTAACGGGCCCAACTCCTGAGGTCCGCACACCATCACGCTGCCGGTTTGCAAAGGCCGCTTCGGCACCGCGCCCGCTGGAAGTCATTGTCGCGAGCTCGTCGATCCCGGACGCCGAGGCAACCAGCGCCGCCCGCCGACTGGGTGCAAGGAGGCAGGACAGGCCCCTTGAACCAGGCGATCTTGGACGTCCAAAGCAAGCTTCGAGTTGAAGCCGATGCCCTGAAGCGGTGCAACCAGGCGTTCCTGGAGTCGCGAGCAGCCATCCGGGTATGCTTCTTCGTCTTTGACTCTTGAATTTCTTTACTTCTTTGTGGGGGCACGCCAGCGCAACCGCTTAGTGCAGTCCCCGAGCTTCGGGTCGACTGCCGAACAGGCGGCTCGGAGCTTTTAGTTTGGCGAGCTCCGAGTACTAACTTCATCTGTTATCTTCATTATAGGACTATCAGAACCTCCGTGCCATCGCCTTCAACTCTAACGTCCGAGAGCTGGACCGGTGGGCCGTCAACTTGTCGGAGAGCCGGAGTAAGTCCTAGTTTTCCTTCTCTGCGGGGGCGCGCTGGCGCACCCGTGGGCTGTAGTCCCCGAGATTCGGGCCGACTGCTGAGCAGTCGGGCCGGATCTCCCCGGCAACTATTCTTCTTTTCCGTTGGTCGCTGACGCCTTTTCCTTTCTCCCTTATTGCAGAGGCCAACGCTGCCCTGCAGCAACGGCTTGGTGAAGCCGAGACCGCCTTGCGCGCCTAGGAGGAGGAGTTTAGTAAGCTGGCGGACGAGCGTGACCCTCTGGCCACGCAGGTGGCGGAGCAGGCGGAGCTTCTCAAGACGGCTCAGAAAGAGGCGGAGGCGAAGGAGTCCGGTCTCCTTGCCGAATTCGAGACTGAACGCTCCGCCTAGACTAATAAGGAGGCCATGCTGACTGCCGGCTTCGGCGAGATGGAAGACATGGTTTATGGTAAGCTTCTTCCTTCTTTCTTTGATTTGCCGGCTGCTGACTAGGCCGGCCTCTAACTTCCGGCTTCTGCCTCATTTCCTTTCTGTTCATGCAGACTTCTTCCCTAGCCACTCCGGCGCCGCCAACCAGGCCATCGAGGCCTATCGCGAGGAACGAAGGGCGGAAGGAGCACAGATTGCTGTCGACGCCCCCTGATCCCTTAGTGAGCAGCTCCTCAGCATCCAGGCTCGCCTTCGGCTGGCTCATCGGATGTTGTGCCGCCTTCAGCGCGTCTGAGCCTAGGCGATCTCCGCCCTCTGGCCAGACATGCCGGCTCCGCGCACTCCCAGCCGGACCGCCGACTGGCTGGAAGTGGCGGCCGACCGTCTTGAGGCTTGGAAGGGCTCCTCGGGTCAGACTGGCGCACGCCGGGCCCTAGAGTTCATCAAGGCGTCGTACCCTAGGCTAGATCTAGCCCAGTTGACCACGTTTCGACAGGAGGCCCAGGACGAGCTGGTGGCGGTGGAGCGTGATCTCACCAAGCGAGCGGCGGCGATCGCCGAGTACACCAACACCAATGTCTTCGTCCCGGAGCTGGCTGAGAATGGTGCCGAGGCGCCACCAGAGTGGTTTGGGCTGAACCCGGAGGATGGCGAGGACTCGGCCGACGTGATCGACTCCAGCGACGAGGGAGAAGACGAGGAGGAGGAAGGCGAGGAGGAAGCGCCAGAGGTTGAAGCGGGCGGCCAGCTTCAACTCGACCGCGCCTCCAGCAACGAGCCACGCCAGAGCGAGCCGACTTCTGGTGAAGGCAACCAAGCGGAGACTGACCAGCCGGCCGCTCCACCAACCGGCACCACCGACTCCACCGTTCTGCCGAACCCATCTGCTGCTCCCTAGGCTGCTAATTTATCTTGTTTTTACCTGCTTATCAGTCTCGACAAACTTTATTAGCTTCGCACAATTCCACCTGTGGGGTGTATTTCAAACTTCTGTTGAATGTTGGCCAAGAGCCTTTTGTTATGTAAATATTTTTGCCGAGTTCCATCTCTTCTTGCTTTCTGCTCCGTGGCCTTTTTCCTTTGCCGCCCTCCCTCAGTTGCCGTCTTACCAGCCGGACAGCCGCTCTGCGGACTGTGGCGGGGTCAAGTACTTAGCCACTTTGGGAAGGCAAGTACTTAGCCTACTAGAGCGTTTAGCAATTTAAGTAGAAGCAGTCCGGCCAGCTGCGCGGCAGCCGGTCGGTGAGGCGGGGAGCCGGCTTGAACTATGCACGTGATTTTGGGTCCTTAGCCATTTTTCATGTGGGCACCCTTTCCTGCCTTTGACTCCTGCCTACCGGGTAGCCGCTCTGCGAGCTATGGCTTTGGCAAGAGAGGGCTTAAGTGCCAATACATTACTTGTCCAGCTGCTGGAAGCATTACATAGTACAAGGCGGCGAGGCCCCGGGTCGACTGGTCGAACCCGGTGCCAGGTGGACTAACACATTCATAGGCATAATACTTATCATATAGATAAGGGGGGGCAGTCCCCGGGCTTCTTCTTGAGGGGCCCGGAGACATCATACTTAATACAAAAGTTGGCTTGGTACATACTGCGTTAACTGTAAAACGTTCGGAGGAGGTTTGCATTCCATGGTCGTTCCGTCTCCTTGCCGGAGTCATCTCTTTTGCATGCTCGAGGCTTCTGAGCATCGATCAAGTAGTAGGAGTCGTTTCCCAACACCTTGCTAATGATGAAGGGGCCTTCCCAAGGTGCCGAGAGCTTGTGCTGGCCGGCTGTTCACTGGATCAGCCGGAGCACAAGGTCTCCCTCTTGGAATGATCTTGGCTTGACCTTACGGTTGTAGTACCGGCGTAGACTCTGTTGGTAGATGGTGGACCGGCTGAGTGCCAGCAACCGGCCCTCTTCCAGTAGATCGACGTCGTCTTCTCGTGCTTATTTTGCCTCTTCTTCGGTGTACATGCTGACTCGAGGGGAGTCGAATTCTATGTCCGTCGGGATGACGGCTTCGGCACCATAGACGAGGAAGAAGGGCGTGAAGCCGGTTGACTTGTTTGGAGTTGTGCGCAGTCTCCAGAGGGCGGCCGGCAGCTCGTCGAGCCAATAGTCGGCCGAGCGCTCCAGAGGATCGACCAGTCGGGGCTTGATGCCAGACAAAATGAGGCCGTTTGCCTGCTCCACTTGGCCGTTTGACTGCGGGTGGGCAACGGACGCTAAGTCCAGTCGGATGCCCTGCATCGCGCAGAAATGAGCCAAGGCGCCTTTGGCAAAGTTTGTGCCATTATCGGTGATGATGTTGTGTGGTATGCCATACCGGATGGTGATGTTGGCAATAAAAGTCACAGCAGTCGGACCGTTCAACTTCTGATTAGTTTTTCTTCTATCCACTTAGTGAACTTGTCCACCGCGACAAGCAGATGAGTCATGCCGCCGCGTGCTGTCTTGAATGGTCCCACCATATCCAGCCCCCAGACAGCGAAGGGCCTGGCAATGGGGATGGTCTTGAGTGCAGAAGTCAGCTGATGAGGCTTAGAGCGGAACTTCTGGCACCCTTTGCATTTCTGGACCAAGCCTTTGGCGTCTTCTAGAGCAGTTGGCCAGAAAAACCCATGGCGGAAAGCTTTGGCAACAAGAGCTCTTGAAGCCGCGTGGTGGCCACACTCGCCTTGGTGGATATCTTAGAGGATTGCCTGACCTTGCTCTGGCTCTACGTAGCGCTGGTACATGCCCGTGACACTACACCTCACAAGTTCTCTGTTCACAATGTGTACGCTGCTGCTCGGCGTTGGACTTGCCGGGCTGAGGTCTCATCAGTCGGCAGCTCTTTGTTCACCAGAAAGTTGAGGATGGGCTGCGCCCATGAAGGTGCTGCTAATTCTTCGTCTGCCAGGGTTGCAACTTGCACGAGGGTGGTTGGGCCGGGAGGCGACGGGTTGGAGTCGGCTGCCGCTTGCTGAATTGATGAAGTCCCCGGGCCGACTGCTACAGTCCCTGGGCCTGGTTCTGAAGTCCCCGGGCCGGGTGAGGCTGCCGCAGTCCCCAAGCCGCCTGCCGAATTCCCCGCGCCGGCTGCTGGGGTCCCTTAGTCGGATCCGACTGCTTCAGGAGGAGCCGACACGAAGATGGAATCTGACTTTGGCGAGGGCTTGACAGACGACTTAAGGAGGCATTGCAGGGCAACACCGGCTGGTATTGCTTGTCGGGCGGAGCTGATTCGTGCCAAGGCATCTGCTTGCTCATTGTCATTTCTTGGCACATGTAGGAACTCACACCCTTCAAAGTATCCGCTGACTTGCTGGACGAGGAAGCGGTAGCTTGCCATGTTTGCATCTTTGGCGTCCCAATCGCCTGACGACTGCTGGACCACCAAGTCAGAGTCTCCATAACACAGGATTCGGCGAATGCCGATTATCTTGGCAAGTCGGAGCCCGTGAATGAGTGCTTCATATTCAGCAACGTTGTTGGAGGCGGCAAAGTGGATTTGCAGCACATATCTGAGCTTGTCACCTTTGGGAGAGGTGAGGATGATGCCGACTCCCAAATCGGTGCGCATCTTGGAACCATCAAAGTGCATCCGCCAATGGGTGGAGTCTGGTGCCGGCAGCAGGTACTGGGTCTCGGCCTAGTCGACGAGGAAGTCGGCCAATGCTTGTGACTTGACAGCTATGCGAGACTGGTAGTATATGGTGTAGGGGGCCAAATCTATGGCCCATTTGGCCACTCGGCCCGAAGCATCTCGGCTTCCAATGATCTCTGCAAGAGGAGCAGTGCAGACAACAGTGCTTGGGTGCTCCTGGAAGTATAGCTTCAGCTTCTTGGCGGCGAAGTGTACGCCGTAGCACATCTTTGGGTAGTGCGGGTAGTTCTACTTGGAGGCGGACAACACTTCACTCAGGTAAGACACCGGCCTCTGGACCGGTAGTGCTTTGCCTTCTTCCTTGCGTTCCACAACTATGACTGTGCTGACCACCTGGCTGGTGTCGGCGATGTAGAGAAGCATGGGCTCCTTAGCAGTCGGAGCCGCTAGGACAGGCGGAGTGGTCAGCATCTTCTTGAGATGGAGAAAAGCTTCATTCACCTTGTCGTTCCACTCGAAAAAAGTGGTCTTCTTCATGAGCTGGTACAGGGGAAGAGCCTTCTCGCCCAGCCGACTAATGAAACGGCTGATGGATGCCAAGCAGCCGGTGAATTTCTACACGTCCAGCAGTCGGGTGGGCGCCTCCATCCTCTCGATGGCCTTGATCTTCACAGGGTTACACTCTATGCCGCACTCTGAGACCAGGAAGCCAAGAAGCTGGCCGGCTGGTACTCCAAAGACGCATTTCTCCGGGTTGAGCTTGATCTGAAATCGGCGCAAGTTTTCAAAGGTCTCCTTGAGGTCTTCTAGCAGTGTTCCGCGCTTCTCCATCTTCACCACAACATCGTCCATGTAGACGTAGGCGTTTTTGCCGAGTTGCTTGAGGAGACACTTGTGCATGCAACGCTGGAACGTGGCACCGGCATTTCTCAAGTCGGACGTCATGGTCAGGTAACGAAAGGCTTCGAACGGCGTGATGAAGGCAGTCTTCAGCCTATCGGCCGGGCTCAACTTGATCTGATGATATCCTGAGTATGCATCCAAAAAGCTCAACAGCTCGCATCCGGCTGTGAAGTCAATTACTTGGTCGATTCTTGGCAAAGCAAATGGGTCTTTGGGGCAAGCTTTGTTGAGGCTGGTATAATCAATACACATGCGCCACTGTTTATTCTTCTTCAGGACGAGGACTGGGTTGGCTAACCATTCGGGAAATAAAACTTCCATGATGAAGCCGGCAGCTAGAAGCCGGGCTATTTCCTCTCCAACAACTCTTCTCTTCTCCTCTGACAGGCGGCGCAAGGGCTGCCTGACTGGCTTAGCATCAGGTCGGACATGTAGCTTGTGCACGGCGAAATCCGTCGGGACACCCGGCATGTCCTTGGGAGACCATGCAAAGATGTCCTGATTCTCACGGAGGAAATCGATGAGCTCGCTTTCCTATTTGCTGTCAAGGTTCGCACATATGACAACATGCCTCTCCGGGCGCTCCGGGTCCAAGGGTATCTTCTTTGTCTCTTTGGCCGGGTGGAACGAGCTCTCAGCTTCCGACTCCTTGGGGTTAGGCGATATTTCCGGCAGCTTGCCTACCATTTCTACAACCTGGTCAAGGAGTCGTTTTTCAGCCGCAATCACGAGGGACTCGGCTAGCCGGCTGCTGTTTCTCATGCAGACGAACGACTTCTTGTAGTCCCCAGTTATGGTTAGTATTCCCTTGGTGCTCGGCATCTTCATCCTGAGGTAGGCATAGTGGGGGACCGCCATGACCTTGGCCAGAGCAGGCCGGCCAATTAGTGCATGATAAGGGCTCTCAAGGTCCACCACCTCAAACCAAACTGGATCTCAGTGAAAGTGCTCTTTGTCTCCAAAGAGGACGTCAATTTGAGTCTTGCCGATTGGTGAGCAGGAAAGGCCAGGGACTATGCCATGGAACACAGTCCGGTTGGGCTGAAGCTGCCTCTGTTTGATTCCTAGCTTCTCCATAGTGTCTCAGTACAGGATGTTGATGCTGCTGCCGCCATCTATCAGGACCCGGGAAAAGTGAGCAGCCCGCCTCTCTATGGCGAAAGTGGCATCCAAAACTAGGGCATAAGAACCGGGATTTGGCATCACCTCCGGGTGGTCATCTCTGCTCTAGCTGATGGGCTTCTCAGACCAATGCATGAACTCGGGGGTTTCTGATGCGATTGCATTTACTTCTTATTGCCCCTGCCATCTGCTGTGCCTATCGTCGTCCACGCTGGTGAACATGACATAAGCTCCATGCTCTTCAGGGTATTCATCTTGTATGGCGCCAACCGGCTGAACCGCAGCCTACTGCGGAGGAGGAGGTGGCGGGCCAGCAGGCGGACGAGGCGGGAGCCCATCACCCTTGGCGATCCGGGTGAGCCAGTGGCACTTCCGAGTGGTGTTGTTGGACGGCTTTGCTCCGCTGTGGAATTTGCAGGGCGCATCGAGAGTCTGCTCATACGAGAAGGCGGGTAACCAGTTGGTCTTGCCACCCTTCTGGCGCATGGGTGGAGGCTGCCCTTCTGCCTGCCAATCTTCGACTGTTGCCATCTGCCGGCTGGTGGAAGCTGGTAGCATGGCCTAGCGCTTGTCGTCATTCGATTGCTGGTGCCGACTGGTATCGCCAGCCGGAGTCCGAGGAGCTTGAGGAGCCACCTTGCCAGACGTATCAACTTTGATTTCCGCCTTCATGGAGGAGTCGGCTGTGGCATACTTGTTTGCTATGATCTGTAGTTCGTCGAGGGTCGCCGGCTCGTCGCAGAGAAGCCGGTGCTTAAGGAGGGTGCCTTCTCGGCACCCGGTAGTGAAATACTCGATGGCCTGTACCTCGTGCACGCCCTCGCAGGAGTTGACTCGTTGGGGCCTTGGACGCACAAGGAGAGCTGGCGAGGCTTGGGCGGCCGCTTGTACGTGTTCGTGAAGTTGTGGACGAAGGCTTCAGTGAAATCAACCCAGCTGTTGATGCTGCGGGGCTTCAAGCTGTTCAGCCACGTCCGGGCTATGCCCTGGAGCATGAGCGGAACGTACTTCACGGCAACGTGCTTGTTGCCGTTGGCGATGCTGACGGCTGTGGAGTAATCAACCAGCCAGACCTCCGGCTTCATGGAGCCAGTGTACTTGGGCGTATCTCTCAGGAGCGTGAATCCTTTGGGAAAGGGCTCCTCTCGGATGCGGGAGCCAAAACAAGGCGGACCCAGCTCATCTTCTTCTTCTAGCGCCAGGGATCGATTGAGGCGGTCGATCTGGTGGCGGGCGTCATTCTCTCTGACTCCTTCTCGACGACCGAGGCGGACGCCGAGTGTCGGGTGGTCAACAGGCGGAGGGGAGATACGCCTTTCCCTATGGGGAGGGGAAGGTGGACAGTCGTCTCGCCGCCGCAGAGTTCTTAGGTGGCCGTCTTGGTCGCGCTCGATGGTGATGCGAGTCCGGCTGCGGCTAGCAGCCGGCTGCTTGTCTCTCCTCTCGCGGACGCCACCAGTCGGCATCCGAGATGTCGCGCCTTGGTCCTGGCGAGGAGGCAGACCATCGTTTCACCGGTTGAGCGCCTCAGTGCGGCAACCGGCCTCTTGCTGCTCAGCAGCCGCGTCAAGGAGCTGCTGGACGCGCTCCGTCATGTGGTGGCGCTCGTCGCCCTCAAGCTTGTCTAGCTCGTCTGCTGCTGCCTGGGTAGCTCGTATATTCTCTGTAGGCGTGCCGTAGATGGGACAATCTGTCCAGAACATGCTGGCGATGGTCGCGCCACGCTGCTGGATCAGGCCAATGCGGCTAGGCCCACCAGGAGCCGGCGTGCTGCCAACAGCACGGTCCATCTCACACTGGTAGGCCTCCGAAAAGCGTCTCATGCTGGCCAGCCGGTTGGCGCTTTTGACGAGCTGGACACGACGTGCCTCCAGCGTCAGCTCTTCCAGGATGGGCGCGGTTAGGTCTTGTATTGCCGCCTGCAACGGATCCTGGCCACCTCCGCCAGAGCGCTCGCCGTGGCTGATGACGAGCACCTCCGTGACGGTGCTGCCACCGCTGTTCGCGCGAGGAGGGAGTTTGTTGGAGACCACCACGTTGGTGGGGAATGCGTCAAACGACGCCGTGTCGGAGTCGACAAGCATCGGATCGGTGGAGACAACTGACTCCAGGTCCGCAGCGGGCTCGCTGGCGACGTGGAGCTGATCAAGGAGGCTGACAAGGTGGCTCTCAAGGCCTTCTATGCCCACATCAGACGCGGGCTCGTCAGAGAGGTGGATCACGCCTACAAGGTCGGCGAGGCAGCTCGCCGCACAGGTGACCTCCGCGCCGTGTAGCGCATCGGCGCAGATGCCGACTGGCGTGCCGGGCTGGCTGCACTCGCCAGGAAGGAACAAGGTTCCCGTCCAGAACAGGTCTCCGGGAGACGGTGCACCTCGCCCCACGGTGGGCGCCAAATGTTGGGGGTTGGGTGCGACATATGCCAATGGATGGCTTATCATGGTGGGAGCGAGTAGAATGTCGCCGGTGCCTGGAAGCGGGATGAGGCGTAGACACGAGCGCAGGCATACATTACCTAGGTTCGGGGCTCTCCTAGGAGATAACACCCCTATTCCTGCTTCGCGGGGTCTCCGCATGATCACTAAGACACTAGTGAGTACAATGGTGCTCCTCAAGCTGTATGCTAGAGGTAGAAGAAGGCAGGCACACTCTCTCCTTCCTCTAGATACGAGTCTAGTTCTAAAATGTTCGGAACCCTTTGTATGGGTGCCCTGGGGAGTTTATATAGGCCTACCCCCTAGGGGTACAATCATAATTCGGCCAGGTGTAGGTCCCGCCTGTCAGTATCTCTGGTCGCCGGCTTCTCCGCTGACCGCTAGGGCCCGCCGCCTGGTGGGCCCCGCCGGCTGATCTGGTACGGAGCCAACGGGCCGCTCCCGCCGCTTGAGGGTCTTGCCGACTGCTCATTACTGTAGCCGTGTGGCTAATGACGCATGCTTGGTCAGGGGAGCGTGGCTACAGTCCCGCCGACTGGTGGGAGATCACTGTAGCCACTCCGGGTCCCATCTGGTTAATGGCGCACGGACCTCGAGGGAGGAACGGGCCGCCTGCCAGGAGCCGGCCTCCCTCAGGTCCGACTGGCCGGCCTCCACCGACTCCCGGGCTCTCGCTACCCAGTAGGGCCCGCTGCCTACAGGCCGTACCGACAGGTCGTCGTGGGAGCAAGGCCTCGCCTGCCATCAGGGATGGAGTGGCAACAGTGCCACGTACAGGCAGAGATCTCCGTCTGTACAGAGTACTATGGCCATGTCCGGCCCTGTATATGGGGCGGATGGGCTACACTGTTTGCCTCACCCCATCTCATCTTCTTATATGGGAGCGCAGACTCCGAGGGCGCGGTGGGCCGCCTGCCAGGAGCCGGCCTCTCTGGAGGCTGCCCACGGGAAGTCGGCCCGTCTTGTAGCTGCCCTCTTGAACTCGGCCGCCTTCCGGCAGCCGGCCGCTTGGGACAGCCGGCCACGAGAAGGCGGCACTTCTTCTTGGTGCCTTTGAGGGGCGAAGCCAGCCCTGATGTCTTGAAAGGCTCTGAGACTCGGGTTAGGATACCCATGGCCCATTACTCCGACACAATACATATCTAGGGGGAGAATCTTCATCCTCACTTTCATCAATATTATCTATTTCTATAATTTCATTCTCTCTAACCCTAGCTAGTTGTTCATCAAGAAATTCACCTAATGGCACAATATTATCAAGCATAGAAGTAGTTTCATCATAAGCATCATGCATAGCAGAAGTGGCATCATCAATAACATGCGACATAACAGTATCAACAACAGGTGTAGGTGTCGCAAATTTACTCATAACAGAAGGTGAATCAAGTGCAGAGCTAGATGGCAGTTCCTTACCTCCCCTCGTAGTTGAGGGAAAAATCTTGGTTCTTTCATCTTTCAAGTTCCTCATAGTGATCAAAATATATAAATCCCAAGTGACTCAACGAATAGAGCTATGCTCCCCGGCAACGGCGCCAGAAAATAATCTTGATAACCCACAAGTATAGGGGATCGCAACAGTTTTCGAGGTAGAGTATTCAACCCAAATTTATTGATTCGACACAAGGGGAGTCAAAGAATATTCTGAAGTATTAGCAGTTGAGTTGTCAATTCAACCACACCTGAAAGACTTAATGTCCGTAGCAAAGTATTTAGTAGCAAAGTAGCATGGAAGTAATGGTAATGGTGGCAAAAGTAACAGTAGTAGTTTTTGTAGCAATCGTAATAGTGGAAACGGAAAAGTAACTAAGCAAAGATCAATATGTGAAAAGCTTGTAGGCAATGGATCAATGATGGATAATTATGTCGGATGCGATTCCTCATGCAACAGTTATAACATAGGGTGACACAGAACTAGCTCCAGTTCATCAATGCAATGTAGGCATGTATTCTGAATATAGTCATACGTGCTTACGGAAAAGAACTTGCATGACATCTTTTGTCCTACCCTCCCGTGGCAGCGGGGTCCTATTGGAAACTAAGGGATATTAAGCCCTCCTTTTAATAGAGTACCGGACCAAAGCTTTAACACTTAGTGAATACATGAAATCCTCAAACTACGGTCATCACCCGGAGTGGTCCCGATTATTGTCACTTCGGGGTTGCCAGATCATAACACATAGTAGGTGACTATTGACTTGCAAGATAGGATCAAGAACTCACATATATTCATGAAAACATAATAGGTTCAGATCTAAAATCATGGCACTCAGGCCCTAGTGGCAAGCATTAAGCATAGCAAAGTCATAGCAACATCAATCTTAGAACATAATGGATACCAGGGATCAAACCCTAACAAAACTAACTCGATTACATGGTAAATCTCATCCAACTCATCACCGTCCAGCAAGCCTACGATGGGATTACTCACGCACGGTGGTGAGCATCATGAAATTGGTGATGGAGGATGGTTGATGATGACGATGGCGACGGATTCCCCACTCCGGAGCCCCGAACAGACTCTAGATCAGCCCTCCCGAGGAAGATTAGGGCTTGGCAGTGGCTCTGTATCGTAAAACGCGATGAATCCTTCTCTCTGATTTTTTTTTCTCCCTGAACATAAATATATGGAGTTGGGGTTGAGGTCGATGGAGACCCAGGGGGCCCACGAGGCAGGGGTGCGCCCCTGGGGGCCGCCCTACACCCTCATGGACAGGGTGTGGGCCCCCTGATGCTGATTCTTTCGCCAGTATTTTTTATTAATTCTAGAACGTGTCCCCGTGGATTTTCAGGTCATTCCGAAAACTTTTATTTCTACACAAAAATAACACCATGGCAATTCTGCTGAAAACAATGCCAGTCCGGGTTAGTTCCATTCAAATCATGCAAGTTAGAGTCCAAAACAAGGGCAAAAGTGTTTGGGAAAGTAGATACGTTGGTGACGTATCAAGGATCTATTCATGTTCATGCTCAGGTACACAACGTCTAATAACACCATCTACTCCTTCTTTATAAAGGTGTGGTTCACCCCAGAAGTAATGTCTTAAATCATAGAAAAACTTTTCTTTTGCTGGTATGTGAAACTAGGTGGTATAAATTTGGCAACAATGTAATTAACATAATTAGCATACCATGGAGCAGTACGGGAAGCATTTATGACAGCTAATTGTTCATCAGGAAAACTATCATTAATAGGGAGTGGGTCATCAAGAACATTTTCTAACCTAGACAAGTTGTCTGCAACGGGGTTCCCAACTCCCTTCCTATCAATAATATGCCAATCAAATTCTTGTAGCAAGAGAACCCATTTAATAAGTCTAGGTTTGGCATCTTTCTTTTCCATAAGGTATTTAATAGCAGCATGATCAGTGTGAACAGTTAATCTAGAATCAACAATATAAGGTCTGAACTTATCACAAGCAAATACAACTGCTAAAAATTCGTTTTCAGCACTAGCATAATTTCTCTGGAAACTATCTACAGTTTTACTAGCATATTGGATAACATTTAATTTATTATCAACTCTTTTTCCTAGAATAACAGCTACAACATAATCACTAGCATCACACATAATTTCAAAGGGTAAATTCCAATCAGGTGGCTGAACAATAGGTGCAGAAATCAAGGCTTTCTTAAGTATTTCAAATGCTTCTACACAATCATCATCAAAGACAAAAAGAACATCTTTTTGTAAGAGATTAGTCAGTGGCCTAGAAATTTTTGAGAAGTCTTTAATGAACCTCCTATAAAAACCGGCATGACCAAGGAAACTTCTTATACCTTTAATGTCCTTAGGACACGACATCTTTTCAATAGCATCAACTTTAGCCTTATCAACTTCAATACCTCTTTCAGAAATTTTATGCCCCAAGACAATACCTCCATTAACCATAAAGTGGCACTTCTCCCAATTCAAGACAAGATTAGTTTCTTCACATCTCTGCTAAACTCAATCAAGGTTGCTTAAGTAATCATCAAAAGAAGTTCCATACATGGAGAAATCATCCATGAAAACCTCAACAATCTTTTCACAAAAGTCAGAGAATATAGCAGTCATACATCTTTGAAAGGTAGCAGGTGCATTACATAAACCAAAAGGCATACGTATATAAGCAAAGGTACCAAAAGGGAAAGTAAAAGTGGTCTTTTCCTGATCCTCTTTCGACACAGGTGTTTGAGAGAAACCAGAATAACCATCTAGAAAGCAAAAATGTGTATGTTTGGATAATATTTCTAGCACTTGATCAACAAAAGGTAAAGGGTAATGATCCTTTCTAGTAGCTTTATTTAATTTGCAAAAATCAATTGCCATTCTATAACCTATAACAATTCTTTGTGGGATCAATTCGTCTTTATCATTAGGAACAACAGTAATACCTCCCTTCTTAGGGACACAATGGACATGACTTACTCACTGACTATCAGCAACAGGATAAATTGTACCTGCCTCCAGAAGCTTTAGTATTTCATTTCTTACCACTTCTTTCATCTTAGGATTTAACCGTCGTTGGTGATCAACAACCGGTTTAGCATCTTTCTCCAATTTTATTTTGTGCTGGCATAGAGTGGGACTAATGCCCTTAAGATCATCAAGAGTATATCCAATAGCAGCACGGTGTTTCTTCAGAGTTTTCATTTCTCTTCTTCCTGCTCTGAAAGGTTAGCACTAATAATAATAGGATATATCTTCTTTTCATCAAGATAAGCATATTTAAGAGTATCAGGTAATGGTTTAAGCTCAAACAAGGGATCACCCTTGGGTGGACGAGGATCCCCTAGAATTTCAACAGGCAAGTTGTGTTTCAAAATAGGTCCATGCTTAAAGAATACTTCATCTATTTCCCTTCTTTCATTCATTAACATATAATTTTCATGGTCTAGCAAATATTGTTCTAAAGGATCATTAGGAGGCACGGCAATAGAAGCAAGACCAATAATTTCATCTTTACTAGGCCATTCTTTATCATGGGGTTGTCTACGAAATTTAGCAAAATTAAAATCATGAGACATATCCCCTAAACCAACAGTAACAATATCTTTTTCGCAGTCTATCTTAGTATTAACAGTATTCAAGAAGGGTCTACCAAATATAATGGGACAAAATTCATCTTGTGGGGAAGCAAGAACAAGACAATCAGTAGGATATTTAATTTTCCCACACAAGATTTCAACATCTCTAACAATCCCAACTGGTGAAATAGTATCTTTATTGGCAAGCTTAATAGTAACATCAATATCTTATATCTCAGTAGGTGCAATATCATGGATAGTTTCTTTATATAAAGTATAAGGTATTGCACTGACACTAGCGCCTATATCACATAAGCGATGGTAACAGTGATCTCCTATTTTAACAGAAACAACACGCATGCCAGGAACAGGTCTAGGTTTATTTTTAGTATCGGGTCTAGCAATTCTAGCAGCTTCATCATAGAAGTAAATAGCATGCCATCAATATTATCGACCAAGAGATCCTTAACCATAGCAATACTAGGTTCAACTTTAATTTTCTCAGAGGGTGTAGGTGTTCTAGCATTACTCTTACGAACCACAGTTGAAGCTTTAGCATGATCCTTTATTCTAACAGGGAAAGGTTGTTTCTCAATATAAGCGGTAGGAATAATAGGATCAACATTATAAGTGATAGTCTTTTCTTCAACTTTAATAGGTTCAACCACTTTTACTTCAATGGGAGGATGATACTTAAACCACTTCTCTTTAAGGAGATCAACATGAGTAGCAAATGATTCATAGAAAGAAGCTACTATCTCAGAGTCAAGTCCATACTTAGTGCTAAATTCACGAAAAGCATCGGTATCCATAAAAGATTTAACACAATCAAACTTAGGTGTTATACCTGACTCCTTACCTTCGTCGAGTTCCCAATCTTCATAGTTGTGTTTAATTCTTTCCTATAAATCCCATCTGAATTCAATAGTCTTCATCATCAAAGAACCAGTACAAGAAGTATCGAGCATGGAGCGATTATTGAGAGAAAGCCGAGCATAAATTTTTTGAATAATAATTTCTCTTGAGAGCTCATGATTGGGGGAATGAATATAACATTGACTTAAGCCTCCCCCAAGCTTGAGCGATACTTTATCCTTCACGAGGCCAAAAATTATATATATAATTACGATCACGATGAACGAGATGCATAGGATAAAACTTCTGATGAAATTCCAATTTCGATCGGTTGTAGTTCCATGATCCAATATCATCACATAGCCTAAACCATGTCAATGCCTTTCCCTTCAAAGATAAAGGGAAGACCTTCTTCTTGATAACATCCTCGGACATACCTGCAAGCTTAAATAATCCACAAACTTAACCCACATAGATTAGGTGCATATCGGGATGTAATGTTCCATCTCCTGTAAAAGGATTAGCTAGCAGTTTCTCTATCATACCCGAAGAAATTTCAAAGTAAAAAATTTCAGTAGGTTCAGTAGGTTGAGGAGCAACTCTTTGCTCTAATGGTCAGGGTGAAGATACCCCGAACAAGCCCCTCAAAGGATTATTTTCCATAGTAACAAGTGACAGTAAATTTCAGCACACTATATAAATTTTGCCTTACCAAATTCCACCTACCAAAGGCGCTTCAGTCCCCGGCAATGGCGCCAGAAAAGAGTCTTGATGACCCACAAGTATAGGGGATCTATTATAGTCCTTTCGATAAGTAAGAGTGTTGAACCCAACGAGGAGCAGAAGGAAATGACAAGCAGTTTTCAGTAAGGTATTCTATGCAAGCATTGAAATTATCGGTAACAGATAGTTTTGTGATAAGGTAATTCGTAACGGGTAACAAGTAACAAAAGTAAACAAGGTGCAGCAAGGTGGCCCAATCCTTTTTGTAGCAAAGGACAAGCCTGGACAAGCTCTTATATAAAGGAAAGCGCTCCCGAGGACACATGGGAATTATCGTCAAGCTAGTTTTCATCATGCTCATATGATTCGCGCTCATTACTTTCATAATTTGATATGTGGGTGGACCGGTGCTTGGGTACTGCCATTCATTGGACAAGCATCCCACTTATGATTAACCCCCCTCACAAGCATCTGCAACTACGAAACAAGAATTAAGGTAAACCTAACCATAGCATGAAACATATGGATCCAAATCAGCCCCTTACGAAGTAACACATAACTAGGGTTTAAGCTTCTGTCACTCTAGCAACCCATCATCTACTTATTACTTCCCAATGCCTTCCCCTTCACATAACACCACTAGAGGAAATACAACATAGATCTCATCAAAATATCGAACGAATACCAAATTCACATGACTACTTTTAACAAGACTTCTCCCATGTCCCCTGGAACAAACATAACTACTCAAAAATCATATTCATGTTCATAATCAGAGGGGTATTAATGTGCATAAAGGATCTGAACATATAATCTTCCACCGAATAAACCAACTAGCATCAACTACAAGGAGTAATCAACACTACTAGCAACCCACATGTACCAATCTGAGGTTTTCAGACAAAGATCTGATACAAGAGATGACGTAGGGTTTGAGAGGAGATGGTGCTGGTGAAGATGTTGATGGAGATTGACCCCATCCCGATGAGAGGATCGATGGTGACGATTCCCCCTCCTGGAGGGATGTTCCCCCCGGCAGAACAGCTCCGCCGGAGCCCTAGATTGGTTCCATCAAGGTTCCACCTCGAGACGGCGGCGCTTCGTCTCGAAAGCTTCCTTATGATTTTTTTAGGGCAAAAGACACCTTATACCAGAAGATGGGCATCAGGGGGCTTTCAGGTGGCCCACGAGGCAGGGGGCGCGCCCTCCACCCTCGTGGACAGTGCATGGTCCCCTCTGGTGCTTTCTTCACCCAATATTTTTAATATATTCCAAAACTAACTTTCATGGAGTTTGAGGACTTTTGGAGTTGTGCAGAATAGGTCTGTAATATTTGCTCCTTTTCCAACCCAGAATTCCAGCTGCCGGCATTCTCCCTCTTCATGTAAACCTTGTGAAATAAGAGAGAAAAGGCATAAGTATTGTGACATAATGTGTAATAACAGCCCATAATGCAATAAATATCGATATAAAAGCATTATGCAAAATGGACGTATCAAGCAATATTTTCAGTTGGGAGGAGTTGGCCCGAGTGTTTATCAAAACGTTCGAGGGCACTTGCAAGCAACCTGCTGGACTGACTAAGTTACAACATTGTATCCAGAAACCGAATGAGACCTTGAGAGATTACATTCAGAGATGGACTACCCTTCATCACAAAGTGGAAAACGTGTCGCAGCACCAAGCAGTTTGCGCCTTCAAAGAAGGCGTTCGGTACAGAGAGCTTAACCTGAAGTTCGGTCGGACATGAGACATGACCCTGGCCCGAATGATGGAAATATCCACTTGTTACGCTAATGATGAAGAGGAAGACCGACTCCGCAGTGGCAAGAATAAACCAGTCGCCCAAGACACCAGAGGAGGAAATTCCGGTTGGTAGCAAAAGCGCAAAGCTGAAACCGCATGTCCTGCCGAAGCCAGATGCGGCAATCAAGGGAAGTTCAAGGGGAAGCCTAAAGGGCCATGGATCCCCAAGAAAATGAAGGATCAAGCAGGAAATGATGTTCTTGATTTGCCATGCCACATACACACCAAAACAGATGCAGAGGGTAACTTAATTCTGCCTAAGCATACCACTCGACAGTGTCGACTCCTGATTCAGAGCTTCCAAGAGAGTCAGGCCAGCGAAAAGGAGAAGGAATCTGATAAGGAAGAGGACAAACAGGAGGATGAAGGTTATCCCAATGTCAATGCCACTATAGTGATTTTTGCTGACATCGAGAGCAAAAATTGACTGAAAGTTATTAATAGAGAAGTGAACATGGTTGCTCCGGCAACTACGACGTATTTGAAATTGTCAAAAACTCTTATTACATTCGACCAGTCAGATCACCCAGCACACGTTGCTACCCCTGGGAGGCAAGCGCTGGTGGTCGACCCAGTCGTTGGGGGCACCCGACTGATAAAGGTTCTGATGGATGGTGCCAGTGGTTTGAACATTTTGTATGCTGAGACCCTCCGAGGGATGGGCATCCCGATGTCCAAGCTCGGTGAGAGCAACATGTGATTCCATAGAGTTATTCCAGGGAAGAAAGCCGGCTCACTCGGTCAGATCACTCTTGATGTGGTTTTCGGTGATTCATAGAATTACCGCAAAGAAAAGTTGACATTTGAGGTGGTGGATTTCCACAGTGCTTATCATGCTATTCTGGGCAGAACTGCATATGCTCGTTTTATGGCTCGACCATGTTACGTGTGCCTCAGGTTGAAAATGCTTGGCCCCAGAGGCGTAATCACAGTCACAGGAAATAGGCCAAGGGCTGAAGAGTGCCTCCAGAAGGGCTCGAAGATTGCCGATGAGCGGATGGCAGCAGTGGAAATGGAAGAGTATCAGAAAAATGCAGATCCGAGTGATTTGTTGCGTGCTAAGATGCCTGCTTCAGAGTCCGCATTTCAGTCATCCGGTGAGACAAAGCCTGTCCATGTTCACCCGACTGACCCCAATGCCGCTCCGACCCACATCTCAACCACACTCGGCAATAAATAGGAAGAAGCGCTCATCTAGTTCCTTCGTGAGAACTAGGACATCTTCGGATGGAAACCATCTGACATGCCGGGTGTACCCAGGGGACTGGCTGAGCACCGTTTGCGCATTGACCCAAAAGTGAAACCTGTCAAAGAGCATCTCCGTCGGTTTGCCGTGGAGAAAAGGAAGGCAATTGGCGAAGAGGTGGCTCGGCTTCTGGCAGCTGAGTTCATCTGCGAGATATACCACTCCAAGTGGCTCGCCAATGTTGTTATGGTCCCCAAGAAAGATGATTCACTTCGTATGTGCATCGATTTTCAAGCACATCAATCGGGCCTGCCTGAAAGATCATTTCCCTCTCCCCCGCATCGACCAGGTAGTCGACTCGACTGCAGGGTGTGAGCGCTTGTCCTTTTTGGATGCGTATTCCGGGTACCATCAGATCCGATTGTATGGACCCAAATAAATAAAAACGGCCTTCACACCCCATCTTGGTGTTTTTGCTATGTTACCATGCCTTTTGGCATCAAGAATGTTGTCGCCACATTCATGTGCATGATTCAAAAGTGCCTGGTCACTCAGATCAGTCGTAACATGGAAGCATACATGGATGACATCGTGGTCAAGTCACGCAAGGGTTTTGACCTATTGACTGACCTCGCTGAAACCTTCGCCAACTTAAGAAGATATGATATCAAGCTCAATCCGTCAAAGTGCACATTCGGAGTCCCGGGTGGAAAATTGCTCGGTTTTCTCTTTTCTGAACGAGGGATCGATGCAAACCCAGAAAAGGTGGGACAATTCTCCGAATGAAAAGCCCTGTGCGTGTGCACAATGTTCAAAAGCTTACTGGTTGTTTGGCTGCGTTGAGTCGGTTCATTTCTTGTCTCAGTGAAAAGGCATTACCTCTTTACCATCTGATGAAGAAGTCTGACAAGTTTGAGTGGACTCTTGAAGCTGAAGCAGCGTTTGTAGAGCTCAAAGCCCTACTTTCCACCCAGCCGGTGCTCGCTACCCCAGTCAACAAAGAGCCTCTTCTACGGTATATCGCGGACAAGTTGTCAACACGGTGCTTACAGTCGAGCGAGAAGAAGAAGGCAAAGCCTACAAGGTTCAAGGCCAATGTATTATATATTTGAAGTCTTGATTCCGTCCAGGCAGAGATATCCACATTATCAGAAGCTTGTCTATGGAATTTACTTGACCGCGAAAAAAGTTGCACGCTATTTCTTGGACCACTTAGTTTTAGTCGTCAGTGATGCTCCATTATCAGAAATTCTGAACTATTAGGATGCAACTGGTCGAGTGGCCAAATGGGCGATTGAACTCCTTCCTTTGGATATCAAGTTCGAGGCAAAGAAAGCAATCAAGTCTCAGGCAATAGCAGATTTCCTCGCCGAGTGGATTGAACAGCAGTAACCGACTCAGATTCACTCGGACCATTGGACTATGTTCTTTGATGGGTCCAAGATGTTGAACGGTGCTGGTGTGGTTCTGGTATCCCCAAGAGGTGATAAGCTCAGCTATGTCCTCCAGATTCACTTTGATTCTTCAAACAACGAAGCCGAGTATGAGGCACTTTTGTATGAGTTGCGTATGGCTATTTCACTAGGCATCCGTCGCCTGATGGTCTACAGCGACTCAGACTTGGTGGTCAATCAAGTCATGAAGGAATGGGATATCATGAGCCCAGCTATGACTGGTTATTGCAATGCAGTAAGAAAGCTGGAGAAGAAGTTTGAAGGGTTAGAGCTTCACCACGTACCTCGAATCAAGAATCAAACTGCTGATGATCTGGCAAAGTTAGGTTCCAATCGGAAACCTATCCCCAGTAATGTATTCTTGGAGCATCTCCATACCCCGTCTATTCAAGAAGATCCCTTTACAGAGGAGCCCCTGAAGGAAATATGCCCTAGAGGCAATAATAAAGTTGTTATTTATATTTCCTTATATCATGATAAATGTTTATTGTTCATTCTAGAATTGTATTAACCGGAAACTTGATACATGTGTGGATACATAGACAAAACAGAATGTCCCTAGTATGCCTCTACTTGACTAGCTCGTTAATCAAAGATGGTTAAGTTTCCTGACCATAGACATGTGTTGTCATTTGATGAACGGAATCACATCATTAGAGAATGATGTGATGGACAAGACCCATCCATTATCTTAGCATAATGATTGTTTAGTTTTATTGCTATTGCTTTCTTCATGACTTATACATGTTCCTCTGACTATGAGATTATGCAACTCCTGAATCTCGTAGGAACACCTTGGGTGCTATCAAACGTCACAACATAACTGGGTGATTATAAAGATGCTCTACAGGTATCTCCGATGGTGTTTGTTGAGTTGGCATAGATCGAGATTAGGATTTTTCACTCCGTGTATCGGAGAGGTATCTCTGGGCCCTCTCGGTAATGCACATCACTATGAGACTTGCAAGCAATGTGTCTAAAGAATTAGCCACGGAATGATGCATTACGGAACGAATATAGAGACTTGCCGGTAACGAGATTGAACTAGGTCTGATGATACCGACGATCGAATCTCGGGCAAGTAACATACTGATGACAAAGGGAACAACGTATGTTGTTATGCGGTTTGACGGGTAAAGATTTTCGTAGAATATGTAGGAGCCAATATGAGCATCCAGGTTCTGCTATTAGTTATTGACCGGAGATGTGTCTCAGTCATGACTACAAAGTTCTCGAACCCGTAGGGTCCAAAGGCTTAACGTTCGATGACGATTTATATTATGAGTTATGTGATTTGATGACCGAAGTTTGTTCGGAGTACCAGATGAGATCACGGACATGACGAGGAGTCTCGAAATGGTCGAGAGGTAAAGATTCATATATTGGAAGGCTATATTCGGACATCGGAAAGGTTCCGAGTGTTTTGGGTATTTTTCGGAGTACCGAAGAGTTACGGGAATTCGCCGGGGGAAGTTAATGGGCCTTATTGGGCTTTAGTAGAGAGAGGGAAGATGGGCCACAAGGTGGCGCGCGCCTCCCCCCTACCCAAACCGAATTGGACAAGGGGTGGGGGCGCGCCCCCCTTTTCCTTCTCCCTCTCCCTCCTGTCCTTCTTTCCTACTCCGAAAAGGAAAGTGAATCCTACTAGGACTTGGGAGTCCTAGTAGGACTCCCTACACTTGGCGCGCCCCTAGGAGGGCCAGCCTCTCTCCCTCCCTCCTTTATATATGTGGGCAGGGGGCACCCCAAAGGCACACCAAGTCTTCTCTTAGCCGTGTGCGGTGCCCCCCTCCACTGTTACACACCTCGGTCATATCCTCGTAGTGCTTGATAACCCACAAGTATAGGGATCGCAACAGTTTTCGAGGGTAGAGTATTCAACCCAAATTTATTGACTCGACACAAGGGGAGCGAAATAATATTCTCAAGTATTAGTAGCTAAGTTATCAATTCAACCACACCTGGAAACTTAATATCTGCAGCAAAGTGTTTACTAGCAAAGTAATATGATAGTAGTGGTAACGGTAGCAAACATAATATTTTTGGTTTTATAGTGATTGTAACAGTAGCAACGGAAAAGTAAATAAGCGAAGAACAATATGTGAAAAGCTCGTAGGCAATGGATCAATGATGGATAATTATGTCAGATGTGATTCCTCATGCAATGGTTATAACATAGGGTGACACAGAACTAGCTCCAGTTCATCAATGTATTGTAGGCATGTATTCCGAATATAGTTATACGTGCTTATGGAAAAGACTTGCATGACATATTTTGTCCTACCCCCCCCCCCCCATGGCAGCGGGGTCCTATTGGAAACTAAGGGATATTAAGGCCTCCTTTTAATAGAGTACCGGACCAAAGCATTAACACTTAGTGAATGCATGAACTCCTCAAACTACGGTCATCACCGGTAAGTATCCCGATTATTGTCACTTCGGGGTTAACGGATCATAACACATAATAGGTGACTATAGACTTGCAAGATAGGATCAAGAACTCACATATATTCATGAAAACATAACTGGTTCAGATCTGAAATCATGGCACTCGGGCCCTAGTGACAAGCATTAAGCATAACAAAGTCATAGCAACATCAATCTCATAACATAGTCGATACTATGGATCAAACCCTAACAAAACTAACTCAATTAAATGATAAATCTCATCCAACCCATCACCGTTCAGCAAGCCTACGATGGAATTACTCACGCACGACGGTGAGCATCATGAAATTGGTGATGGAGGAAGGTTGATGATGACGATGGCGACAGATTCCCCTCTCCGGAGCCCGAACGGACTCCAGATGAGCCCTCCTGAGAGAGTTTAGGGCTTGGCGGAGGCTCTGTATCATAAAACGCGACGAATCCTTCTCTCTGGGTTTTTTCTCCCCGAAAGTGAATATATGGAGTCAAGAAGGACGTCAGTGGAGCATCAGGGGGCCATGAGGCAGTGGGGCGTGCCCAGGGGGGTAGGTGTGCCCCCCACCCTTGTGGACAGGGTGTGGGCCCCCTGACGTGGATCTTTCCGCCAGTATTTTTTATATATTCCAAAAATAATCTCCGTTGATTTTCAGGTCATTCCGAGAAATTTTATTTCTGCACAAAAATAACACCATGGCAATTCTGCTGAAAACAACGTTAGTCCGGGTTAGTTCCATTCAAATCATGCAAGTTAGAGTCCAAAACAAGGGCAAAAGTGTTTGGAAAAGTAGATATGACGAAGACGTATCAACTCCTCCAAGCTCAAACCTTTGCTTGTCCTCAAGCAATTCAGTTGATAAACTGAAAGTGATAAATAAAAACTTTTACAAACTGTGTTTGCTCTTGTTGTTGTAAATATGTAAAGCCAACATTCATGTTTTCAGCAAAGATTTTGAACTAACCTTATTCACAATAACACTTAGGTCTCATGTTCACTCATATCAATGGCATAATCAACTAGCGAGCAATAATAATAAATCTCGGATGACAACACTTTCTCAAAACAATCATAATATGCTATAACAAGATGGTATCTCGCTAGCCCTTTCTGAGGCCGCAAAATATAAATGCAGAGCACCTTTAAAGATCAGGGACTGACTAGACATTGTAATTCATGGTAAAAGAGATCCAGTCAAGTCATACTCAATGTAAACTAACAGTAATACATGCAAATGACAGCGGTGCTCTCTAACTGGTGCTTTTTAATAAGAGGATGATGACTCAGCATAAAAGTAAATAGATAGGTCCTTCGCAGAGGGAAGCAGGGATTTGTAGAGGTGCCAGAGCTCGATTTTGAAATAGAGATGAATAATATTTTGAGCGGTATACTTTCATTGTCAACATAACAACCGAGAGATCTCGATATCTTCCATGCTACACACATTATAGGCGGTTCCCAAGCAGAATGGTAAAGTTTATACTCCCCCACCACCAACAAGCATCAATCAATGGCTTGCCCGAAACAACGGGTGCCTCCAACTAACAACAATCCTGGGGGAGTTTTGTTTTCAATTATTTTGATTTGATTTGAGCATGGGACTGGGCATCCCGGTGACCAGCCATTTTCTCATGAATGAGGGGCGGAGTCCACTCCTCTTGAGAATAACCCGCCTAGCATGGAGGATACAGACAACCCTAGTTGATACATGAGCTATTCGAGCATACAAAACAGAATATTTATTTGAAGGTTTAGAGTTTTGCACATACAAATTTACTTGGAACGGCAGGTAGATACCGTATATAGGTAGGTATTGTGGACTCATATGGAATAACTTTGGGGTTTATGGAATTGGATGCACAAGCAGTATTCCGGCTTAATACAAGTGAAGGCTAGAAAGAGACTGGGAAGCGACCAGCTAGAGAGTGATAACAGTCATGAACATGCATTAAAATTAATCAACACCGAATGCAAGCATGAGTAGGATATAATTCACCATGAACATAAATAGCGTAGAGGCTATGTTGATTTTGTTTCAACAACATGCGTGAACATGTGCCAAGTGAAGCCACTCGAATCGTTCAAAGCAGGATACCACCCCATCATACCACATCACAGTCATTTTAATAGCATGTTGGCACGCAAGGTAAACCATTATAAACTCCTAGCAAATTAAGCATGGCATAAGCAACTATAATCTCTAATTGTCATTGCAAACATGTTTCATTCATAATAGGCTAAATCAGGAACGATGAACTAATCATATTTACAAAAACAAGAGAGGTCGAGTTCATACCAGCTTTTCTCATCTCAATCAGTTCATCATATATCGTCATTATTGCCTTTCACTTGCACAACCGAATAGTGTGGATAATAATAATAGAGCACTTGCATTGGACTAAGCTGGAATCTGCAAGCATTCAATTCAAGAGAGAAGACAAGGTAATATGGGCTCTTTGTTAGATGATAAATAATGCATATGAGAGCCACTCAACATTTTCATTATGGTCCTCTCCTCTCGACCCCCAAAGGAAAGAAGAGAAACAAAACTATTTACACGGGAAAGCTCCCAACAAGCAAAAGAAGAACGAGAAATATTTTTGGGTTTTCTTTTTAATTACTACTACTACAAGCATGGGAAGTAAACTAGCTAAAAGCTACAACTAATTTTTTTTGTTTTTCTTAAGGTTTTTCAAACACACAAGAAGAAAGATTAAAAGGAAAATAAACTAGCATGGATGATACAATGAAAAAGTATGAGCACCGAAAACTTGGCATGAGTGTGTGAACATGAAGGTAATGTCGGTGAGAAATATGTACTCCCCCAAGCTTAGGCTTTTGGCCTAAGTTAGTCTATGCCCATGGATCAAAGCTACTCTCTCCGGTGTACTAAGGAGGATCCTCAGGCTGCCACTGGTTGGCAATCTCCTCCGAATTCCACTAATAAATAAACTGACGGTGAGGATCAGATGGTGGCTCCGGCTTTGCAGCTGACATCTGGCTCCGGTAGGCATGAATGGCCTCCGGCAGAACAAGATACATGCCTGAAAATATGTTGAACAAAGAGGGCGCAGGCAAGGTAATAAACTCACAATATTTTTTGTTAAATATCAAATTATATTTGAGTGTCTTCTTCTTATCCTTAACAATAAACTCATGTGCTACCATACTCTTATAATCTAGAAAAATAGGAGGCAGCAACTTTTCCTCTTTCTCATGATGCCTGATAGGTATATTAAAGTGTGCAACAAGGTGTGAGGCAAAGATGCCTCCGAGGATGGGGCCCTTAGTACGGTTCAGATTTAACCGTTTAGCAACAATAGCGCCTAAACTGAAAGTAGTATCATGAAACAAGGCATGGCGCAAAAATAACAATATCATGGGCACTAAGGTTTCCACAGTTCTCGCGACCAATCAAGCATCTACTAGCAAATAATGCGAAGTAACGTAGAACAGGAAAATGTATGCTAGTGATTCTCGCATCGGAAACTTTCCTCGTTTCCCCTATAGCAATCATATCAATAAATCCCTCCACATCATTATGATGTGGTTCCTCATTGCTGCCCTCAAAGGGTATCAAACAGACCCGACAAAAATCATAAAGCGACATCTCCTTATGCTCATCATATAAATAAAATTCCACCAAAGGTGGTGATCTCCTAGCATGGAAATGAAAATTTTGCACAAAGATATTGGTGAGTAAAAGATATTGTTCATGTTGGTCATGGAGGAAGGTGGTGAGGCCTGCATTCTCAGCCAAATGATAAAAATCTTCATGAATCTTGGATTCTCTCAAGAACTCATCACAAGGCCATTCACATGGCCGAACCTCCGCAGTATGAGGGAGATTATACTTGGGCTTCTTGTTCTCTTCACTTGCTTATCCTTCGAGCTTCGGCTCGATGAGCCCCTCAAAAATCTCTCCATCTTTTTCTGAAAATTTCTGAAATTTTTAGTAACTGAAAATAAAAGTGAACCGAACTCAACAAAATTGATAGGAACTACTCCCACAAGTTCCTAGAGGCTATATCATGCATTAAAACTACTTTTGACCACATAAATTTGACATGCAAGCTCAAGAACAGGGTAACCTAAGCAGCAAAAATTTGCAATAAATAAAGCACTAGAAAAAAACTAATTGGACCATTGGAGCAGTCACATACCAAAGAACAATCCCCCAAAGCAGTTTTCTGAATGGTGCTTTGAGCAAGGAGATCGAAAATGGCAGCAAGATGAGCTAGAACTCGGGTTTGAGCTGGTGGATGATTTTTTCTGGAGCAAGACGAAGTGTGTGGGTGCAAGGATAAGTGGAGGGGATCCACGAGGGGTCCACGAGGCAGGGGGCGCCCAGGGGGGTGGGCGCGCCCTCCACCCTCGTGGGCACGTGGCCATTCCCCCTGTTGTGTTCTCAGTGCCTAAAATCCTCAAATATTCTAGAAAAAATCATATTTCATTTTCAGGGCATTTGGAGAACTTTTATTTTTGGCGTATTTTTTATTGCATGGATAATTCAGAAAATAGACAGAAAATACTATTTTTTTATTTAATATAAATAACAGAAAGTAAAAATAGGGTACAAAAAGTTGTGTTTTCTAACTTCATCCATCTCATGCTCATCAAAAGGAATCCATTAACAAGGTTGATCAGGTCTTGTTAACAAACTCATTTCGAATAACATGAAACCAAAGAAATTTCGAATAACACTAGGTTACCTCAACGGGGATATGCATATTCCCAACAATAAGAATATCATATTTCTTCTTGACAGTAGGAAGAGGAAATTCAAAACCTCCAATAATAATTGTTGAATTTTTTTCCAATAGAATTGATATTGTGGACTTGAGGTTGTTTCCTCGGAAAGTGTACCATATGCTCATTACCATTAACATGAAAAGTGACATTGCCTTTGTTGCAATCAATAACAGCCCCTTTAGTATTCGAAAAAGGGTCTACCAAGGATAATCGACATACTATCGTCCTCGGGAATGTCAAGAATAACAAAGTCTGTTAAAATAGTAACGTTTGCAACCACAACAGGCACATCCTCACAAATACCGACAGGTATAGCAGTTGATTTATCAGCCATTTGCAAAGATATTTCAGTAGGTGTCAACTTATTCAAATCAAGTCTATGATATAAAGAGAGAAGCATAACACTAACACCAGCTCCAAGATCACATAAAGTAGTTTTAACATAGTTTCTTTTAATGGAGCATGGTATAGTTGGTACTCCTGGATCTCCAAGTTTCTTTGGTATTCCACCCTTAAAAGTGTAATTAGCAAGCATGGTGGAAATTTGAGCTTCCGGTATCTTTCTTTTATTAGTAACAATATCTTTCATATACTTAGCATAAAGGTTCATTTTAAGCATATCAGTCAAATGCATACGCAAAAAGATAGGTCTAATCATTTCAGCAAAGCGCTCAAAATCCTTATCATCTTTTTTCTTGGATGCTTTAGGAGGAAAAGGAGTGGGTTTCTGAACCCATGGTTCTCTTTCCTTACCCTGCTTCCTAGCAACAAAGTCTCTCTTATCATAACGTTGATTCTTTGATTGTGGGTTATCAAGATCAACAACAGGTTCAATCTCTACATCATTATCATTGCTAAGTTGAGCATCAACATGAACATCATCATTAACATTTTCACTAGGTTCATGTTCATTACCAGATTGTGTTTCAGCATCAGAAATAGAAATATCATTGGGATTCTCAGGTGTGTCAACAACATGTTCACTAGGAGCATGCAAAGTCCTATCATTTTTGTTTTTCTTCCTCTTAGAAGAACTAGGTGCATCAATATTAGTTCTCTGAGAATCTTGCTCAATTCTCTTAGGGTGGCCCTCTGGATACAAAGGTTCCTTACGCATTTTACCCCCTCTAGTCATAACTCTAACAGCATTATCATTCTTCTTATTATTTAATTCATTGAGCAAATCATTCTGAGCTTTAAGTACTTGTTCTACTTGAGTGGTAACCATAGAAGCATGTTTACTAATAAGTTTAAGTTCACCTTTAATGCTAGACATATAATCACTCAAGTGTTCAAGCATATCAGCATTGCATTTAAATTATCTACCAACATAAGCATTAAAGTTTTCTTGTTTAACCGTAAAGTCATCAAACTCATCCAAGCATTGGCTAGCGAACTTAGTAAATGGGATTTCACATTTATCAAATCTATAGAGAGAATTTACCTTTACTACCTGTGTCGGGTTATCAAGACCATGTATTTCTTCAATAGGTGGTAAATTCTTAGCATCTTCAACTTTAATACCTTTTTCTTTCATAGATTTCTTTGCGTCTTGCATATCTTCAGGACTGAGAAATAGAATACCCCTTTTCTTCGGAGTTGACTTAGGAGTTGGTTCAGGGAGTGTCCAATTTTTTTCATTAGTAAACATATTATTCAATAGCAATTCATCTTGATCAACCGTTCTTTCCCTGAAAACACAACCAGCACAACTATCCAGGTAGTCTCTGGAAGCATCGGTTGGTCCATTATAAAAGATATCAAGTATTTCATTTTTCTTGAGAGGATGATCAGGCAAAGCAATAAGTAATCGGACAAGCCTCCCCCAAGCTTGTGGGATACTCTCTTCTTCAATTTGCACAAAATTATATATTCCCCATAAAGCAGCTTGTTTCTTATGAGCGGGGAAATATTTAGCAGAGAAGTAATAAATCATATCCTGGGGCCTACGCACACAACCAGGATCAAGAGAATTAAACCATGTTTTAGCATCAACCTTTAATGAGAACGGAAATAACTTAAGGATAAAGTAATAGCGAGTTTTCTCATCATGTGTAAACAGGGTGGCTATATCATTTAATTTAGTAAGATGTGCCACAACAGTTTCAGATTCATAGCCATAAAAAGGATCAGATTCAACCAAAGTAATCAACTCGGGATCAACAGAGAAATCATAATCCTTATCAGTAATAAAGACAGGTGAAGTAGCAAAAGCAGGGTCATATTTCATTCTAGCATTCAAAGACTTTTCTTTAAGCTTAACTAATAATTTCTTAAGATCAGATCTATCATTGCAAGCTAAGAAGTCTCTAGCAGTTTCTTCATCCATAACATAACCCTCAGGAACAACAGGCAATTCATATCTACAGGGAGAATCTTCATCGTCATTTTCATCAATATTATCAATTTCAATAATTTCATTCTCTCTAACCCTAGCAAGTTGTTCATCAAGAAATTCACCTAATGGCACAGTAGTATTAAGCATAGAAGTAGTTTCATCATAAGCATCATGCATAGCAGAAGTGGCATCATCAATAACATGCGGCATTTCAGAATGAATAGCAAGTGTAGGTGTCGCAAGTTTACTCAAAACAGAAGGTGAATCAAGTGCAGAGCTAGATGGCAGTTCCTTACCTCCCCTCGAAGTTGAGGGGAAAATCTTGGTTCTTTGATCTTTCAAGTTCTTCATAGTGATAAGAAGATATAAATCCCAAGTGACTCAAAGAATAGAGCTATACTCCTCGGCAACGGCGCCAGAGAAGAGTCTTGATAACCCACAAGTATAGGGGATTGCAACAGGTTTCGAGGGTAGAGTATTCAACCCAAATTTATTGATTCGACACAAGGGGAACCAAAGAATATTCTCAAGTATTAGCAGCTGAGTTGTCAATTTAACCACACCTGAAAACTTAACATCTGCAACAAAGTGTTTAGTAGCAAAGCAATATGATAGTAGTGCTAATGGTAGCAAAAGTAATATTTTTTGTTTTATAGTGATTGTAACAGTAGCGACGGAAAAGTAAATAAGCGAAGAACAATATGTGAAAAGCTCGTAGGCAATGGATCAGTGATGGATAATTATGTCAGATGCGATTCCTCATGCAATGGTTATAACATAGGGTGACACAGAACTAGCTCCATTTCATCAATGTAATGTAGACATGTATTCCAAATATAGCCATACGTGCTTATGGAAAAGAACTTGCATGACATATTTTGTCCTACTCTCCCATGGCAGCGGGGTCCTATTGGAAACTAAGGGATATTAAGGCCTCCTTTTAATAGAGTACCGGACCAAAGCATTAACACTTAGTGAATACATTAACTCCTCAAACTACGGTCATCACCGGTAAGTATCCCGATTATTGTCACTTCGGGGTTAACGGATCATAACACATAATAGGTGACTATAGACTTGCAAGATAGGATCAAGAACTCACATATTTTCATGAAAACGTAATAGGTTCAGATCTGAAATCATGGCACTCGGGCCCTAGTGACAAGCATTAAGCATAGCAAAGTCATAGCAACATCAATCTCAGATCATAGTGGATACTAGGGATCAAACCCTAACAAAACTAACTCGATTACATGGTAAATCTCAGACAACCCATCACCGTCCAGCAAGCCTACGATGGAATTACTCATGCACGGCGCTGAGCATCATGAAATTGGTGATGGAGGAAGGTTGATGATGACAATGGCGACGATTCCCCTCTTCAGAGCCCCGAACGGACTCCAGATCAGCCCTCCCAAGAGAGTTTAGGGCTTGGCGGCGGCTCCGTATCGTAAAACGTGATGAATCCTTTTCTTTGAGTTTTTTTCTCCCTGAAAGTGAATATATGGAGTCAAGATGGACGTCCGTGGAGCATCAGGTGGCCCACGAGGCAGGGGCGCGCCCAGGGGGGTAGGCGCGCCCCCACCCTCGTGGACAGGGTGTGGGCCCCCTGACATGGATATTTCTGCTAGTATTTTTATATATTCCAAAAATAATCTCCGTTGGCTTTCAATTCATTCTGAGAACTTTTATTTCTGCACAAAAATAACACCATGGCAATTCTGCTGAAAACAGCGTCATTCCGGGTTAGTTCCATTCAAACCATGCAAGTTAGAGTCCAAAACAAGGGCAAAAGTGTTTGGAAAAGTAGATACAACCGAGACGTATCAGTGCTTAGGCGAAGCCCTACGCCGGTAACTTCATCATCTCAATCGCCACGCCGTCGTGCTAACAGAACTCTCCCTCGTACTCAACTAGATCAAGAGCTCGAGGGACGTCATCGTACCAAACGTGTGCTGAACACGGAGGTGCCGTACGTTCGGTACTTGGATCTGTTGGATTGTGAAGGCGTTCGACTACGTCAACCGCGTTACTAAACGCTTCCGCTTTCGGTCTACGAGGGTACGTAGACACACTCTCCCACTCTCGTTGCTATGCATCTCCTAGATAGATCTTGCGTGATCGTAGGAATTTTTTTGAAATACTGTGTTCCCCAACAGTGGCATCCGAGCCAGGTCTATGCGTAGATATTATATGCATGAATAGAACACAAAGAGTTGTGGGCGATAATAGTCATACTGCTTACTAGCAACATCTTACTTTGATTCGGCGGTATTGTTGGATGAAGCGGCCTAGACTAACATTACATGACCGCGTTCATGAGACTGGTTCTACCGACGTGCTTCGCACACAGGTGGCTAGCGGGTGTCTGTTTCTCCAACTTTAGTTGAATCGAGTTTGACTATGCCCGGTCCTTGTTGAAGGTTAAAAAAACACACTTGATGAAAAATCATTGTGGTTTTGATGCGTAGGTAAGAACGGTTCTTGCTAGAAGCCCGTAGCAGCCACGTAAAACTTGCAACAACAAAGTAGAGGACGTCTAACTTGTTTTTGCAGGGCATGTTGTGATGTGATATGGTCAAGACGTGATGAGATATAAATTGTTGTATGAGATGATCATGTTTTGTAATAGTTATCGACAACTAGCAGGAGCCATATGGTTGTCGCTTTATTGTATGAAATGCAATCGCCATGTAATTGCTTTACTTTATCACTAAGCGGCAGCGATAGTCGTAGAAGCAATAGTTAGCGAGAGGACAACGATGCTACGATGGAGATCAAGGTGTCAAGCCGGTGACGATGGTGATCATGACGGTGCTTTGGAGATGGAGATCAAAGGCACAAGATGATGATGGCCATATCATATCACTTATTTTGATTGCATGTGATGTTTATCTTTTATGCATCTTATTTTGCTTAGTACGGCGTGTAACATCCCAAAATTCTAAATTTTGGAATGTTATATTAAATAAATAATGATGCCTGTTTGTTTGATTGTGGTGTGGTTGCCTGTGTGAAATTGAGTGAAATTTGAAACTTTTTGAAAGTTGAATGAGAGGGAATGAAATGACTTTCCCAAACTTTCACCTTGCATTTATGATCTCCATGAATTCAAATTCATTTCATCACAAAACCCTAGAGTGAAGATGATATGACTCTTCCATTTAAATAAATGAAAAGGGTTTTGAAAAGATTTGAATTCCATACGAAAATAATTCAAATTCGAAACTTTATGCAACTCAATGATTTTCACGAGAGAAGATAAAATGACTTCTTCAAATTATATGAAATATGAGTTGGAAGTTTAAAAGAGTAAAATTGAAAGTCGCTTTGAAGGTATTTTGAAACCCCTTTCAATTTAGGAGTTATTTGCCTTTTATTCAAATTATTTTTCTCCTAAAAATAAATAAATGGAAATAAGGGTAAAATGATTCCCTTCAGTGAAAAATTAGGAGAAAATAAATTTGAAATCATTTTGGGTATTTTAAAAATGATTTTTGTTGGGTTTTATTGCAATAGTAGCACTATTTTCTTTATGTAAATTTTTGTAGATATTATTTGTATCTTCAATTATGTTCATGTTTTAGGATTTCTTTTTCTGAAATTTTTGATATATTATATGCCTATAAAATATGCCTTTTTTATTTGTGTTTTTGTTTTGTTTTCTGTGTTTTATGTAAACAAAACATTTCGGCCGAAGCCCAGACGCTAGCCGCCGGCCCACCTTGCCGAATCGGCCCATGGCCACCTCCCCGCGCCGAAGCACTTCGCCTCGGTCGCCCGCTGCTCAATCACCTGCCCTCTCCCGCTGACCGCTGGACCCCACCCCTCTTCTTCTTCCTCTCCACGTAATGCCAAGCCAGAGCGCGCCCGCGCCGCCGCCGAATCCCGATCTTCTCGGGATCACGCTCCCGAGATTTCCCCTTGCGCACGCCTATGCCCTATAAATACCTACGCCCTTCCTCTCTTGATCCCCCTAAAACCCTACTCCCAAAGCCCACCATAGCCACCATCGTCGCCAAACGCATCTCACCGCCACCACTTCGGTTCGCCACCGCTTCTGCCACCGGTGAGCACCCCCCTTGACTCCAAGATCCACCCCGCGAACCGCCTCATCCTCCCACAACCCCCTGACATCTTTTTGATCTTCCTCGACGCCTACAGGAAGCCGCCCGAGCACCGCCGCTCTTTGCCGGAGCTGCAGCTCACTAGGACCCCGCCGTCGACGCCCCGGCCGTTTCCGTCATCCCCGAGCCACATCGACATCACCACCGCCTCCGCAACATTCCGCCGCATCACCCCGACATCTTCGCTGACCTCCCCGACCTCCGGAGCCGCCGTGCCGTCCATGCCTGAGCCGCCGTCGTCTGTCGCCATCATCGCAACCGTGGTGAGTCGCCGGAGCCGCTCCCCGCCATCCGATCTGCTATCCATGGCCTAGATTAGATCACAGGAAGAGTTTTTTTAGTAAATTGGTTTAGTTTCGGTTTTTTTGGTTAGGTTGGTTTATTTTAAGTTGTGGTTTTGTTAGACCGGCTGCGCGGTTTATTCTGTTTAGCCGTGGGCACGTTTTAGTTAGTGTTCGCCTGAGCGTTAGATAGGCCCAGTAGCGCTTGTTTTTTTAGTTTCTGTTTTTAAAACAGAATAGTTCTGTTCTGGTAAAGTCTATTTTTTTAGGTTGTTTAATATTTTTAGTTGATTCTTTTTTTGTTAGTTTACAAATTTCTTGTAGTTTCTGTAGAAAATATATTCGGACATGTTTAAGCTTATAAAAATAGTTTTAGTCAGATTAGTATTTCTACTATAATTTGAGCTAGATATTTTTAGGTGATTCTTTTCGCCACTGCTTAGTTGTGACCTAGCCTAGCTGTAGAAACTTGTTGGGGTATTTGTAGATTGTATTAAAATTAGTTTTAGTCGAAATCATGCTTTTCTAGTTTTATTTAGCTTCTGCTGCTTCCTGTTGTTCTAGTTATTACAGAATTTTAATTTACCCCTGTTATAATTTATTTTAGATTAGTTTTTGTAGTTGCAGAGGGTGAACATTTATTTTCAGCAAAATAAAAGGTTCTATTTTATTTTCTTATTAGTTTTGTTTTAGGTATAGCAGGAGTTCTATAATCGATATTGATGTGATTCTTTTTGCACCTAGTTTATATGCTGTTTTCCTTTATGTTAGTTAGCAAAACCCTTGTTTTTGTTCTATTAAGGAAAGTGTTAGTAGGATAAAACTATTTCTTTGTTGTTGCTTGAAGTGATGAAAACCTTGATTTTGTTTTCCTCGAGTTTTCTTTGGGATTGGTTTGAGTTTTATTATTGAGTTTCCTTATTGTTTTGATTGTTATTTTGAGTGGTAGAATGATTGCTTATGTGAATGCCATGTTTATTATTATAGATTTCATCGGAGAGTTGCGTATAGTCTTATCAAGTTTCTGAGAGCGTTATTATTCTTCATCAAGTAATACCAGGCAAGTTCACTTGACCATGTTCTCCATACCTATGTTTATTTGCATGTAGTAGCACCCTTTCAACAATCTCTCCAGTAGTGTTATTGAATCTTGTAGTTGAGTAGAATGCATGAGGTAGAAACCCATCCCCCTGTTACCAAACCCGGGACGTTACATAGTTTAAATGCTACGCTATAGTAGACGGGGTTTGGTATGAGTGCATGAGAGTGGTGTGAAGAAGGACTCTACGTCAATGGCGACAACTTCATGATGGCACCGGCAAGGACTGCATCTTCAGGACTCCTCAAGATTTTGAGACTCGAGACAAGAATTCAATACACACTACTGGGTGAAGGACGATTGACAGGCACCCTGGAGAAACCAGTGGTTGGCCGGGATGCATAGAGAAGCGCCATGACATCTTGCGGAAAGCTTCACCCAGACTCAAAGAGATGGAAGAATACTTCATGCCCGGAAGCTCACATGTGCAACCGCAAGTCACTATGGGCTCTGGCTTGGTTGACCTTAGTTGTGACTCTGGCTGGGACGGTGCTAGCAGATGTAGAACTACGGTAGGATTGGATGAGCACTGGACAATGGTCATAGGAACTCTTCGGAAGACCATGTTTCGGTCATCTTGTTCTCAAACACCCTGAAGTGCGAGAATGTAAAGAGAGGGATCGAATCTTTCGGGTAAAGTGTACAAACCTCTGTAGAGGGTTGAAACCTAATCGATTAGCCGTGTCCCCGTTATGGACAATTTGAGCCTCTGGACTTGGATCTATCTCGGAACTCTCAACACCGGACTGCTAAATTAATTGTGGGCAACTTATGATGATTTGGATATGAGACATCGGTTGGCGGAACCATGTCATGATAGAAAACTCCGTAGTACAGACTCCTGATATTCCTTTGTTGTAGGGAAAATAAAACTAGCTTTTACGCAAACAAAACTCAGACCCAGAGCCACAAAGCCATATTGCATATAGAATTGTTTTATCAATCTGCTTTCTCTTATTGTGATCTTGCCGATACATTCAATGTACTGACCTACGCGGCTGCAACGTCTCATGTTGCAGATATTTCCTCGACGAGTAAGAGTTATGATACAAGGTTACGGTCTACACTCAACTTGCCGATGGCGTTGATGGAACTCCACACCCGTTGATTGTTTCCGCCGAGACTTATAAGGTATATATATATATCAGTTTTACGTCATTTATACATGTGATTGCACTTTGATATATACATTGATGTATTGTGTGTGCCAGCATACTGATCCAGGGATGGCACAGATACATAGAGGCTTGACCGTCTGAGGTCGGGTCGCTACATGGCGGTAGCATTATAAGATGATCCCTCACTAAATTTCAAGGTATACGTGTTCTCCCTGAGTATGCACCGTTGCTACAGTTCGTTGTGCCGAGACACCACGTGATGATCGGGTGTGATCAACTCTATGTTCACATACAATGGGTGCAAGCCAGTTTTGCAGACGCGGAATACTCGGGTTAAATTTGACGAGCCTAGCATATGCAGATATGGCCTCGGAACACTAAGAACGAAAGGTCGAACGTGAGTCATATAGTAGATATGATCAACATAGAGATGTTCACCATTGAAAACTACTCCATCTCACGTGATGATCGGACATGGTTTAGTTGATATGGATCGCGTGATCATTTAGATGACTAGAGGGATGTCTATCTAAGTCGGAGTTCTTAAGTAATATGATTAATTGAACTTTAATTTATCATGAACTTTGTCCTGATAGTATTTTCATATCTATGTTGTAGATCAATAGCTTGCGATGTCGCTCCCCGTTTATTTTGATATGTTCCTAGAGAAATATAAGTTGAAAGATGATAATAGCAATGATGCAGACTGGGTCCGTGATCTGAGGACTATACTCAGTGATGCAAAGAAGAAATATGTCCTTGATGCACCGCTAGGTGACAGACCTATTGCAAGAGCAGATGCAGACGTTATGAACGTTTGGCAAGCTCGGTATGATGACTACTTAATAGTTTAATGCACCATGCTTTACGACTTAGAACCGGGACTTCAAAACATTTTGAATGCCACAGAGCATATAAGATGTTCCAAGAGCTGAAATTGGTATTTCAGACTCATGCCCGGGTCAGGAGGTATGAGACCTCTGACAAGTATTTTGCCTAGATGGACAAGAATAGCTCAACTAGTGAGCATGTGCTTAGAATGTCTGAGTACTACTATCGCTTGAATCAAGTGGGAGTTAATCTTCGGGATAAGATAGTGATTGCCAGAGTTCTCTAGTCATGATCACCAAGTTACTGGAACTTCGTAATGAACTATAATATGCAAGGGATGACGAAAATGATTCCCGAGCTCTTCGTCATGCTGAAACGGGAGAAGCTTGATGTCTACTACATAACCTTCTTCTTGTAGACGTTGTTGGGCCTCCAAGTGCAGAGGTTTGTAGGACAGTAGCAAATTTCCCTCAAGTGGATGACCTAAGGTTTATCAATCCGTGGGAGGCGTAGTATGAAGATGGTCTCTCTCAAGCAACCCTGCAACCAAATAACAAAGAGTCTCTTGTGTCCCCAACACACCCAGTACAATGGTAAATTGTATAGGTGCACTAGTTCGGCGAAGAGATGGTGATACAGGTGGTATATGGATAGTAGGTGCGCTAGTTTTTGTAATCTAAAAATATAAAAACAGCAAGGTAACTAATGGTAAAAGTGAGCGTAAATGGTATTGCAGTGATAGGAAACAGGGCCTAGGGTTCATACTTTGACTAGTGCAAGTCCTCTCAACAATAATAACATAATTGGATCATATAACTATCCCTCAACATGCAACAAAGATTCACTCCAAAGTCACTAATAGCGGAGAACAAACGAAGATATTATGGTAGCGTACGAAACCACCTCAAAGTTATTCTTTCCAATCAATCCGTTGGGCTGTTCCTATAAGTGTCACAAACAGCCCTAGAGTTCGTAATAGAATAACACCTTAAGACACAAATCAACCAAAACCCTAATGTCACCTAGATACTCCAATGTCACCTCAAGTATCCGTGGGTATGATTATACGATATGCATCACACAATCTCATATTCATCTATTCAACCAACACATAGAACCTCAAAGAGTGCCCCAAAGTTTCTATCGGAGAATCACGACGAAAACGTGTGCCAACCCCTATGCATAGGTTCATGGGCGGAACCCGCAAGTTGATCACCAAAACATACATCAAGTGAATCACGTGATATCCCGTTGTCACCATGGATACGCACGGCAAGACATACATCAAGTGTTCTCAAATCTTTAAAGACTCAATCTGATAAGATAAATTCAAAGGGGAAACTCAATCCATTACAAGAGAGTAGAGGGGGAGAAGAAACATAAGATCCAACTATAATAGCAAAGATCGCGATACATCAAGATCGTGCCAAATCAAGAACACGAGAGAGAGAGAGATAGAGAGAGAGATCAAACGCATAGCTACTGCTACATACCCTCAGCCCCGAGGGAGAACTACTCCCTCCTCATCATGGAGAGCGCCGGGATGATGAAGATGGCCACCGGAGAGGGATTCCCCCTCCGGCAGGGTGCCGGAACGGGTCTAGATTGGCTTTCGGTGGCTACGGAGGCTTCTGGTGGCGGAACTCCCGATCTATTGTGTTGCCCGATCATTTTAGGGTATATGGATATATCTATATGTGGAAGAAATACGTCAGGGGAGCCACGAGGGGGCCACGAGGGTGGAGGGCATGCCCTAGGGGGTGGGCGTGCCCCCCTACCTCCTGGCTCCCTCGTTTCTTTCCTGGCATGCACTCCAAGTCCATCAGGTTGCTTTCCTTCCAAAAATAATTTCTCTAGAAGGTTTCATTCCGTTTCGACTCCGTTTGATATTCCTTTTCTTCAAAACACTGAAACAAGGGAAAAACAGGAACTGGCACTGGGCTCTGGGTCAATAGGTTAGTCCCAAAAATAATATAAAAGTGGATAATAAAGCCCAATAATGTCCAAAACAGATAATATAATAGCATGGAACAATCAAAAATTATAGATACGTTGGAGACGTATCAGCATCCCCAAGCTTAATTCCTGCTCGTCCTCAAGTAGGTAAATGATAAAAATAGAATTTTTGATCTGGAATGCTACCTAACATATTTCTCTAAGTAATTCTCTTTATTTTGGCATGAATGTTGAGATCCATAAGATACAAGGCAAAATTTTAATATTGACATAAAAATAATAATACTTCAAGCATACTGTCAAAGTAATCATGTCTTCTCAAAGTAAAATGGCCAAAGAAAGCTATCCCTACAAAATCATATAGTCTGGCTATGCTCCATCTTCACCACACAACATATTTAAATCATGCACAACCCCGATGACAAGCCAAGCAATTGTTTCATACTTTTGATGACCTCTAACTTTTTCAATCTTCACGCAATATATGAGCGTGAGCCATGGACATAGCACTATAGGTGGAATAGAATGGTGGTTGTGGAGAAGACAAAAAGAAGAGGATAGTCTCACATCAACTAGGCGTATCAACGGGCTATGGAGATGCCCATTAATAGATATCAATGTGAGTGAATAGGGATTTCCATGCAACGGATGCACTAGAGCTATAAGTGTATGAAAGCTCAAAAAGAAACTAAGTGGGTGTGCATCCAACTTGCTTGCTCACGAAGACCTAGGGCATTTTGAGGAAGCCCGTCATTGGAATATACAAGCCAAGTTCTATAATGAAAGATTCCCACTAGTATATGAAAGTGACAACATAGGAGACTCTCTATCATGAAGATCATGGTGCTACTTTGAAGCACAAGTGTGGTAAAAGGATAGTAACATTGCCCCTTCTCTCTTTTTCTCTCATTTTTTTATTTTTTATTTTTTTTATTTGGGTCTTTTCTCTTTTTTTATGGCCTCTTTTTTATTTTTTATTTTTATTTGGGCTTCTTTGGCCTCTTATATTTATTTATTTTCGTCCGGAGTCTCATCCCGACTTATGGGGGAATCATAGTCTCCATCATCCTTTCCTCACTGGGACAATGCTCTAATAATGATGATCATCACACTTTTATTTACTTACAACTCAAGAATTACAACTCGATACTTAGAACAAGATATGACTCTATATGAATGCCTCCAGTGGTGTACCGGGATGTGCAATGACTCATGATTGACATGTATGAAAGAATTATGAACGGTGACTTTGCCACAAATATGATGTCAACTACATGATCATGCAAAGCAATATGACAATGATGAAGCGTGTCATAATAAACGGAACGGTGGAAAGTTGCATGGCAATATATCTCAAAATGGCTATGGAAATGCCATAATATGTAGGTATGGTGGCTGTTTTGAGGAAGATATATGGTGGGTTTATGGTATCGGCGAAAGTTGTGCGGTAATAGAGAGGCTAGCAATGGTGGAAGGGTGAGAGTGTGTATAATCCATGGACTCAACATTAGTCATAAAGAACTCACATACTTATTGCAAAAATCTATTAGTTATCAAAACAAAGTAGTACGTGCATGCTCCTAGGGGGATAGATTGGTAGGAAAAGACCATCGCTCGTCCCCGACCGCTACTCATAAGGAGGACAATCAATAAATACATCATGCTTCGACTTCATCACATAACGGTTCACCATACGTGCATGCTACGGGAATCACAAACTTCAACACAAGTATTTCTCAAATTCACAACTACTCAACTAGCATGACTCTAATATCACCATCTCCATATCTCAAAACAATCATCAAGTATCAAACTTCTCATAGTAGTCAATGCACTCTATATGAAAGTTTTTATTATACCCCTCTTGGATGTCCATCATATTAGGACTAAATTCATAACCAAAGCAAATTACCATGCTGTTTAGGACTCTCAAAATAATATAAGTGACGCACGAGAGTTCATCTATTTCTATAAAATAAAACCACCAATGTGCTCTAAAAAGATATAAGTGAAGCATTAGAGCAACAACAAACTACTCTGAAAGATACAAGTGAAGATTAATGAGTAGTCGAATAATTATGCAACTATGTGAAGACTCTCTAACATTTAAGAATTTCAGATCTTGGTATTTTTTTCAAACGGAAAACAAAGTAAAAGAAAATAAAATGACGCTCCAAGCAAAACACATATCATGTGCTGAATAAAAATATAGCTCCAAGTAAAGTTACCGATGAACAAAGACGAAAGAGGGGATGCCTTCTGGGGCATCCCCAAGCTTAGGCTTTTGGTTGTCCTTGAATATTACCTTGGGGTGCCTTGGGCATCACCAAGCTTAGGCTCTTGCCACTCCTTATTTCATAGTCCATCGAATCTTTACCCAAAACGTGAAAACTTCACAACACAAAACTTAACAGAAAACTCGTAAGCTCCGTTAGCGAAAGAAAAGAAAACACCACTTCAAGGTACTGTAATTAACTCATTCTTTATTTATATTGGTGTTAAAGCTACTGTATTCCAACTTCTCTATGGTTTATAAACTCCTTTACTAGCCATAGATTCATCAAAATAAGCAAACAACGCACGAAAAACAGAATCTGTTAAAAACAGAACAGTATGTAGTAATCTGGATCAAAAATATACTTCTGGAACTCATAAAATTCTCAAATAAATTTATGGACGTGAGGAATTTATCTATTAATCATCTTCAAAAAGAATTAACTAAATAGCACTCTCCAATAAAAAATGGAAGCAATTCTCGTGAGCGCTAAAGTTTCTGTTTTTTACAGCATGATCGCAAAGACTTTCCCCAAGTCTTCCCAAAGGTTCTACTTGGCACAAACACTAATTAAAAGCATGAAACCACATCTAAACAGAGTCTAGATGAATTATTTATTACTAAACAGGAGCAAAAAGCAAGGGACAAAAATAAAATTGGGTTGCCTCCCAACAAGCACTATCGTTTAACGCCCCTAGCTAGGCATGATGATTTCAATGATGCTCACATAAAAGATAAGAATTGAAACATAAAGAGAGCATCATGAAGAATATTACTAGCACATTTAAGTATAACCCACTTCCTATGAATAGGGATTTTGTGAGCAAACAACTTATGGGAACAATAATCAACTTGCATAGGAAAGCAAAACAAGCATAACTTTGAAACTTTAAGCACATAGAGAGGAAACTTGATATTATTGCAATTCCTACAAGCATATGTTCCTCCCTCATAATAATTTTCAGTAGCATCATGAATGAATTCAACAATATAACCAGCATCTAAAGCATTATTTTCATGATCTACAAGCATATAATTTTTATTACTCTCCACATAAGCAAATTTCTTCTCATGAATAATAGTGGGATAAAACTCAACAAAGTAACTATCATGGGATTGAAAATTGAAATCAAGATGACAAGTTTCATTGTTATCATTATTCTTTAAAGCATACGTGTCATCACAATACTCATCATAGATAGGAGGCATCCTTTCATCATAATAAATTTGCTCATCAAAACTTGGGGGACAAAAATATCGTCTTCATCAAACATAGCTTCCCCAAGCTTGTGGCTTTGCATATCATTAGCATCATGGATATTCAAGGAATTCATACTAACAACATTGCAATCATGCTCATCATTCAAAGATTTAGTGCCAAACATTCTAATGCATTCTTCTTCTAGCAATTGAGCACAATTATCGGAATCCTTATTTTCATGATAGACATTAAAAAGATGAAGCATATGAGGTACCCTTAATTCCATTTTTTGGTAGTTTTCTTTTATAGACTAAACTAGTGATAGAAACAAGAAACAAAAAGATTCGATTGCAAGATCTAAAGATATACCTTCAAGCACTCACCTCCCCAGCAACGGCGCCAGAAAAGAGCTTGATGTCTACTACACAACCTTCTTCTTATAGACGTTGTTGGGCCTCCAAATGCAGAGGTTTGTAGGAGAGTAGCAAATTTCCCTCAAGTGGATGACCTAAGGTTTATCAATCTGTGGGGGGCGTAGGATGAAGATGGTCTCTCTCAAGCAACCCTGCAACCAAATAACAAAGAGTCTCTTGTGTCCCCAACACACCCAATACAATGGTAAATTGCATAGGTGCACTAGTTCGGTGAAGAGATGGTGATACAAGTGGTATATGGATAGTAGATAATGGTTTTTGTAATCTGAAAAATATAAAAACAACAAGGTAACTAATGGTAAAAGTGAGCATAAACGGTATTGCAATGATAGGAAACAGGGCCTAGGGTTCATACTTTCACTAGTGCAAGTCCTCTCAACAATAATAACATAATTGGATCATATAACTATCCCTCAACATGCAACAAAGAGTCACTCCGAAGTCACTAATAGCGGAGAACAGACGAAGAGATTATGGTAGGGTATGAAACCACCTCAAAGTTATTCTTTCCAATCAATCCGTTGGGATATTCCTATAAGTGTCACAAACAGCCCTAGAGTTCGTACTAGAATAACACCTTAAGACGCAAATCAACCAAAACCCTAATGTCACCTAGATACTCCAATGTCACCTCAAGTATCCATGGGTTTGATTATACGATATGCATCACACAATCTCAGATTCATCTATTCAACCAACACATAGAACCTCAAAGAGTGCCCCAAAGTTTCTACCAGAGAATCACGCCGAAAACGTGTGCCAACCCCTATGCATAGGTTCATGGGCGGAACCCGCAAGTTGATCACCAAAACATACATCTAGTGAATCACGTGATATCCCATTGTCACCACAGATACGCATGGCAAGACATACATCAAGTGTTCTCAAATCTTTAAAGACTCAATCCGATAAGATAACTTCAAAGGGGAAACTCAATCCATTATAAGAGAGTAGAGGGGGAGAAGAAACATAAGATCCAACTATAATAGCAAAGCTCGCGATACATCAAGATCGTGCCAAATCAAGAACACGAGAGAGAGAGAGAGAGAGAGAGAGAGAGAGATATCAAACACATAGCTACTGGTACATACCCTCAGCCCCGAGGGAGAACTACTCCCTCCTCATCATGGAGAGCGCCGGGGTGATGAAGATGGCCACCGGAGAGGGATTCCCCCTGCGGTAGGGTGCCGAAACGGGTCTAGATTGGCTTTCGGTGGCTATGGAGGCTTCTGGCAGCGGAACTCTCGATCTATTGTGTTGCCCGATCGATATAGGGTATATGGATATATATATATATATATATATATATATATATATAGGCGGAAGAAATACGTCAGGGGAGCCACGAGGGGCCCACGAGGGTGGAGGGCGCGCCCTAGGGGGGTGGGTGCGCCCCCCTACCTCGTGGCTCCCTCGTTTCTTTCCTGACGTGCAGTCCAAGTCCATCCGGTTGTTTTCCTTCCAAAAATAACTTCTCTAGAAGGTTTCATTCCGTTTTGACTCCGTTTGATATTCCTTTTCTTCGAAACACTGAAACAAGGGAAAAAAACAGGAACTGGCACTGGGCTCTGGGTCAATAGGTTAGTCCCAAAAATAATATAAAAGTGGATAATAAAGCCCAATAATGTCCAAAACAGATAATATAATAGCATGGAACAATCAAAAATTATTGATATGTTGGAGACGTATCAAAGGTAGAAATCAAGAAAAGCATCAATTGTTGATGGTTGACAAGACCACTAGTTTCAAGTAAAAGGGCAAGGGAAAGAAAGGGAACTTTAAGAAGAATGGCAAGCAAGTTTCCACTCCCATGAAGAAGCCCAAAGCTAGTCCCAAGCCTGAAACTCAGTGCTTCTACTACAACGGAAATGGTCACTGGAAGCGGAACTTGCCCAAATACTAGGAGGATAAGAAGGATGGCAAAGTGAACAAAAATATATATGATATACATGTTATTGATGTGTACTTTACTAGTGTTCATAGTAGCCCCTGGGTATTTGATACGGGTTCAGTTGCTATGATTAGTAACTCAAAACAGGAGTTATAGAATGAACAAGGACTAGTTGAGGGCGAGGTGACGATGTGTGTTGGAAATGATTCCAAGGTTGACAAGATCACCGTCGCATACTCCCTCTACCTTCGAGATTAGTATTGGAACTAAATAAATGTTATTTGGTGTTTACGTTGAGCATAAATATGATTGGATCATATGTTGGGGAACGCAGTATTTCAAAAAAAATCCTATGCACACGCAAGATCCATCTTGGAGATGCATAGAAACGAGAGAGGAGAGTGTGTCCACGTACCATCGAAGACCGAAAGCGGAAGCATTAAGTAACGCGGTTGATGTAGTCGAACGTTTTGCGATCCAACCGATCAAGTACCGAACACACGGCACCCCCGTGATCTGCACAAGTTCAGCTCGGTGACGTCCCTCGTACTCTTGATCCAGCTAAGGCCGAGGGAGAGTTTCGTCAGCACGATGACGTGATGATGGTGATGATGAAGTTACCGACGCAGGGCTTCACCTAAGCACTACAACGATATGACCGAGGTGGAAATCTGTGGAGGGGGGGCACCGCACATGGCTAAGACAACTGTCAACTTGTGTGTCTATGGGGTGCCCCCTCCCTCATATATAATGGAGTGGAGGAGGGGAGGGCCGGCCTCTCTATGGCACGCCCCAAGGGGGATTCCTACTCCTAGTAGGAGTAGGTTTCCCCCCTTCCCAAGTTAGAGTAGGAGAAGAAGGAAAACGAGAAGGAGAGAAGGAAAGGGGGGCCCGCCCCCTCCCCAATTCCGATTGGGCTTGGGGGGCGTGCCCCCCACTTGGCCGCCTCCTTCTCTCTCCCACCATGGCCCATTAAGGCCCATTGACTCCCCGGGGGGGTTTCGGTAACCCCTCGGTACTCCGGTAATTGCCCGAACTTATCCAAAACCATTTCGGTGTCCAAACATAGCCTTCCAATATATCAATCTTTATGTCTCAACCATTTCGAGACTCCTCGTCATGTCCGTGATCACATCCGGGACTCCACACTACCTTCGGTACATCAAAACACATAAACTCATAATATTGATCGTCATCGAACATTAAGCATGCGGACCCTACGGGTTCGAGAACTATGTAGACATGACCGAGACTCACTTCCGGTCAATAACCAATAGTGGAACTTGGATGCTCATATTGGTTCCTACATATTCTACAAAGATCTTTATCGGCCAAACCGCATAACAACATACGTTGTTCCCTCTGTCATCGGTATGTTACTTGCCCGAGATTCGATCGTCGATATCTCAATACCTAGTTCAATCTCGTTACCGGCAAGTCTCTTTACTTGTTCCGTAATGCAACATCCTGCAACTAACTCATTAGTCACATTGCTTGCAAGGCTTATAGTGATGTGCATTACCGAGAGGGCCCATAGATACCTCTCCGATACACGGAGTGACATTCCTAATCTCGATCGATGCCAACTCAACGAACACTATTGGAGACTCCTGTAGAGCATCTTCATAGTCACCCAGTTACGTTGTGACATTTGATAGCACACTAAGTGTTCCTTCGGTATTCAGGAGTTGCATAATATCATAGTCATAGGAACATGTATAAGTCATGAAGAAAGCAATAGCAATAAACTAAACGATCATAGTACTAAGCTAACGGATGGGTCAAGTCAATCACATCATTCTCTAATGATGTGATCCCGTTCATCAAATGATAACTCATGTCTATGGTTAGGAAACTTAACCATCTTTTGACTAACGAGCTAGTCAAGTAGAGGCATACTAGTGACACTCTGTTTGTCTATGTATTCACACATGTACTAAGTTTCCGGTTAATACAATTCTAGCATGAATAATAAACATTTATCATGATATAAGGAAATATAAATAACAACTTTATTATTGCCTCTAGGGCATATTTCCTTCGGTCTCCCACTTGCACTAGAGTCAATAATCTAGATTACATAGTAATGATTCTAACACCCATGGAGTCTTGGTGCTAATCATGTTTTGCTTGTGAGAGAGGCTTACTCAACGGGTCTGCAACATTCAGATCCGTATGTATCTTGCAAATCTCTATGTCTCCCTCCTTGACTTGATCGTAGATGGAATTGAAGTGTCTCTTGATGTGCTTCGTTCTCTTGTGAAATCTGGATTCCTTTGCCAAGGCAATTGCACCAGTATTGTCACAAAAGATTTTCATTGGACCTGATGCACTAGGTATGACACCCAGATCATATATGAACTCCTTCATCCAGACTCCTTCATTTGCTGCTTCCGAAGCAGCTATGTACTGCGCTTGGCACGTAGATCCCGCCATGACGCTCTGCTTGGAACTGCACCAACTAACAGCTCCACCATTCAATAAAAATACATATCCGGTTTGTGACTTACAATCATCTGGATCAGTGTCAAAGCTTGCATCAACGTAACCGTTTATGATGAGCTCTTTGTCACCTCCATAAACGAGAAACATATCCTTAGTCCTTTTCAGGTATTTCAGGATGTTCTTGACCGTTGTCCAATGATCCACTCCTGGATTAATTTGGTTCCTCCCTGCTAAACTAATAGCAAGGCACACATCAGGTCTGGTACACAGCATTGCATACATGATAGAACCTATGGCTGAAACATAGGGAATGACTTTCATTTTCTCTCTATCTTCTGTAGTGGTCGGGCATTGAGTCTGACTCAACTTCACACCTTGTAACACAGACAAGAACCCTTTCTTTGCTTGATCCATTTTGAACTTCTTCAAAACATTATCAAGGTAAGGGATTTGTGAAAGTCCAATTAAGCATCCTGATATATCTCTATAGATCTTGATGCCCAATATATAAGCAGCTTCACCGAGATCTTCCATTGAAAAATTCTTATTCAAGTATCCTTTTATGCTATTCAGAAATTCAGTATCATTTCTGATTAACAATATGTCATCCACATATAATATCGGAAATGCTACAGAGCTCCCACTCACTTTGTTGTAAATACAGGCTTCTCCAAAAGTGTGTATAAAACCATATGCTATGATCACACTATCAAAGCATATATTCCAACTCCGAGATGCTTCCAACAGTCCATAAATGGATCGCTGGAGCTTACACACTTTGTTAGCACCTTTTGGATCGACAAAACCTTTTGGTTGCATCATATACAACTCTTCTTTAAGATATCCATTAAGGAATGCAGTTTTGACATCCATTTGCCAAATCTCATAATCATAAAATGTGGCAATTGCTAACATGATTCAGACGGACTTAAGCATTGCTACGGGTGAGAAGGTCTCATCGTAGTCAACTCCTTGAACTTGTCAAAAACCTTTCGAAACTAGTCGAGCTTTGTAGACAGTAACATTACCGTCAGCGTCAGCCTTCTTCTTGAAGATCCATTTATTCTCTATGGCTTGCCGGTTATCGGGAAAGTCAACCAAAGTCCATACTTTGTTCTCATACATGGATGCCATCTCAGATTTCATGGCCTCAAGCCATTTTGCAGAATCTGGGCTCATCATCGCTTCCTCATAGTTCGTAGGTTCGTCATGGTCAAGTAACATGACTTCCAGAACAGGATTACCGTACCACTCTCGTGCGGATCTTACTCGGGTTGACCTACGAGGTTCGGTAGTAACTTGATCAGAAGTTTCATGATCATCATCACAACTTCCTCACTAATTGGTGTAGGAATCACTGGAACTGATTTCTGTGATGAACTACTTTACAATAAGGGAGCAGGTACAATTACCTCATCAAGTTCTACTTTCCTCTCACTCACTTCTTTAGAGAGAAACTCCTTCCCTAGAAAGGATCCATTCTTAGCAACGAGTATCTTGCCTTTGGATCTGTGATCGAAGTGTACCCAACAGTCTCTTTTGGGTATCCTATGAAGACACATTTCTCCGATTTGGGTTCGAGATTATCAGGTTGAAGCTTTTTCACATAAGCATCACAACCCCAAACTTTAACACTACAAAAAAAAAGACACATTCGTGACATTTTGGGCCGAACGAAAAAAAATTCGGTCATACATATGACACTTCTATGACGATAATTGTGACAAAACCCGGTATCATCATAGATGTGGTGGGCTCCTACTTCATGACAGAAAATGGGCTTTTCGTCCTGGGCGGGCCGGAGACGCGGATGCATGACATTCTTTGGGCCGTCCATGATGGAAAAAACCGTGGTAGAAGTGAGGGGGAGGAAAATTTCGGGGAGTTCCCGGTTACGGTGGGAGGTCGGGGGCCGAGCGATGCGCGCTTCTCTCGTACACGTACGCACGTGTGTGCGAGGCGTTGGCTCTAACTGAACCCGAGTGAGGCGTTGGGCTCTAACTGAACCCGAGCGATTGCACTACAGGCTACGCGTTACTGAACCCGAGCGATCGATCGATGGCTGTTAACTGAACCCGATCGAGCGATTCCTTCGCTACTGCTGCTAACTGAAGCCAATCGATTGGATGAACAGTGAGCGTTGCGGGGGTTTGGATGAACAGTGAGCGGTGGCGTTGCCTCTGGATGAACAGGACCCCGTGGTGTGGTGAAGGGCTGGATGAATAGTAGACGGTGGAGGGGTGCCCGTGGAGGGGTGGATGAACAGGACCCCGTGGTGTGGAGGGCTGGATGAACAATAGACGGTGGAGGGGTGCCCGTGGAGGGGTGGTTGAATAGGACCCCGTGGTGTGGAGGGCTGGATGAACAGTAGACGGTGGAGGGGTGCCCGTGGAGGGGTGGTTGAACAGAACCCCGTGGTGTGGAGGGCTAGATGAATAGTAGACAGTGGAGGGGTTGTTGAACAGTAGCCTGTGGAGTAGCGCGCGGTGGAGGCTGGATGAACAGGAGCTCGTGGAGGCTGGATGAACAGGAGCCCGTGGAGGCTGGATGAACAGGAGCCTGTGGAGGCTGGACGAGGTCGGCGGTGGAGATGAACAGTATCTCGTGGAGTCTCGTTTTGCGGTATGCCACACCCCTCCCGATGAACAGGACCCCCATTTCGACCGTAGCGCTCCAACACAAGTCCGTTTTGTCCGTTTTGCGGTACGCCACACCCCTCCCGATCAACAGGACCCCCGTTTCGACCGTAGGAGGTCCGCTTCCTCCGTTTTGCGGTACGCCAGACCCCTCCCGATGAACAGGATCCCGTTTAGAACGTGGCCGGTCGAACACAAGGCCATTTCCTCCGTTCTGCGGTACGCCAGGCCTCGTTTCCATCGCCTGATCCGTCCAAGCCCTCCCGATGAACACGACGCATTCCGTTGCCTCCCCATGAACACGACGCATTCCATTGCCTCCCCATGAACACGATGACGATGTTGTTTCTCCGTTTCGACCCAGCCATGTACACGAGCCCTGACCGTACGTATGCGCGAGTAGGCGTTCGAGACCCCGCCTGTATGTACACATATGTGGCCGTATTTTCTTTCTTGCACCCTGGCCACTGTACGTACATGTACATGCTACGTGTGCGCCTCTACTACGACACGTGCGCGCCTCTACATCGACCAGTATATATGTACGTACACGTTCGCGACCAGAATGACAACGCTACGTACGCTTCGACCAGGTGGGTCCCGACTGTCAGGCACTTCCTTGCGTGTGAAGATGTAGCTGGTGGGTCCCAGCAGTCAGGGGGTGAAATACGGTGGCCCATCCGGTGGGTCCCCGCTGTCAGGTGGAGGAATAATTATTTTGCACGTAATAAGGCACCTATCTGACCCACTGACGAGCTAACACGTGTTTCGTCCGGCCAATAAGAATTTTACACGTGGAAATTTCCCATTGGTCGGTGCTGTTAACGGGTTATCGGATCCAAAACCCGACCCGATAGCTTAACGGCTTTCCATTACGGTGGATGCCACGTGTCGGTCACCCTTGACGAAAGCACTTCTGTGGCGCGCGATTTATCGTTATGGAAGTGGACACTTCCGTGATGATAATTTTGCTAATGTCATGGAACACTTCTACGACAGCACAGGTATGACTATCTTGACTCTATCATAAATTTGTCATGGATGTACATGCATGACAAAAAACGCGACCTACTGTGACAAACATGTATCATCACGGAAGTGTATTTTTTTGTAGTGTAAGAAATGACAACTTGGGTTTCTTGCCAAACCACAGTTCATAAGGTGTCATCTCAACGGATTTCGATGGTGCTCTATTTAACGTGAATGCAGCCGTCTCTAAAGCATAACCCCAAAATGATAGAGGTAAATCAGTAAGAGACATCATAGATTGCACCAAATATCTAATAAAGTGCGGTTACGACGTTCGGACACACCATTACACTGTGGTGTTCCAGGTGGCGTGAGTTGCGAAACTATTCCGCATTGTTTCAAATGAAGACCAAACTCATAACTCAAATATTCTCCTCCACAATTAGATCGTAGAAACTTTATTTTCTTGTTACGATGATTTTCCACTTCACTCGGAAATTCTTTGAACTTTTCAAATGTTTCAGACTTATGTTTCATCAAGTAGATATACCCATATCTGCTCAAATCATCTGTGAAGGTCAGAAAAAGAATGATACCCGCCACGAGCATCAACACTCATCGGACCGCATACATCAGTATGTATTATTTCCAATAAGTCTGTTGCTCGTTCCATTGTTCCGGAGAACGGAGTCTTAGTCATCTTGCCCATGAGGCATGGTTCGCAAGCATCAAGTGATTCCAACAGTCCATCAGCATGGAGTTTCTTCATGCGCTTTACACCAATATGACCTAAACGGCAGCGCCACAAATAAGTTGCACTATCATTATTAAACTTATATCTTTTAGCTTCAATACTATGAATATGTGTATTACTACTATCAAGATTTATTAAAAATAGACCACTCATGAAGGGTGCATGACCATAAAAGATATTACTCATATAAATAGAACAACCATTATTCTCTGATTTAAATGAATAACCATCTCACATCAAACAAGATCAAGATATAATGTTCATGCTTAACGCTGGCACCAAATAACAATTATTCAGGTCTAAAACTAATCCCGAAGGTAGATGTAGAGGTAGCGTGCCGACAGTGATCACATCGATGTTGGAACCATTTCCCACGCGCATCGTCACCACATCCTTAGCCAATCTTCACTTAATCTGTAGCCCGTGTTTCGAGTTGCAAATATTAGCAACAGAATCAGTATCAAATACCCAGACGCTACTGCGAGCATTAATAAGGTACACATCAATAACATGTATATCAAATATACCTTTCACTTTGCCATCCTTCTTATCCGCCAAATACTTGGGGCAGTACCGCTTCAAGTGACCAGTCCCTTTGCAGTAGAAGCACTCAGTCTCTGGCTTAGGTCCAGACTTGGGCTTCTTCACTTGAGCAACAAATTGCTTGATGTTCTTCTTGAAGTTCCCCTTCTTCCCTTTGCCCTTCTTCTTGAAACTGGTGGTCTTGTTGACCATCAACACTTGATGCTCCTTCTTGATTTCTACCTCCGTACCCTTTAGCATTGCGAAGAGCTCGGGAATTGTCTTATCCATCCCTTGCATATTATAGTTCATCATGAAGCTCTTGTAGCTTGGTGGCAGTGATTGAAGAACTCTGTCAATGACACTATCATCAGGAAGATTAACTCCCAGCTGAGTCAAGTGGTTGTGGTACCTAGACATTCTAAGTATATGTTCACTGACAAAACTATTCTCCTCCATTTTGCAGCTGTAGAACTTATTGGAGACATCATATCTCTCAATCCGGGCATTTGCTTGAAATATTAACTTCAACTCCTGGAACATCTCATATGCTCCATGACGTTCAAAACATCATTGAAGTCTCGGTTCTAAGCTGTAAAGGATGGCACACTGAGCTATCGAGTAGTCATCAGCTTTGCTTTGCCAGACGTTCTTAACGTTGTCAGCAGCATCAGCAGCAGGCTTGTCACCCAGCGGTGCTTCCAGAACTTAATTCTTCTATGCAGCAATGAGGATAATCCTCAAATTACAGACCCAGTCCGTGTAATTGCTACCATCATCTTTCAACTTAGCTTTCTCTAGGAACGCATTAAAATTCAATGGAACAACAACACGGGCCATTTATCTACAACAACATAGACATGCAAAATACTATCAGGTGCTAAGTTCATGATAAATTAAAGTTCAATTTAATCATATTACTTAAGAATTCCCATTTAGATAGACATCCCTCTAATCACCTAAGTGATCATGTGATCCATATCAACTAAACCATGTCCGATCATCATGTGAGATGGAGTAGTTTTCAATGGTGAACATCACTATGTTGATCATATCTACCATATGATTCACGCTCGACCTTTTGGTCTCAGTGTTCCAAGGCCATATCTGCATATGCTAGGCTCATCAAGTTTAACCTGAGTATTCTGCTCGTGCAAAACTGGCTTGCACCCGTTGTATGTGAACGTAGAGCTTATCATACCTGATCATCACGTGGTGTCTCGACACGATGAACTGTAGCAACGGTGCATACTCAGGGAGAACACTTGTACCTTGAAATTTAGTGAGAGATCATCTTATAATGCTACCGCCGTACTAAGCAAAATAAGATACATAAAGGATAAACATCACATGCAATCAAATAAGTGATATGATATGGCCATCATCATCTTGTGCCTTTTGATCTCCATCTCCAAAGCACCGTTATGATCACCATCGTCACCGGCTTGACACCTTGATCTCCATCGAAGCATCGTTGTCGTCTCGCCAACTATTGCTTCTACGAATATCGCTAGCACTTAGTGATAAAGTAAAGCAATTACATGGCGATTGCATTTCATACAATAAAGCGACAACCATATGGCTCCTGCCAGTTGCCAATAACAGTGTTACAAAACATGATCATCTCATACAACAATTTAATAATCATGTCTTGACCATATCACATCACAACATGCCCTACAAAAACAAGTTAGACGTCCTCTACTTTGTTGTTGCAAGTTTTAAGTGGCTGCTACGGGCTTCCAGCAAGAATCGTTCTTACCTACACATCAAAACCACAATGTAGAATAGTGATTGCTTTTTGATCTTCAGATAGAACCATGTTCATTGAAACCGATTCAACTAAAGTTGGAGAAACAGACACCCACTAGCCACCTGTGTGCGAAGCACGTCGGTAGAACCAGTCTCGCGTAAGCGTACACGTAATGTCGGTTTGATCTGCTTCATCCAACAATACCGTTGAATCAAGAATCAACTAGTGACGGCAAGCAATATGTATATACCCATGCCCACAACTCATTTGTGTTCTACTCGTGCATATAACATCTACGCATAGACCTGGCTCTGATGCCACTATTGGGGAACGCAGTATTTCAAAAAATTCCTACGCACACGCAAGATCCATCTTGGTGATGCATAGCAACGAGAGGGGAGAGTGTGTCCACGTACCCTCGTAGACCGAAAGCGGAAGTGTTAAGTAACGCGGTTGATCTAGTCGAACGTCTTCGCGATCCAACCGATCAAGTACCGAACACACGGCACCTCCGCGTTCTGCACACGTTCAGCTCGATGACTCCCCTCGTACTCTTTATCCAGTTGAGGCCGAGGGGGAGTTTCGTCAGCACAACGGCGTGATGACGGTGATGATGAAGTTACTGACGCAGGGCTTCTCCTAAGCACTACAACGATATGACCAAGGTGGAAATCTGTGGAGGGGGCACTGCACACGGCTAAGACAACTGCCAACTTGTGTGCCTATGGGGTGCCCCCCTCCCCCGTATATAAAGGAGTGGAGGAGGGGAGGGCCTTCCCTCTCTATGGCGCGCCCCAAGGGGGATTCCTACTGCTAGTAGGAGTAGGTTTCCCCCCTTCCCTAGTTGGAGTAGGAGAAGAAGGAAAAAGGAGAAGGATAGAAGGAAAGGGGGGCCAGGCCCCTCCCCAATTTGGATTGGGCTTGGGGGGCACCCCCCACTTGGCCACCTCCTTCCCTCTCCCACCATGGCCCATTAAGGCCCATTGACTCCCCGGGATGTTTCGGTAACCCCCCGGTACTCCGGTAATTGCCCGAACTTATCCGAAACCATTCTGGTGTCCAAACATAGCCTTCCAATATATCAATCTTTATGTCTCGACCATTTCGAGACTCCTTGTCATGTCCGTGATCACATTCGGGACTCTGAACTACCTTCGGTACATCAAAACACATAAACTCGTAATACCGATCGTCATCGAACGTTAAGCGTGCGGACCCTACGGGTTCGAGAACTATGTAGACATGACCGAGACTCACTTCCGGTCAATAACCAATAGCGGAACCTGGATGCTCATATTGGTTCCTACATATTCTACAAAGATCTTTATCGGTCAAACCGCATAACAACATACATTGTTCCCTTTGTCATCGGTATGTTACTTGCCCGAGATTCGATCGTCAGTATCTCAATACCTAGTTCAATCTCGTTACCGGCAAGTCTATTTACTTGTTCCATAATGCAACATCCCGCAACTAACTCATTAGTCACATTGCTTGCAAGGCTTATGCTGATGTGCATTACCGAGAGGGCCCAGAGATACCTCTCCAATACACAGAGTGACAAATCTTCTCGATCTATGCCAACTCAACAAACACTATTGGATACACCTGTAGAGCATCTTTATAGTCACCCAGTTACGTTGTGACGTTTGATAGAACACTAAGTGTTCCTCCAGTATTCGGGAGTTGCATAATCTCATAGTCATAGGAACATGTATAAGTCGTGAAGAAAGCAATAGCAACAAACTAAACGATCATAGTGCTAAGCTAACGGATGGGTCAAGTCAATCACATCATTCTCTAATGATGTGATCCTGTTCATCAAATGAAAACTCATGTCTATGGTTAGGAAACTTAACCATATTTTGATTAATGAGCTAGTCAAGTAGGGCATACTAGTGACACTCTGTTTGTCTATGTATTCACACATGTACTAAGTTTCTGGTAAATACAATTCTAGCATGAATAATAAACATTTATCATGATATAAGGAAATATAAATAACAACTTTATTATTGCCTCCAGGGCATATTTCCTTCAGTTTATCACGATACGGTTATTCACGTCAGAAAATAATTGTTGTTCTGCTTACATGAATAAAACCTTCTATGGTCTTACATCCAATGTAAATGGTTTACTGAATCTTGATCACAGTGATACACATAATATTGATGCCAAAAGATGCAAAGTTAATAATGATAGTACAACTTATTTGTGGCACTGCCGTTTAGGTCATATTGATGTAAAGCACATGAAGAAACTCCATGCTGATGGGCTTTTGGAATCACTTGATTATGAATCACTTGATACTTGCGAACCGTGCCTCATGGGCAAGATGACTAAAACTCCATTCTCTGGAACAATGGAGTGAGCCACTGACTTATTGGAAATAAGACATACCAACGTATGCAGTCCGATGAGTGTTGAGACTCGTGGTGGGCATCGTTATTTTCTAACCTTCATAGTTGATTTGAGCAGATATAGGAATATCTACTTAGTGAAACACAAGTCTGAATCATTTTGAAAAGCTCAAAGAATTTCAGAGTGAAGTGGAGAATCATCGTAACAAGAAAATAAAGTTTTTGTGATGTGATCGCAGAGGCGAATATTTGAGTTATGAGTTTTGGCCTTCATTTAAAACAATGTGGAATAGTTTCACAACTCACGCCACCTGGAACACCACAGCGTAATGGTGTGTTCGAACGTCGTAACCGTACTATATTGGATATGGTGCAATCTATGATGTCTCTTACCGATTTACCACTACCGTTTTGGGGTTATGCATTAGAGACAGTTGCATTCATGTTAAATAGGGCACCATCTAAATCCATTGAGACGACACCATATGAATTGTGGTTTGGCAAGAAACCTAAGTTTTCATTCCTTAAAGTTTGGGGCTGCGATGCTTATGTGAAAAAGCTTCAACCTGATAAGCTCGAACCCAATTCGAAGAAATGTGTCTTCATAGGATACCCAAAGGAGACTGTTGGGTACACCTTCTATCACAAATCCGAAGGCAAGATATTCGTTGCTAACAATGGATCCTTTCTAGAGAAGGAGTTTCTCTCGAAAGAAGTGAGTGGGAGGAAAGTAGAACTTGATGAGGTAGTTGTACCTTCTCATGAATTGGAAGAAAAGGTTCATCACAGAAATCAGTTCCAGTGATTCCTACACCAATTAGTGAGGAAGTTAGTAATGATGATCATGAAACTTCAGATCAAGTTACTACCAAACCTTGTAGGTCAACCAGATTACGATCCGCACTAGAGTGGTACGGTAATCCTGTTCTGGAAGTCATGTTACTAGACCATGATGAACCTACGAACTATAAGGAAGCGATGATGATCCCCGATTCTGACGGTTGGCTTGAGGCCATGAAATCTGAGATAGAATCCATGTATGAGAACAAAAGTGTGGACTTTGGTGGACTTGCCCAATGATCGGCAAGCCTTTGAGAATAAATGGATATTCAAGAGGAAGACAGACGCTGGTAGTAGTGTTACTATCTACAAAGCTCGACTTGTCGAAAAGGGTTTTTGACAAGTTCAAGGTGTTGACTACGATGAGATTTTCTCACTCGTATCGATGCTTAAAGTCTGTCCGAATCATGTTAGCAATTACCACATTTTATGAAATCTGACAAATGGATGTCAAAATTGCATTCCTTAATGGATTTATTAAAGAAGAGTTGTACATGATACAACAAGAAGGTTTTGTCAATCCTAAAGGTGCTAACAAAAATGTGCAAGCTCCAGCAATCCATCTATGGACTGGTGCAAGCATCTCAGAGTTGGAATATATGCTTTGATGAGTTGATCAAAGCATATAGTTTTATACAGACTTGTGGTGTAGCCTGTATTTACAAGAAAGTGAGTGGGAGCACTACAGCCTTTCTGATAAGTATATGTGAATGACATATTGTTGATCAGAAATGATGTAGAATTTTCTGGAAAGCATAAAGGAGTGTTTGAAAGGAGTTTTTCAAAGAAAGACCTCGGTGAAGCTGCTTACATATTGAGCATAAAGATCTATAGAGATAGATCAAGACGCTTGATAAGTTTTTTCAATGAGTACATACCTTGACAATATTTTGAAATAGTTCAAAATGGAATAGTCAAAAGAAGGAGTTATTGCCTGTGTTGCAAGGTGTGAAGTTGAGTAAAGACTCAAAACCCAACCACAGCAAAAAATAGAAAGAGAATGAAAAGTCATTCCCTATGCTTCAGTCATAGGTTCTATAAAGTATGTTATGCCGTGTACCAGACCTATTGTGTACCTCACCATGAGTTTGGCAAGAGGGTACAATAGTGATCCAGGAGTGGATCACTGGACAACGGTCAAAGTTATCCTTAGTAGAATAAGGATATGTTTCTCGGTTATGGAGGTGCCAAAAAGTTCGTCGTAAAGGGTTACGTCGATGCAAGCTTTGACACTGATTCGGATGACTCTAAGTCTCAATCTGGATACATATTGAAAGTGGGAGCAATTAGCTAGAGTAGCTCCATGCAGAGCATTGTAGACATAGAAATTTGCAAAACACATACGGATCTGAATGTGGCAGACCCGTTGACTAAACTTCTCTCATAAGCAAAACATGATCACACCTTAGTACTCTTTGGGTGTTAATCACATGGCGATGTGAACTAGATTATTGACTCTAGTAAACCTTTTTGGTGTTGGTCACATGGCGATGTGAACTATAGAGTGTTAAATCACATGACGATGTGAACTATTGGTGTTAAATCACATGGCGATGTGAACTAGATTATTGACTCTAGTGCAAGTGGGAGACTGAAGGAAATATGCCCTAGAGGCAATAATAAAGTTGTTATTTATATTTCCTTATATCATGATAAATGTTTAATATTCATGCTAGAATTGTATTAACCGGAAACTTGATACATGTGTGGATACATAGACAAAACAGAGTGTCCCTGGTATGCCTCTACTTGACTAGCTCATTAACCAAAGATGGTTAAGTTTCCTGACCATAGACATGTGTTGTCATTTAATGAACAGGATCACATCATTAGAGAATGATATGATGGACAAGACCCATCCGTTAGCTTAGCATAATGATCGTTTAGTTTTATTGCTATTGCTTTCTTCATGACTTATACATGTTCCTCTGACTATGAGATTATGTAACTCCCAAATACCGGAGGAACACCTTGTGTGCTATCAAACGTCACAATGTATCTGGGTGATTATAAAGATACTCTACAGGTGTCTCCGATGGTGTTTGTTGAGTTGGAATAGATCGATATTAGGATTTGTCACTTCGTGTATCGGAGAGGTATCTCTGGGCCCTCTCGATAATGCACATCACTATGAGCCTTGCAAGCAATGTGCCTAATGAGTTAGCCATGGGATGATGCATTATGGAACGAGTAAAGAGACTTGCCGGTAATGAGATTGAACTAGGTATGATGATATCGATGATCGAATCTCAGGCAAGTAACATACCGATGACAAAGGGAACAACGTATATTGGTTATTGACCGGAGATGTGTCTCGGTCATGTCTACATAGTTCTCGAACCCGTAGGGTCTGCACGCTTAACATTCGATGACGATTTATATTATGAGTTATGTGATTTGATGACCAAAGTTTGTTCAGAGTCCCAGATGAGATCATGGACATGATGAGGAGTCTCGAAATGGTCGAGAGGTAAAGATTCATATATTGGAAGGCTATATTCGGACATCGGAATGGTTCTGAGTGATTCGGGTATTTTTTGGAGTACCGGAGAGTTACAGGATTTCAACGGGGGAAGTTAATGGGCATTATTGGGCTTTAGTGGAGAGAGGGAAGAAGGGCCACGAGGTGGCGCACACCTCCCCCTGCCCAAACCGAATTGGACAAGGGGTGGGGGCACGGCCCCCCCTTTCCTTCTCCCTCTCCTTCCTTTCCTTCTTTCCTACTCCGAAAAGGAAAGGGAATCCTACTAGGACTTGGGAGTCCTAGTAGGACTCCCTACACTTGGCGCGCCCCTAGGAGGGCCGGCCTCTCTCCCTCCCTCCTTTATATACGTGGGCAGGGGGCACCCCAAAGGCACACCAAGTCTTCTCTTAGTCGTGTGCGGTGCCCCCTCCATAGTTACACACCTCGGTCATATCGTCGTAGTGCTTAGCCGAAGCCCTGTGCCAGTAACTTCATCATCACCGTCGCCACGCCGTCATGCTGACAAAACTCCCCCTCGTCCTCAACTAGATCAAGTCGAGGGACGTCATCGTACTGAACGTGTGCTGAACATGGAGGTGCCGTACGTTTGGTACTTGGATCAGTTGGATCGTGAAGATGTTCGACTACATCAACCGCGTTACTAAACGCTTCCGCTTTCGGTCTACGAGGGTACGTAGACACACTCTCCCCCTCTCATTGCTATGCATCTCCTAGAAAGATCTTGCGTGATCGTAGGAATTTTTTTAAATACTGCGTTCCCCAACAGCGCCCACAACCGATAAGCTCGGCCAATTGGACTGAAATTGAAGTTCCAGTTGTAGTCGACCTGACCATGGAGGTTTTAGTGATCACCCCCGACTAGACGGTGCCATATATTGCATATTTTCTCACGCGGGAGCTCCCCAAAGATGAAGATGAGGCCCGCCAGATCGTTCATCGATCGAAAGCCTTCACGGTGATAAGTGGACAACTTTACAGAGAGTGTTACTAGAGTTGCTCAGCTTTGCATTTCTCCAGAAGAAGGTCGAATGATCTTAAATGAAACCCACTCGGGGACTTGTGGTCACCATGCGTCCTCTCATACCATAGTGGCCAAAGCATACCGAGCAAGGTTCTACTGGCTGCATGGAAATGAGATGGCTAAAGATATAGTTGACAAGTGCGAAGGCTGACAGTTCTATTCGAACATGTCTCACAAGCCTGCATCTGCTTTGAAGACTATTCCACTCATCTGGCTGTTTGCAGTTTGGGGGTTGGACATGGTTGGACCTTTCAAGACTGGCAGAAGTGGTTTCACTCACTTGCTCGTGGCAGTCGACAAATTCACCAAATGGATCGAAGCCATGCCTATCAAGAATCTTGATTCAAGCACTACCATTAGTTTCATCAGAGAGCTGATATTCAGATATGGAGTCCCTCACAACTTTATCACAGATAATGGCTCCAACTTTGATTTTGATGAGTTCAGGGTGTTTTGTGCTTCCCAAGGCACTCGGGTCAATTACGCATCTATTGCGCACCCGCGGTCGAATGGAGAAGCAGAAAGGGTGAATGGTTTGATCCTTCAAGGGATGAAACCCCGACTGATGTGCGATCTCAAGCATGTTGCTGGTGCGTGGGTGACTGAATTGCCATCTGTCCTATGGGGGCTGAGAACAACTCCCAACCGGCCGACTGACTGAACTCCTTTCTTCATGGTGTATGGTGTTGAAGCTGTACTTCCGAGTGACTTGCTGCACAACACCCCCCGAGTGGAACTCTTCTCAGAAGCTGAAGCAGAACAGGCGCGCCAAGACGCAGTTGATCTCCTATAGGAAGAATGAGAGATGGCTCTAATTTCGTCGACCATCTATCAACAAGACATGCGTCAATTCCATGCCCGAAATGTCGGAGGTCGAGCATTTCAGGAAGGAGACCTTGTGCTCCGAGTGCACCAGAAACAACCTCACAAGCTCGCTCCGGCTTGGGAAGGTCCCTTCATCATCACCAAGGTGCTCCACAATGGGGCGTATCACCTGTACAACATAGCCAAGAAAGAAGACGAGCCACGCTTGTGGAACGCGGAGCTGCTCCGCCGTTTTTATACCTAAACACTCGGATCAATGAGTTGTAATAAGAACCCTTCAGTTTGCTTATCAAAGACAAGGTTTTTGCAGTATCTTAACGATTGTTACCTTTCAGACATATGTGTTCAAATCCCCCGGTGGGTGGCTTAGCCGCGAACCCAATTCGCCTAAGTTTCAAAAACTACTCCAAGTGAAGAGCAACCCTCTCGCTCGGGGGCTTAGCTGCGAACCCGATTCGCCTAAGTTTCAAAAACTACTCCGAGTGGAGAGCAATCCTCCCAGTCGGAGGCTTATCTACGACCCCAAACTCGCCTAAGTTACAAAACTACTCCGAGTGAAGAGCAATCCTCTCACTCTGGGGCTTAGCTGCGAACCCGATTCACCCAAGTTTCAAAAACTACTCCGAGTGGAGAGCAATCCTCCCACTCAGAGGCTTAGCTGCGACCCCGAACTCGCCTAAGTTACAAAACTACTCCGAGTGAAGAGCAACCCTCTCACTCGGGGGCTTAGATGTGAACCCGATTTTCCTAAGTTTCAAAAACTACTTCAAGTGGAGAGCAATCCTCCCACTCGGAGGCTTAGCTACAACCCCAAACTCGCCTAAGTTACAAAACTACTGAGCAACCCTCTCACTCGGGGGCTTACCTGCGAACCCGATTCGCCTAAGTTTCAAAAACTACTCCGAGTGGAGAGCAATCCTCCCACTCGGAGGCTTAGCTGCGACCCCGAACTCGCCTAAATTACAAAACTACTCTGAGTGAAGAGCAACCCTCTCACTCGCGGACTTAGTTGCGAACCCGATTCGCCTAAGTTACAAAAACTACTCCGAGTGGAGAGCAACCCTCTCACTCGGGGACTTAGCTGCGACTTGATAACCCACAAGTATAGGGGATTGCAACAGTTTTCAATAAGTAAGAGTGTTGAACCCAACGAGGAGCTAAAGGTAGAACAAATATTCCCTCAAGTTCTATCGACCACCGATACAACTCTATGCACGCTTGATGTTCGCTTTACCTAGAACAAGTATGAAACTAGAAGTATTTTGTAGGTGTTGTTGGATAGGGTTGCAAGGTAATAAAGAGCATGTAAATAAAAAGTAGGGGTTGTTTAGATAAGGACACAACTAAGTTAGTTTTAGTAAAGAGCTTTTTGTCACGAGAAAGTTATTTGTCCCTATGCAATTGATAACTAGACCGGTAATCATTATTGCAATTTTATTTGAGGGAGAGGCATAAGCTAACATACTTTCTCTACTTGGATCATATGCACTTATGATTGGAACTCTAGCAAGCACCCGCAACTACTAAAGATCATTAAGGTAGAACCCAACCATAGCATTAAAGTATCAAGTCCTCTTTATCTCATACGCAAACAACCTACTTACTCGGGTTTGTGCTTCTGTCACCCATGCCGACCACCATAAGCAAATCATGAACATATTGCAAACCCTACAGCGGGAATCCCTCATGCTTGCGCGACACGGAGAGCACCATAGGACATCACCAATAATAAAACATGATATTCAAACCAATCACGATCATCAATTAACCCATAGGACAAAACGGATCTACTCAAACATCATAGGATAACCATACATCATTGGGAGATAATATATAGCGTTGAGCACCATGTTTAAGTAGAGATTACAGCAGGTAAAAGAGGGGTTACACCGCTGCATAGATGGGGGAAGAGTTGGTGATGATGGCGGTGAAGTTGTTGGTGAAGATTGCGGTGATGATGATGGCCCACAGTGGCACTCTGGCGCCACCGGAAGCGAGGGGGAGAGGGGCCCCCTCCTTCTTATTCTTCCTTGACCACCTCCCTAGATGGGAGAAGGGTTTCCCCTCTGGTTCTTGGTCTCCATTGAGTGGGAGGGGCGAGATCCCCTCCGAGATTGGATCTGTCTCTCTGTCTCTCTCTGTTTCTGCGTTCTCAGATTCTGCCCTTTCACCGTTTCTTATATTCCCGGAGATCCGTAACTCCGATTGGGCTGAAATTTTAACAGGATCTATATCCGGATATTAGCTTTATTGCGGCGAAAGGAGGGCATCAACTGCCTTACGGGGTGGCCACGAGGGTCAGGGGTGCGCCCCCCTGCCTTGTGGCCCCCTCGGGCATCGTCTCGCGTGGATTTTTCTTCCCAAAAATCACATATATTCCAAAAAAATCTCCGTCAGTTTTTATCCCATTTGGACTCTGTTTGATATGGATTTACTGCGAAACAAAAACATGCAACAAACAGGAACTGGCACTGGGCACTGGATCAATATGTTAGTCCCAAAAATATTTTAAAAAGTTGCCAAAAGTATATGAAAGTTGTATAATATTGGCATGGAACAATCAAAAATTATAGATATGACGGAGACGTATCAACATCCCCAAGCATAATTCCTGCTCGTCCTCGAGTAGGTAAATGATAAAAAGATACTTTTTTTATGTCGAATGCTACCTAGCATAATCTTGATCACATAATCTAGTCATGGCATGGATATTAAGACATGAGTGATTCAAAGCAATAGTCTATCATTTGACATAAAAACAATAATACTTCAAGCCTACTAATAAAGCAATCATGTCTTTTCAAAATATCATGGCCAAAGAAAGTTATCCCTACAAAATCATATAGTCTGGCTATGCTCCATCTTCACCACGCAAAATATTCACATCATGCACAACCCCGATGACAAGCCAAGCAATTGTTTCATACTTTTGACGTTCTCAAACCTTTTCAACTTTCATGCAATACATGAGAGTGAGCCATGGACATAGCACTATGTCGTTGCCGATGGGATCGAGAGGAGCGAGAGAGAGATATGAACGGACGCGAGGGAGGAGACACCAGTATATTCTGTGCCGTCTATCTGACGGCATTTTCTGTTATTCCTTCTCTTAACTCAAAGCGATTACAAAGGCTAACTAACTCCCGATCGGCTGCTCTGGATCCGCGTACGTCGCGCCATCCCACGACTGCATCACCAGCGCCATACTGACCGGGAGGTTACATCAAATAGAAAACAAGCGATCGTGCAAAGAGCATGCCTCACGTCCTAGCTATATGCATGTGCATGACTCCGTCCCATCGGACTGCATGCATGCCATTATTCTAAACGGCTAACTACACTGGTGAGCTAAGGTTAGCTAGGCACAACATGTCACCCCCTTAAGCTTTGCTCTCCACCTCCAACCTTGACCATACCAAGCTTCTGCCGCATCTCCACAAAAGTAACACGCCACAACGCCTTCGTCAGTGTATCAGCTAGCTGCTCCCCAGTGCGGATATGATCCACCTCCACCTGACCCGTCTCAACACAATCGCGGATATAGTCATATTTGATGTCAATGTGCTTGCTTCGGTCATGATGGACTGGATTTTTGCTGAGAGCAATAGCAGCCTGATTGTCAACGAAGAGCTTGAACTTGGCCGGCGGCTTCCCGAGCATCTCACTGACCAAACGCGACAGCCACACACCTTGGCAAGTTGCCGCTGTCGCTGCAACATACTCGGCCTCGCATGAAGAGAGCGCCACAACCTTCTACTTCTGCGAGCACCATGTAACAAGATTGTTGCCGAGGAAGAAGACATTGCCGAAGGTGCTCTTCCAGTCTTCTATGTCGCTGGTGTGGTCACTGTCGCTGTAACCGACCAGTTCCACCTCACCGCGACCGGCCACGTAGCGACAACCATAGTTTAGTGTGCCTTGTACATATCTGAGAACTTGCTTCACGGCCGCCCAGTGATGCGTGCTTGGTTGCTCCATGAATCTGCTCACAATACCGACGGCATGGGCGATGTCAGGCTTGGAGTTGACAAGGTAGCGAAGGCTCCCGATCACGCTGCGATACAGAGTGGGATCAAAGAGCTCACCACCGTCTTCCTTCCTCAACTTTAGCCGGCATTCCATTGGAGTGTTGCAGCTATTGCAGTTTTCCATGCCCGCGGCTTCCAGAATCTTTGCCGCATAGCTCCATTGATGAAGGGTGATCTCCCCTGCACTCTGCAACACCTCAATGCCGAGATAGTAGTTGAGTAGCCCTAGATCACTCATCTTGAAGAGTGTCTTCATTTGTTCCTTGAACTCACTAATTAGCCCTTCATTTGTACCGGTGATGACAAGATCATCCACATATACACCCACCAACAGAAAAGTGGACTCATCACCACGCCTGTAGACTGCATGTTCCAGTGGGCTTCGAGCAAAACCGAGGGATATCAGTGAATCATGTAATTTTGCATACCAGGCTCTTGGTGCTTGACACAGTCCATAAAGAGCTTTGTGCAACTTCAGTACACGATGCTCCTCTCCTACAGCAGCAAATCCAGGTGGTTGTACCACATAAATCTCCTCACTGAGATCACCATTTAAGAATGCTGACTTGACATCCATATGGTGCACTTCCCAGTGGTGGTGCGCGAGCAGAACGCGAACTGTCTCCAGTCTGGCCACGGGAGCAAACGCTTCTTCATAATCCACTCCTTGCTGCTGCACATATCCCTTGGCAACCAAACGAGCCTTGTACTTTGTGATGCTGCCATCTGGATCCCTTTTCACCTTGTAGACCCATTTCAAACCGATGGGCTTGTGTCCGGCCGGCAAGTCAGCGAGCTCCCAGGTCCTGTTCTCGACGATGCACCGGATTTTGTCGTCCATCGCCGCCTTTCAGGACATGTTCCCGAGCGCCTCATCCACGTCCCACGGCTCCTCGGCACTGAGTAAACAATGCTCGAAATCCTCATACACTGCATCTTCTTCAGTGGCATCGAGAACACAGGAGAGGCGCCTGTATCTGATTGGTCTAGAGTCCACATCACGCCCGTCATCATGCGTTGGCGGAGTGTCCCATCTTATCATTGGCGATCCCGGTGGCGTCCTGGTACCAGTTGTGGGCGTGTGCAACACTGGATTTCCCGGCATCGCCGTCTCCGTCTCCGCCTGCGGTGTCCCGGGTGATGATGTCGGGGACGCCGCCGAGGCGGGCGAGATGCAATGAGTGACTCCACTGTCCAGCTCCTCGACCATGGATTCGTCGTGTACACCACAGAGAACGTGGTCGGCGCGGCCGACGTCATGGGTGCGGTCGCCGCGTTCCAGCTCGAAGGCCACCCTTCCTCAAAGATAACATCCCGGGTCACCTGAACTCTCTTGCTTTCAGGGTCATAGACGTGATAACATTTGGCACCCTCTTCATATCCAACAAAGACCGTAGGTTTGGACCGGTCGGAGAGCTTGGTGATGCCCGGCCCGAGCAGCTTGACGTGTGCGGTGCACCCGAAGGTACGCAGGTGCTGAACTGCAGGCTTCCGACTGTGCCACGCTTCGTAGGGTGTGACACCCTCAAGACTGTGGGTGGGAGCTCTATTCAGAAGGTACACTGCAGTTTTTACTGCCTCTCCCCAGAAATATGCAGGTACACCATGCTTTTCATCATACATCTGGCCATCTCTACAACCGACTGATTTCGCCTCTCTACCACGCCATTCTGTTGAGGAGAATAGGGTGTCGTGGTGTAGTGCTTCACTCCATGTTCATTGCAATATTCTCTGAATTCACTTGAGTTGAACTCCCCACCACGATCGGATCTGAAAGCTCGAAGTTTGCATCTACCTTCAGCATCTGCCATGACCTTGATTTTTCTGAACTCACTGTATGCCTCATCCTTGGACCTGAGCAATTCGATCCACATATAACGGCTGTAATCGTCAACAACTAGAATGAAGTATTTGTTGCCTCTTGGAGTTGGTGGCGGGATGGGTCTGCACAAATCTGTGTGCACAAGCTCTAGTGCCTGCTCTGCTCGATAAGAAGTTGCCTGCGGAAACGGGGCACGATGTTGCTTTCCAAGTGCACACCCATCACAGTACTGCTCGATGTGAGCTATCTCCGGCATGCCTCTAACCATTCATTTTGCATACATGGCGCGTAGTGCTCTAAAATGCAAATGCCCCATCCTTGCGTGCCACTTCCAAGTCTCGTCCTCAACCTTTGTCAGCAGGCACGTCGGCGTGTCAATGGTCAGCACCCCGGTGTACAGCCGGCTCCTAGTGCGCCGGACACGGGCCAACAGGCACCGAGACGGATCATGTATGGTCATCACACCACTCTGAATATTAACCTGACACCCCCCTTCATCGAGCTGTCCAAGTGAGATTATGTTACTTCTCAGGTTCAGGATGTAGTACACTTCTGACAGAGCGCGCTGCTCACCCCCTTGTGTCCTGAAAACCACTGAACCTCTCCCACAGATTGCCACATGTGACCCATCTCCAAACTTGACTGTCCAGTGCACAGATTCATGCAGCATGGAGAAGCAACACCTTTCGCCTGTTATGTGGCTGCTGGCGCCGGTGTCAAAGTACCACACCCCATCCGGTGAAGGAATGGGTATCAACTTCTCTTCATTGAGAAACACTGCCTGCGGCGCCACTGCCTCTGACGCTGCAGTGGTGGTGACCATGGCCATTAGAAGCCCCTGATCATGATCATCCCCAGCACGCACAAGATTTTCTTGCTCCTGCTTCCCTTGTTGTCCCTGTTTGTCAAGGTACGACCAACACTCCTTCTTCCAATAACCAGGCTTCCCACAGAAGTGACACTTTCCTTTCTTCTTTCCACCCGACCCACCAGCGCCGCTGTTGCCGGGCGCAGGTTTGCCTCCGCCGGGAGACTTGGTCTTGGCCGGCTGCTTGTTCTTGTCGGCGCCGCCGCCACTGGACGATGAGCCGCCGCCCAGCTTCTCACGGGCTAGCCACTCCTCATGAGTGAGAAGAAGGCGCCCGGTGGGTTGTGCGCCGCCGTCGAGGTCGTAGTGGTCCTCGCATGTAGAGAAACGTCCGACGAGTTCCTCAATGGACATGGTTTTCAGATTGATCAGGGATTCGATCGCCATGGCCATCGGGCGGTACTTCCGCGGCACCACTCGGAGAAACTTCTGAACGGCCTTGTGCTCACTGACGGGGTCACCGTATAGCTCCAGATCAGTGACGAGGGAGGCGAGACGCAGCCCGACGTCCTCGACGGACTCCCCGTCTTTGAAGCGGAGATCCTCGAACTCCCGCCGACGCACCTGCACCTTGGCCTCGCGGGCGCGCTTGCTGCCCATCCGCATGGTCTTGATTGTCTCCCATGCCATCTTCGTCGTGTCCTTCGCGGCCAGCAAGCGCAGCATCTCCGGTGGGATACCGGTGAGGATGATCTGCAGTGCGCGCCGGTCGTCGTTCTCATCGACGGCGTCGTCGGTCACCGCAGTCCAGACGCGGGCGACCTGCAACTTAACTTGCATCACCAGCGCCCACTCCTGGTAGTTCGTGCGCGTGAGCATCATGGACGACCCCGACTCCTCTCGCACAACGTGCTCCACGACATGGTACTCTCCACTGCCGCTGCCGGAGAGGCGCGCGAGCGGCGCCTTGGATGAGGGTGTCTTCAACGGCGACCTCGTGCCGCCCTTGTTCTTCCCATCCTACTCGTCCCCAGACATGACCATGGCGGATCAAACACCGCCGCCGCGCCAAGGATCAAACACCCGGGCTCTGATGCCAATTGTCGTTGCCGATGGGATCGAGAGGAGCGGGAGAGAGAGAGATGAACGCACGCGAGTGAGGAGACACCAGTATATTCTGTGCCGTCTATCTAACGGCATTTTCTGTTATTTCCTTCTCTTAACTCAAAGCGATTACAGAGGCTAACTAACTCCCGATCGGCTGCTCTAGATCCGCGTACGTTGCGCCATCCCACGACTGCATCACCAGCGCCATACTGACCGGGAGGTTACATCAAACAGAAAAACAGAAAACAAGCGATCATGCAAAGAGCACGCCTCACGTACTAGCTATATGCATGTGCATGACTCCGTCCCATCGGACTGCATGCATGCCATTATTCTAAATGGATAACTACGCTGGTGAGCTGAGCTTCGCTAGGCACAACACACTATAGGTGGAATAGAATGGTGGTTGTGGAGAAGACAAAAAGGAGAAGATAGTCTCACATCAACTAGGCGTACCAACGGACTATGGAGATGCCCATTAATAGATATCAATGTGAGTGAGTAGGGATTGCCATGCAACGGATGCACTAAGAGCTATAAGTGTATGAAAGCTCAGACTGAAAACTAAGTGGGTGTGCATCCAACTTGCTTGCTCATGAAGACCTCGGGCGTTTGAGGAAGCCCATCATCGGAATATACAAGCCCAAGTTCTATAATGAAAATTCTCACTAGTATATGAAAGTGATAACTCAAGAGACTCTCTATGTGAAGAACATGGTGCTACTCTGAAGCACAAGTGTGGTAAAAGGATAGTAACATTGCCCCTTCTCTCTTTTTCTCTCATTTTTTTATTTTTTTATTATTATTTTTCTCTTTTTTGGTGGGCTTCTTTGGCCTCTTTTTTATTTGGGCTTATTTGGCCTCTTTTATTTATTTTTAAAGTCCGGAGTCTCATCTCGACTTGTGGGGGAATCATAGTCTCCATCATCCTTTCCTCACTGAGGCAATGCTCTAATAATGATGATCACAACACTTTTATTTACTTACAAGTCGATATTACAACTCGATACTAGAACAAAGGTATGACTCTATATGAATGCCTCGAGCGGTGTACCGGGATGTGCAATGATCTAGCGCAGCAATGACACAAAAAAACGGACAAGCCATGAAAACATCATGCTAGCTATCTTACGATCATGCAAAGCAATATGACAATAAATGCTCAAGTCATGTATATGATGATGATGCAAGTTGCATGGCAATATATCTCGGAATGTGTGATGCCCCAAGACCGGAGCTTCAGATGCCTTCCGTGGTTTCTGGGTTTCGTCGTGTGTTTTGTTTGGTTCGGTGCATCATGTGCATTGCACCATGTCATCATGCCATCATCTCATAAATCTTTTGTAACTCACTTAAATAAATTGCATGGATCTTCGGTCCATTTGAATCGAGGGAATTCACATGGTGATTCTCTTTATAACATATCCTCCCAATATTAGGGAGCTAAATAAAAATATTCCACTCGTTTGGAATTACCGCAAACACACTTGCAAAATATCCCAATGCCTTTGTCCCATGCATCATCTCCTTCTCTTTTCCTTCTAGTTCCTTTCTTTTGCAAGTGCCACTTTCCCCTTCTCTATTTATGTTCAGTCTTTTCCTATAAATTCTCGACCATGCCCTCAACCTCTCTGTCAAATATCATCTCTTTTGAAATTGTTTTGGTTAGGGTTTAAAATGGTTCAAGTTTGAATTTAATTCAAACTTGAATTATTTTTACTTCCTTTAAAATCTCCAAACCAATTTTGTTAAATAGAGCACATTTTCAGGATCATGAATATATTTTTATATTTCTCTAGCTCCTCTCCTTTTCCCCCTGCTTTTTCCTTTTTGTATTTCTGTCTGAAGAAATAGAAAAGCAGCGGCATCAGCTACCTGGGCCTCGGCCACCCGGCCGGCCCATTAGCTCAGCCAGCGCCAGCCCATCCCGCACCCAGGCCGGCTTCCAAGGCCACTTCTCCTAAACCTAGGCCCAGCCTCTCGCTCCCCACTCCTTTCCCTCGTCTTCCCACCAGCGCTGCCAGGAGAGGACCGATCTCCATCTCCTGGCCGATCCCCTCCTCGTTCGGTCGTTCCCACCTGCGCCTCCCTCTCCCTCGCTCGCAGCGCCCTCTCCCTTGATCTCCTCCTTCCCTGCTTCGCCAAAGAGAGGAGCGAGGCACCACGCCCTGCCGTCCCCTCTCTGCTCCTTCCAGCCCCGCACGCATCAAGGAGACGCCGCCAAACTCCGCCCCTGCAGCTTCTCCTCTTCCGCCAGGAGCTTGCGGAGCCGAGCGGCCATTCCCGCCTCAACGCCGCCGTCCTCCTTGGCCGCTGCCGCTGCTGCGCCTCGTCGCCGGAGACCCGTTCCTCTACCGTTGCCTCCCTTCGCCAGCGCCGCGCCTCCGTCGCCCGGCGAGCTCCGCCACCAGCCATGCCAGCGAGCTTGCCGCTGTCGTCCGCCTCATCGTGTTCCCCTCCACCTCCTGCGCGCCAAGTTCATCGTTGTTCTCGCCTGCGACCTCACCACGGCACCGCTGCCTCGCTGTAGCTGCTGCTTCACTGTTCAGTGCCACTGCGCCTTCGTTCTGTCACCTGTTGAAGGAGAAGAGCAGCAGCCAAGCCCCATCGAGCTCATACACAAGCTGCCCGAGTCCTTGTCGAGAGCCGCCCTGAAAGTGCAACTATCCCTAGGTGGTTTTGGTAATTCATAACAACATATAGCTCATTAAGCTAATACTATTCCAAGATAATTATTTCAAGAAAGGTCAATGATTGGCATGGCATGGATGTGAAAGTGGAACCCTCAAATGCTAAGGACAAAGGATTGGCTCAAGCTCAAAAGCTCAAGACTCTTCGTTTTATATTTTAGTGATCCAAGATCACATTGAGTCTTTAGGAAAAGCCAATACTATTAAGGAGGGATGAGGTGTTGCTTAATGAGCCTCTTGCTTCATGTGCTTAGTGATATGCTCCAAAATCCTCAACTACTTTCCCATATCCACATATGACCTAAACTCTAAGCCAAACTCGGTCCTACCGATTCTTCCTATCCGGCGCCACCGAGTTTCACTTGTCATTAGCCACTGCCAAACCCTAGCAATTCGGTCCTACCGATAAGGATCTAGGTCTCACCGAGATGGGGTTGCAAACTCTCTGTTTCCCTTTCATAACTTTTCGGTCCCACCGAAAGAGCGAATCGGTCCCACCGAGATTGCAATGTAAACTCAGTGTTTCCCCTTTGTAACTTTCGGTCTCACCGAGTTCCACTCGGTCTCAGCGAAAGAGCAAATCGGTCCCACCGAGTTTGCCTGACCAACTCTCTGGTTAGCTAATTACCAAATTCGGTCTCATCGAGTTTGTGTAATCGGTCTCACCGAGATTACGTTATGCCCAAACCCTAACCGAATCGGTCCTACCGAGTTGCATGTCAGTCCCACCGAAATTCCTAACGGTCACTAGGTTTACTACTTCGGTCAGACCGAGTTTATTTATCCGGTCCCACCGAGATTGGTAAATTGTGTGTAACGGTTGGATTTTGTGTGGAGGCTATATATACCCCTCCACCTCCTTCTCATTCGATGAGAGAGCCATCAGAACACACACACCATTCCTACTCATATGTTCTGAGAGAGAACCACCTACTCATGTGTTGAGACCAAGACATTCCATTCCTACCATATGAATCTTGATCTCTAGCCTTCCCAAGTTGCTTTCCACTCAAATCTTCTTTCCACCAAATCCAAATCCTATGAGAGAGAGTTGAGTGTTGGGGAGACTATCATTTGAAGCACAAGAGCAAGGAGTTCATTACCTACACACCATTTGTTACTTCTTGGAGAGTGGTGTCTCCTAGATTGGCTAGGTGTCACTTGGGAGCCTCCGACAAGATTGTGGAGTTGAACCAAGGAGTTTGTAAGGGCAAGGAGATCGCCTACTTCGTGAAGATCTACCACTAGTGAGGCAAGTCCTTCGTGGGCAATGGCCATGGTGGGATAGACAAGGTTGCTTCTTCGTGGACCCTTTGTGGGTGGTTGCTTCTTCGTGGACCCTTCGTGGGTGGAGCCCTGTGTGGACTCGCGCAACCGTTACCCTTGGGTGGAGCCCCGTGTGGACTCGCGCAACCGTTACCCTTCATGGGTTGAAGTCTCCATCAACGTGGATGTAGGATAGCACCACCTATCCGAACCACGGGAAAAACATCCGTGTCTCCAATTGCGTTTGAAATTTCCAAACCCTTCCCTTTACTTTCTTGCAAGTTGCATGCTTTACTTTCCGCTGCCTATATACTCTTTGCATGCTTGCTTGAATTATGTGATGATTGCTTGACTTGTCCTAAATTAGCTAAAATCTGCCAAGAACTAAAATTGGGAAAAGGTTAAGTTTTTATTTGGTCAAGTAGTCTAATCACCCCCCCTCTAGACATACTTTCGATCCTACACGCCCAAGTCGTCACCTCTTTGCGCCATGCAGTGTTACCGTGGACGCATGCACCCCCGGATCGGAACCGCAAGCACCAAGTACACCACCCGCAAGACCCGGACTCCGAACGCCAAGTACTACTACATACCCGAAGAATTCGGATGCATCAAGTCCCCGAGGAGACCCGTTTTTCGTTAAGTTCGACTACTCGTTTCATCAAGTACCACTACGGCCGGAGACCTCGGACACGCCAAGTACCCCTTCGAGCTATCAATACCGCAAGCGCCAAGTTCCACGACGATACGTAAACAACTGTCGTCGACATGCATTTTGCCAAGTACCACTACCTTCGACGCGAACCACTACTTCCACTACGGCATGAGTACAACTACTACCACTACGAACGTGACGAGAACGTCTACTTCCCCTACACCGCATCGAACTTGGTCCGTTCCGACAACACACGCTTCGAAGGTATAACCCCGAGATGACGCCCGTGAACGAATGTTGCGTGTTGTATGAAATGCTCGTGTTTGCTCCGTGTCGGAGTTGTTCGGTGCACGTTGCCCCTCTTTTGCCTTGCCACCGACATGTGGGAACCCCGTAATCGGGAGCACCCCACCATCCTTGCATGACACGCTCCCGTCACTTCCTTTTGCACCGGTATCCCCGTGGGCTACCGGATAACCGATATGTAGTTGTGGCATCATTTTCGGATTCGTCGTCGTGGCACCCTTTTCCTTTCCACCATGATGTCAAATGCTTCATAATAATGCTCTTGTCAAGTTTTAATAAAAATTGCATAAACTTGTTCATGTCATCTGCATCATGATAACAACAATTAAAATGTTTAAATTGTTGTTGCATTAAATTACTAAGGCATATGGGAATTTACCGGATTTGTTATTTGTTATGTCTGGCCCCATATAAATTGTTTAGATGATATAGTTTTGTTATGCTTCACCACTTGCCATGCTTAAACAACATTTAATATTGTTGAGTACCTAACGAGAGAGAACTAAATAAGTCCTGTGGTGTTTCGCCAATATGCAACGGAGTTGCATGTTGAGCTCTACTTAATTTGTAGGATTGTTTGTGCATTTTGCCATGCCATGCTTCATTAAACCGGACATGCATCATACTTGGTTGTGCATCATGTCATGTTTATTGTGGTGGTTGTTTACTATGTTGTTTGCTTCTTTCCGGTGTTGCTTCTTCGGGTTGTGTCCGGTAACGTCATGTTGTGAGGATTTGTTCGACTGCATCTATTTGTCTTCTTCATGGACCCGTTCTTCTTCCTTGCGGGATTTCAGGCAAGATGATCATACCCTCGAAATCACTTCTATATTTGCTTGCATAGTTGCTCGCTCTTTTGCTATGCCTATGCTGCGATACCTACCACTTGCTTATCATGCCTCCTATATTGTTGAACCAAGCCTCTAACCCACCTTGTCCTAGCAAACCGTTGATTGGCTATGTTACCGCTTTGCTCAGCCCCTCTCATAGCCTTGTTAGTTGCAGGTGAAGATTGAAGTTTGTTCCTTGTTGGAACACGGAGATGTTGTTCCTTGTTGGAACATGTTTACTTGTTGCGATATCACAATATATCTTACTTAATTAATGCATCTATATACTTGGTAAAAGGTGGAAGGCTCGGCCTTATGCCTGGTGTTTTGTTCCACTCCTGCCGCCCTAGTTTCCGCCATATCGGTTTTATGTTCCCAGATTTTGCGTTCCTTACGCGGTTGGGCTATTATGGGAACCCCTTGACAGTTCGCCTTAAGTAAAGCTCTTCCAGCAATGCCCAACATTTGTTTTACCATTTGCCACCTAGCCTTTTCTTTTCCCTTGGGAGTCGCGCTCCTGAGGGTCATCATTATTTTACCCCCGAGCCAGTGCTCCTCTGAGTGTTGGTCCAAACTAGAGTCCTGTGCAGCGCCCCCTCGGGGAAACTCGAGGTTTGATTTTAGTTGTATGGAGCGCTCATCTGAGTGTGCCCTGAGAAAGAGATATGTGCAGCTCCTATTGGGATTTGTCGGCACATTCGGGCGGTGTTGCTGGTTTAGTTTTACCCTGTCGAAATGTCTTGTTGTACCGGGATACCGAGTCTGATCGGAATGTCTCGGGAGGAGGTCTATTCCTTCGTTGACCGTGAGAGCTTGTGATGGGCTAAGTTGGGACACCCCTGCAGGGATTTGAACTTTCGAAAGCCGTGCCCACGGTTATGGGCAGATGGGAATTTGTTAATGTCCGGTTGTAGATAACTTGAACCTTAACTTAATTAAAATGAATCAACCGCGTGTGTAACCGTGATGGTCTCTTTCCGGCGGAGTCCGGGAAGTGAACACGGTGTTGGAGTTATGTTTGACGTAGGTTGTTTAGGATCACTTCTTGATCATAGTTTCATCGACTGTGCTTTGCCTTCTCTTCTTGCTCTCATTTGCGTATGTTAGCCACCATATATGCTAGTCGCTTGCTGCAGCTCCACCTCATACCTTTACCTTACCCATAAGCTTAAATAGTCTTGATCGCGAGGGTGCGAGATTGCTGAGTCCCTGTGGCTCACAGATACTTCCAAAACCAGTTTGCAGGTGCCGTTGAGTCCGTGCAGATGACGCAACCAAGCTCAAGGAGGAGCTAGTTGAAGATCTTGTCCTTTGTCTTGCTTCGTTCTAGTTGATCAGTAGTGGAGCCCAGTTGGGGTCGATCGGGGACCTTGTCGCATTTGGGGTTCTTCTTTTATTTTGGTTCCGTAGTCGGACCTTGAGTGTATTTGGATGATGTAATGCTTTATTCATGTAATTGTGTGAAGTGGCGATCGTAAGCCAACTATGTATCTTTTTCCCTTATGCATTACATGGGTTGTGTGAAGATTACCTCTCTTACGACATTGCTTTCAATGCGGTTATGCCTCTAAGTCGTGCTTCGACACGTGGGAGATATAGACGCATCGAGGGCGTTACAAGTTGGTAATCAGAGCCTTCCCCGACCTTAGGAGCCCCATTGCTTGATCGTTTTTAGCGGCCGAGTTGTGTCTTGAAAAATGTTTTGAGTCTTTAGGAATTATATATCGGAGAGTTAAGGAATTCTTTTTACTTCCCAGTCTCCTCATCGCTCTGGTAAGGCATCCTGACGTAGAGTTTTGACTCTTCTCTTCTCAAATTTCACTAAAAAAATTAGGATCATGCGGGTATCTTGGAATCGTTCCGATGGTTTTATGATGAGAACATTGTCTTGGTGCCTCCTGTCAGGGGTTTAGTGGAAGTGTCCCGGGGAGTTGAGCTCTGAGGTGTTGTCGTCATAATTTTATCGTTGCAGTTCTGGGAATACCTGAGTCTAGTACGCTGACATCGAAAATCTCTTTTATACAGTTCGTTGGTGAGATAACCTCGACGCCACCCAGTACTGGGGCGGGAGTTCGGGAGTATCGCCATAACTTGTATAACGGATGCTTTTCGAAGGTTGAGGTAGATGATTTCCGAAGGTTTCTTGGTTATGTGTTGAAGGATGGATACAGCTGGATGTAGGATTTGTTAGTTTGGGTGAGATATTATGCTTCCCCTGTATCCCCAACACCTGATTGCATAACCGGAAAGGTTCAGGAGTTCCATAAGTGGGAATTCAAGTAGCTCTTAGGATATCTTTCCGACAGATGTATGATATGAATTGGGGTTCGACGTCTAGTGGTCCTCCTATTCACGGTCGGTTTTACAGTGGTCTCGTTGTGTCTTAAAGAGTCCTTGGCTATGCCGACTCGGGGATGCTTCGTATGTCATGTGCACTGCCTTGTACATGATGGTGCTATACGATCGAGCCCGTGTAGGCCCCACCACGAAAACTTCGGACGAAATCTCTATCATATGTTTGTTCCGGCTTATTCTGCAAGCCAATACTTCGTTTTGTTTTGAGTTGTGGTATTCGAGTTGCTTCGAAGTCAAGAGTTGATTCCATACCTTTCCTAAACGGTCTTCTCATATTTCTATGTGAATACTAATCCTTCTTGATAATCGAGATTGTCATGTCAATCCTTTTTAACCGGTGTGCTTCTCTTCAAGTGGATACGATCATTTCAACTTCCGCAAGATCAATGATCAGTTCTTCTCAACGGTGTTTGTTTCATCCGTCTCCAAGTTGCCTTTGTTTTTCCCACCCACCCACCCTTTTTCTTCGAGGACTCGGATTTCTTTATCAAATATCCATTTTATTATGGAGGTCCCTCCATTCATTTCCTTCATGTTCTTATCCGGTGATTCTCATGAAGTTACTAACGGAGTTTCTAGTTCATCATTCTTCGTTTCTTTTATCTTCTCCGGTGGTTTCAAGTCAAGCTTTTGGTGTTGATCATATCCCTTTCCTCGTTTTCAATGCTTTCTCATGCTGGTGCAATTCTCAATCTTTCACCTCTCGCTATTCAATTGTCCCGGAGTGCTCAAATTTTCTCAAAAGGTTCGTCTTGTCATTCAAGATTCTTTCAAGATCTTTCGAGGATGTTATCTCATTCAAGTCATTTAATTCAACCGATGCAACCTCTCTTTTAAATCATTTCAACGTTGTTTCTTTTGAGTGAGCCCTAACCCACAGGTCTGTTCCCAGGATCTTACCTGACTCTTATTTTCCCGGAGCTATCCTCAAAGTTCCTGTCAAAGTTTGACGTAAGAATGATTCATCATCAGTCATATGTATTTCTCCTAGATCTTTCACAATTCTTATCATCGTTGGCTCAACCTCTTCGTTTTGATTCTTCCGGAGTGTCTAAATAATTCTTGGTGATGTTTCTCGTCATTTTGAAGACCGAAGAAGAGTTTCTCTTTAATCTTGCTCCATTCTCTTCAAGATTCGTGATTCTAGCTTGTTGCCATCCTCTCGTAATTGTTTTGATCGTGAGAATTCTTTTCACCTATCCGGAGTAATTCAAGAATCTTCTCAGTTTGTTATCCGGAGTCCATCAATTCAGGTTTATTCATTCTCAGCTGCCAGTTATCATTCTCCTATCTTGCCGGTGCATCAATCAAATATCCTCTAATCAGTTCTTGATCTCTTCGTTCTCATGTATCTAGTTTGTCTCAAGCACCTTCGTTCATTTGCTAATTCTTACCAGTGATGCACCCCTACTTCGATCATTTTCAATTCTTTCGGTGGTTCGCTCAAGTGTTCTCTTCCTTCTTCATCATATCAATTCATTCGTTGTTTCAATCCTACCGGTGGTCCATTAAGTTTATGTTATATCTCTTTTAATCCTTGATACGAGAATGAGTAGTATGCCAAATCCATTTTTGTCATCAATTTAATTGGTGAAGGATAGGCATAATGTAATTCTTATTCTTGTTGCATCGAGTGAAATCAATTCCCTATTCCGGAGGCTCATCAAATTCTTGATTTCTTTTGTTCATCTTTCTTTTCCCAAAGTTCCAAGTTCTCTCAATTATTTCACCACGGAGATTCATCTAAATCATTACAAGGTTTTACCTTGTGTTCTCAACTTCTCTTTCTTTTCATTACCTTTTGTTTACCGGAGTTCTCATGAAGGTTCTACATGAGGGTTCATCAAGGATTTATATTCCTTCTTGAAGTGTTCATCAAGATTCTTTTCCGAGGAGCTCAAGTTTTCTTCATCTTGCTATCTGGAGTGCAATTCTTTCAACCATATCATTGGAGCTGGTATTATGTCATTCTTGATAATTTGAGTTCATGTTTCATGATTCACATGTTGTTAAGAATGAGGTATTTCAAATCCACCAACCTCTTCGTTGGAGTTATCTGGTGTCATGTTTCGCCTAAAGCTTTCTCTAAGGATTGTTGCTATTTATGGTGCTTATAAATGACCCAAGTTCTTCTTTTACCCTCCCGGTGAAATATTTTCTCGTCTCCTTGTCTATATCAATACAATTCTTTTCCCGTGATTGGCAGGTTGTCACCTCATAATTTGAGATGTATTCCATAAGACCATATCAAGCTTATTCTTTTCGTTGTTGGTTTTCCAACAACTCCATTCTAGCTTTTGTTGTAAGCATGCTACCTCGAGACCTTGTTTCCCTTCGTTCACTCCATTCCATTCTTACTTTTGTTCCGGAGCCATTGTGATGTTCATCTTTTCAACCCATCATCTCGTTTTTTCAAAGATCATGTTTCTTTCCATGCCTATCCGTTTAACCGGAGTGTCATGTCCTCTGCTCAAGTTCTTTTCACCGTATCAAGTCTTGCATAACTTCTTAACCGGAGTGCTTTCAATATATATCTTGCCCTTCAACCTCAAGGTTTTTCGCAATGTTCTTTGTCCCTCCTTGTTAACAGAGTGTTTTCAACTTTGTTCACCTTCATTGTATTCTTTTCTTGAATTTGTTCAACCTCTCAAGGTTATTTGGTTTCACTCGTTTGTCAAAGAAGCAACTTAGTGTTACCTCTTCTCTTTCTCTTCCCCGGTGCCATTCAAGATCTCGGGACGAGATCCTCTCATAGTGGTGGAGTGTTGTGACGCCCCAAGACCGGAGCTTCAGATGCCTTCCGTGGTTTCCGGGTTTCGTCGTGTGTTTTGTTTGGTTCGGTGCATCATGTGCATTGCATCATGTCATCATGCCATCATCTCATAAATCTTTTGTAACTCACCTAAATAAATTGCATGGATCTTCGGTCCATTTAAATCGAGGGAATTCACATGGTGATTCTCTTTATAACATATCCTCCCAATATTAGGGAGCTAAATAAAAATATTCCACTCGTTTGGAATTACCGCAAACACACTTGCAAAATATCCCAATGCCTTTGTCCCATGCATCATCTCCTTCTCTTTTCCTTCTAGTTCCTTTCTTTTGCAAGTGCCACTTTCCCCTTCTCTATTTATGTTCATCTTTTCCTATAAATTCTCGACCATGCCCTCAACCTCTCTGTCAAATTTCATCTCTTTTGAAATTGTTTTGGTTAGGGTTTAAAATGGTTCAAGTTTGAATTTAATTCAAACTTGAATTATTTTTACTTCCTTTAAAATCTCCAAACCAATTTTGTTAAATAGAGCACATTTTCAGGATCATGAATATATTTTTATATTTCTCTAGCTCCTCTCCTTTTCCCCCTGCTTTTTCCTTTTTGTATTTCTGTCTGAAGAAATAGAAAAGCAGCGGCATCAGCTACCTGGGCCTCGGCCACCCGGCCGGCCCATTAGCTCAGCCAGCGCCGGCCCATCCCGCACCCAGGCCGACTTCCAAGGCCACTTCTCCTAAACCTAGGCCCAGCCTCTCGCTCCCCACTCCTTTCCCTCGTCTTCCCACCAGCGCCGCCAGGAGAGGCCCGATCTCCATCTCCTTGCTGATCCCCTCCTCGTTCGGTCGTTCCCACCTGCGCCTCCCTCTCCCTCGCTCGCAGCGCCCTCTCCCTTGATCTCCTCCTTCCCTGCTTTGCCAAAGAGAGGAGCGAGTAACCACGCCCTGCCATCCCCGCTCCGCTCCTTCCAGCCCCGCACGCGTCAAGGAGACGCCGCCAAACTCCGCCCATGCAGCTTCTCCTCTTCCGCCAGGATCTTGCGGAGCCGAGCGGCCATTCCCGCCTCAACGCTGCCGTCCTCCTTGGCCGCTGCCGCTACTGCGCCTCGTCGCCAGAGACCCGTTCCTCTACTGTGGCCTCCCTTCGCCAGCGCCGCGCCTCCGTCGCCCGGCGAGCTCTGCCACCAGCCGTGCCAGCGAGCTTGCCGCTGTCGTCCGCCTCGTCGTGTTCCCCTCCACCTCTAGCGCGCCAAGTTCATCGTCGTTCTCGCCTGCGACCTCACCACGACACCGCTGCCTCGCTGTAGCTGCTGCTTCGCTGTTCAGTGCCGCTGCGCCTTCGTTCTGTCACTTGTTGAAGGAGACGAGCAGCAGCCAAGCCCCATCGAGCTCATACACAAGCTGCCCGAGTCCTTGTCCAGAGCCGCCCAAGTCGTCGCCTCTTTGCGCCATGCAGTGTTACCGTGGACGCATGCACCCCCGGATCGGAACCGCAAGCACCAAGTACACCACCCGCAAGACCCGGACTCCGAACGCCAAGTACTACTACATACCCGAAGAATTCGGATGCATCAAGTCCCCGGGGAGACCCGTTTTTCGTTAAGTTCGACTACCTGTTTCATCAAGTACCACTACGGCCGGAGACCTCGGACACGCCAAGTACCCCTTCGAGCTATCAATACCGCAAGCGCCAAGTTCCACGACGATACGAGAACAACTGCCGTCGACATGCATTTTGCCAAGTACCACTACCTTCGACGCGAACCACTACTTCCACTATGGCATGAGTACAACTACTACCACTACGAACATGACGAGAACGTCTACTTCCCCTACACCGCATCGAACTTGGTCCGTTCCGACAACACACGCTTCGAAGGTATAACCCCGAGACTACGCCCGTGAACGAATGTTGCGTGTTGTATGAAATGCTCGTGTTTGCTCCGTGTCGGAGTTGTTCGGTGCACGTTGCCCCTCTTTTGCCTTGCCACCGACATGTGGGAACCCCGTAATCGGGAGCACCCCACCATCCTTGCATGACACGCTCCCGTCACTTCCTTCTGCACCGGTATCCCCATGGGCTACCGGATAACCGATATGTTGTCGTGGCATCATTTTCGGATTCGTCGTCGTGGCACCCTTTTCCTTTCCACCACGATGTCAAATGCTTCATAATAATGCTCTTGTCAAGTTTTAATAAAAATTGCATAAACTTGTTCGTGTCATCTGCATCATGATAACAACAATTAAAATGTTTAAATTTTTGTTGCATTAAATTACTAAGGCATATGGGGATTTACCGGATTTGTTATTTGTTATGTCCGGCCCCATTTAAATTGTTTAGATGATATAGTTTTGTTATGCTTCACCACTTGCCATGCTTAAACAACATTTAATATTGTTGAGTACCTAACGAGAGAGAACTAAATAAGTCATGTGGTGTTTCGTCAATATGCAACGGAGTTGCATGTTGAGCTCCACTTAATTTGTAGGATTGTTTGTGCATTTTGCCATGCCATGCTTCATTAAACCGGACATGCATCATACTTGGTTGTGCATCATGTCATGTTTATTGTGGTGGTTGTTTACTATGTTGTTTGCTTCTTTCTGGTGTTGCTTCTACGGGTTGTTTCCGGTAATATCGTGTTGTGAGGATTCGTTCGACTGCGTCCGTTTGTCTTCTTCATGGACCCGTTCTTCTTCCTTGCGGGATTTCAGGCAAGATGATCATACCCTCGAAATCACTTCTATCTTTGCTTGCTTAGTTTCTCGCTCTTTTGCTATGCCTATGCTGCGATACCTACCACTTGCTTATCATGACTCCTATATTGTTGAACCAAGCCTCTAACCCACCTTGTCCTAGCAAACCGTTGATTGGCTATGTTACCGCTTTGCTCAGCCCCTCTCATAGCATTGTTAGTTGTAGGTGAAGATTGAAGTTTGTTCCTTGTTGGAACACGGAGATGTTGTTCCTTGTTGGAACATGTTTGCTTGTTGGGATATCACAATATATCTTATTTAATTAATGCATCTATATACTTGGTAAAGGGTGGAAGGCTCGGCCTTATGCATGGTGTTTTGTTCCACTCTTGCCGCCCTAGTTTCCGCCATATCGGTGTTATGTTCCCGGATTTTGCGTTCCTTAGGCGGTTGGGCTATTATGGGAACCCCTTGACAGTTCGCCTTAAGTAAAGCTCTTCCAGCAATGCCCAACATTGGTTTTACCATTTGCCACCTAGCCTTTTCTTTTCCCT
>NC_041384.1:200148518-200182697 GCF_002162155.2 Triticum dicoccoides | reverse complement strand
TGCTCCTCTGAGTGTTGGTCCAAACTAGAGTCCTGTGCAGCGCCCCCTCGGGGAAACTCGAGGTTTGATTTTAGTTGTATGGAGCGCTCATCTGAGTGTGCCCTGAGAAAGAGATATGTGCAGGTCCTATCGGGATTTGTCGGCACATTCAGGCGGTGTTGCTGGTTTAGTTTTACCCTGTCGAAATGTCTTGTTGTACCGGGATACCGAGTCTGGTCGGAACATCTCAGGAGGAGGTCTATTCCTTCGTTGACCGTGAGAGCTTGTGATGGGCTAAGTTGGGACACCCCTGCAGGGATTTGAACTTTCGAAAGCCGTGCCCGCGGTTATGGGCATATGGGAATTTGTTAATGTCCGGTTGTAGATAACTTGAACCTTAACTTAAGTAAAATGAATCAACCGCGTGTGTAACCGTGATGGTCTCTTTCCGGCGGAGTCCGGGAAGTGAACACGGTGTTGGAGTTATGTTTGACGTAGGTTGTTTAGGATCACTTCTTGATCATAGTTTCATCGACCGTGCTTTGCCTTCTCTTCTCGCTCTCATTTGCGTATGTTAGCCACCATATATGCTAGTCGCTTGCTGCAGCTCCACCTCATACCTTTACCTTACCCATAAGCTTAAATAGTCTTGATCGCGAGGGTGCGAGATTGCTGAGTCCCTGTGGCTCACAGATACTTCCAAAACCAGTTTGCAGGTGCCGTTGAGTCCGTGCACATGACGCAACCAAGCTCAAGGAGGAGCTAGTTGAAGATCTTGTCCTTTGTCTTGCTTCATTCTAGTTGATCAGTAGTGGAGCCCAGTTGGGGTCGATCGGGGACCTTGTCGCATTTGGGGTTCTTTTTTTATTTTGGTTCCGTAGTCGGACCTTGAGTGTATTTGGATGATGTAATGCTTTATTCATGTAATTGTGTGAAGTGGCGATTGTAAGCCAACTATGTATCTTTTTCCCTTATGCATTACATGGGTTGTGTGAAGATTACCTCTCTTGCGACATTGCTTTCAATGCGGTTATGCCTCTAAGTCGTGCTTCGACACGTGGGAGATATAGCCGCATCGAGGGCATTACAGAATGGCTATGCAAATGCCATGATAGGTAGGTATGGTGGCTGTTTTGAGGAAGGTATATGGTGGGTTTATGGTACCGACGAAAGTTGCGCGATACTAGAGAGGCTAGCAATGATGGAAGGGTGAGAGTGCGTATAATCCATGGACTCAACATTAGTCATAAAGAACTCACATACTTATTGCAAAAGTCTATTAGCTATCGAAACAAAGTACTACGCGCATGCTCCTAGGGGATAGATTGGTAGGAAAAGACCATTGCTTGTCCCCGACTGCCACTCATAAGGAAGACAATCAATAAATAAATCATGCTCCGACTTCATCACATAACGGTTCACCATACGTTCATGCTACGGGAATCACAAACCTCAACACAAATATTTCTACAATCCACAACTACCCACTATCATGACTCTAATATCACCATCTTTATATCACAAAACTATTGCAAGGAATCAAACATATCATATTCACTGATCTACAAATTTTATGTAGGATTTTATGACTAACCATGTGAATGACCAGTTCCTGTCATCTCTCTAAATAGATATATAAGTGAAGCAAGAGAGTTTAATTATTTCTAAAAAACATATGCCCACACTCTAACAAATATAATTGAAGCAAAAGAGCATTCTACAAATGGCGGTTTTCTATGTAAAGAGAAACAGGCAATCCAAACTTCAAATGATATAAGCGAAGCACATGAAGCATTCTATAAAGCCATACTCAAAAGATATAAGTGAAGTGCAATGAGCATTCTATAAATCAACCAAGGACTATCTCATACCAACATGGTGCATAAAAGAAAAATGAAAACTAAATGCAAAAGACACTCCAAGATTGCACATATTGCATGAACGAAACGAATCCGAAAACATACCGATACTTGTTGAAGAAAGATGGGATGCCTTCCGGGGCATCCCCAAGCTTAGATGCTTGAGTCTCCTTGAATATTTACTTGGGGTGCCTCGGGCATCCCCAAGCTTGATATCTTTCCTCTCTTCCTTCTTCTCACATCGAGACCTCCTCGATCTTCGAACACTTCATCCACACAAAACTCAACAGAAAACTCGGTAAGATCCATTAGTATAATAAAGCAAATCACTACTCTAAGTACTATTGCAAACCAATTCATATTTTGTTTTTTCAATGTAGCTACTGTAATATAACTTTTCCATGGCTTAATCCACTGATATAAATCGATAGTTTCATCAGAACAAGCAAACTATGCATCAAAAACAGAATCTATCTAAAACAGAACAGTCGGTAATAATATGAACATTCACTATACCTCTGGTACTCCAAAAATTCTACCAAAATTAGGAAAACTAAACAATTTGTATATAAAGACAGTGAAAAAATAATCAGAACCATTTAACGTTCCAGTAAAAAATGTAAAATCATGCACTACAGCCAAAGTTTCTGTCCTGCACCGTACAAACCAACAAGCAAAGTAAACATCCTAAAGGAAAATCTTGGCACAATATTTTTATAATACAATGGAATTGTACAAGGGGATAATTATTTTTGTTGAAAAGTTTCTGCAATTAAGATTCACAAAGTTTCCATGGGCATGAACAAAGTTCAAGGACGTCCCCCACTTTCACAATGCTCGTCTATCTCACTTTCACTTTCCTTTTTGAAAAGTTTTGGGTTACCCTCTTTATTTTTTTTGTTTTTAAACTATATAAAAGCACACATTAGAAATAAATGACTCTCTAAAACTTCTGGGTTGTCTCCCTAGCAGCGCTTTCTTTAAAGCCATTAAGCTAGGCATATAGTGCTCAAGTAATGGATCCACCCAGATCCCAAGGTATATCAAAGCCAATTTTAATTAAGAATGATTTGTAATTTAGTAGTGAGCACAAGGTAACATATATCACGCAACAACGAAGTCTAACTCTCTTCCTATGCATCGGCATGTCATAAAAGAACAATTCATGCACACATAGTAAAGGCCAATGCATAGTATAAACAATTTCTTGCAATTTTACCGTATTGGAAGCATAGAGAGGTGGAGATATAGTTCCTCTCTCATAATAATTGCAAGTAGGAGCAGCAAGCACATGCATATTATATTCATCAAAATCATCATGTGTAATAGTAAAACGCAACCCATCAATATAATCCTTAATAAGTGCAAACTTCTCCGATATAGTGTAGTTGGGAGAATTCAAAAAGATAATAGGACTATCATGTGTGGGTGCAATATCAACAATTTCATGTTTAACATAAGGAAATATAGCAAGTTCATCTCCATAAGCATAATTCATATTGGCATCTTCGCCACAAGCATAGCAAGCATCATCAAAAAGGGGTATTTCAAAGAATCAACGGGATCATAACAATCATCATAGCAATCATCCTTCGGTAAGCACGAAGGGAAATTAAAAAATGTATGAGTTGAAGAGTTACTCTCATTAGAAGGTGGGCACGGGTAGCTAATCCGCTCTTCCTCCTTTTGTTCTTCGCTCTCCTCATCATCTTTTTCATCCAATGAGCTCACAGTTTCATCAATTTCTTCTTCCATAGACTCCTGCAGAAATATTAGTCTCTTCTTGGACAACAGAGACTTCCTCAATAAATGCATCAATATCGGCATTGCATTCATAATTCTCATAGCAAAATTTAAGGATAGCTAAATTTTTAGGTCTATAAACTGAATCATCAAAATTTTCACTCTTTAAACAAAGATTCAATTTCATAAGCACCCATAAAAGCAAAAAATTCTTCTATTTGTTCCACATCATAGTAATCATATATACCATTAGCATAAGAAGCCAAGGTTTTATCATCATTAAATTTTCATGAAAAGGGAAGGTGTGGAGCCTTCATCCTAGAGCAACAAGTATAATCATATCTCAAGCAAAGTTGCCGAGCATACCAATGCAACATATGAATTTGATCCCATAATAGTTTCCCTTTTTGAGTCAAGCGATAATCCCTAAAGCATTCACGTTGATCCAATGTGTCTCCCATTACATAATTGAATGGGGTTTTCTCAGGATTATCAAAGTAGTACATAATATCTTTCACATAATGAGCATCGAGTGTTTTAGGAGGTTCCCCATCTCCATGAGTAGCAGGTATACCTAATTTTTTTGGTATTTTGTGTTCCATATCCATGACTAAAGATAGAGAACAACTAAGAACAGCAAATAAAAATTACTTACTGATAAAGCAAACAAGCACACACGAGAATATTCACCCCACGCTATTGCTCCCTGGAAACGGCGCCAGAAAAAGGTCTTGATAACCCACAAGTATAGGGGATCGCAACAGTTTTCGATAAGTAAGAGTGTCGAACCCAACGAGGTTCTAAAGGTAGAACAAATATTCCCTCAAGTTCTATCGACCACCGATACAACTCTACGCACGCTAGACGTTCGCTTTACCTAGAACAAGTATGAAACTAGAAGTATTTTGTAGGTGTTGTTGGATAGAGTTGCAAGGTAATAAAGAGCATGTAAATAAAAAGTAGGGGCTGTTTAGATAAGGACACAACTAAGTTGGTTTTAGTAAAGAGCTTTTTGTTACAAGAAAGTCATTTGTCCCTAGGCAATCGATAACTAGACCGTAATCATTATTGCAATTTTATTTGAGGGAGAGGCATAAGCTAACATACTTTCTCTACTTGGATAATATGCACTTATGATTGGAACTCTAGCAAGCATCCGCAACTACTAAAGATCATTAAGGTAGAACCCAACCATAGCATTAAAGTATCAAGTCCTCTTTATTCCATACGCAAACAATCCACTTACTCGGGTCTATGCTTCTGTCGCTCACGCCACCCACCATAAGCAAATCATGAACATATTGCAAACCCTACAGCGGGAATCCCTCACGCTTGTGCGACACAGAGAGCACCATAGGACAACACCAATAATAAAACATGCAATTCAAACCAATCACGGTCATCAATTAACCCATAGGACAAAACGGATCTACTCAAACATCATAGGATAGCCATACATCATTGGGAGATAATATATAGTGTTGAGCACCATGTTTAAGTAGAGATTACAGTGGGTAAAAGAGGGGTTACACCGCTGCATAGAGGGGGAAGAGTTGGTGATGATGGCGGTGAAGTTGTTGGTGAAGATTGCGGTGATGATGATGGCCCCCGGTGGCACTCCGGCGCCACCGAAAGCGAGGGGGAGAGGGTCCCCCTCCTTCTTATTCTTCCTTGACCTCCTCCCTAGATGGGAGAAGGGTTTCCCCTCTGGTCCTTGGTCTCCATGGCGTGGGAGGGGCGAGAGCCCCTCCGAGATTGGATCTATCTCTCTGTCTCTGCCTGTTTCTGCGTTCTCAGATTCTGCCCTTTCACCGTTTCTTATATTCCCGGAGATCCGTAACTCCGATTGGGCTGAAATTTTAACACAATCTCTATCTGGATATTAGCTTTCTTGCGGAAAAAGAAGGGCATCAACCGCCTTACGGGGTGGCCACGAGGGTCAGGGGCGCGCCCCCTGCCTCGTGGCCCCCTCAGGCATCGTTTCGCGTGGATTTTTCTTCCCAAAAATGCATATATTCCAAAAAATATCCGTTAGTTTTTATCCCGTTTGGACTCCATTTGATATGGATTTACTGTGAAACAAAAAACATGCAACAAACAGGAACTGACACTGGGCACTGGACCAATATGTTAGTCCCAAAACTATTATAAAAAGTTGCGAAAAGTGTATGAAAGTTGTATAATATTGGCATGAGACAATAAAAAATTATAGATACGATGGAGACGTATCACGACTCTGTACTCTCCTAAGTTACAAAACTACTCTGAGTGAAGAGCAACCCTCTCACTCGGGGGCTTAGCTGCGAATCCGATCCGCCTAAGTTACAAAACACTCCGACTGGAGAGCAATCCTCCCACTCGGGGACTTAGTTGCGACCCTTGTACTCGCCTAAGTTTCAAAACCACTCCGAGTGAAGAGAAATCCTCCCACTCGGAGACTTGGCTGCTCTTGGAGCTGCGCCACAAATACAATGCATACTGGCTGCTTTCGGAGCTGCGCCACAAATACAACGTATACTGGCTGATCTCGGAGCTGCGCCACAAGTACAAAGTCCAGTTGCACTCGGAGCTACGCCACAAATACAATGACTGGCTGCTCTCAGAGCTGCATCACAAGTACAATGTCTGGTTGTACTCGGAGTTGCGCCACAAGTACAACATCCGGTTGCACTCGGAGCTACGCCACAAATACAATGACTGGCTGCTCTTGGAGCTGCCTCACAAGTACAACGTGTGGTTGTACTCAGAGCCGCACCACAAGTACATCGTCAACTCCGAGTGGGGAGCGACCCCTCCACTCGGAGTTTCAGTTATTATTCCCAATTCACTCGAAGTCAAGAAACTCAAAGGTGGTGAAGACAAAGCAACTGCATTTAGAAGAAAAAAAACAAGTTTGGATAAAATCCATGAAAGTTCAGAACCATTGGCTGAAGTACTCGAGCGTCAAGCCCAAAAGAGTTTTAAAGATTAGAAAATCACTCAGCATCCCGAGGCAAATTAATTCAGGCTATCAAGTTTTTCACTCGGCAGGAGAAGGGCTAGCTGGCTCGACGAACTCGTCCAGGTCAATTCCATCTGCGATGCGAGTAGCAGCCTCGATGAAGGTCTCCATAAAGGACTAGAATTGAAGCGTCTTGGTATTGGCAACCTTGAGAGCCGCCAACTTCTCATCTCTAACTTCTTTGCAATGGACACGGACCAGAGACAGAGCCACGTCAGCACCGCAGCAAGCAGAAGACTTCTTCCACGCCTGCACTCGACCAGGGATTTCATTGAGTCGAGCCATCAGAGAGTCGAGGTCATTTTGGAATGTCACACCTGGCCAGAGCTCTGTGTAGATCCGCGACACCGCCACTTTCAATCGAGCAAGATAGTTCATAACACTGGCGAGACGAGATTCCAGTCACAGCACGTTCATCGCAACCTCGTCCTTGACAGGGGAGTTGATGGGGTCCAGACTCCTCTCAATCCGCCCAATATCTTCCTTGAAGTTTTGACAGATTTCTGCACATACAGGAAAAAAAAGACTCGACCGTTGTACGATGAGTTAGCGGTTGGAAAACAGTCGGATAAGGAAAAGTACCTTCGGGCATGAGGAACATATTTTTGGCGAGGCCTCCCAGATAAGTCCCTCCTCCGAGTGAGATCTTCGACCCTGTCGGTCAAGGCCACCTTGTCCTTCTTCAGCTACGCGACTTCTTTGTTCGCTTCATCTACGACAGTCTTTAGCTTGGCATTTTATTCTTCTAACTTGTCGACTAAAGCCAGCTTCTTGTCAGCAAGTTCAGTTTTCTCCCATGCCGTCTTCTGTGCCGCTGCAAGGTCAAGATCCTTCTGCTCCAGAGCCTGCTTAATTTTTTCTAAAGAAATAACATTCTTCAGACGAGCTTGGAGCTGACGATTTTCACTACGCACATCTGTTCAAGTGGAGTCACTCGGTTTTGAAGATTGAAAAGAAAGGATGGCAAGGCTAACAGTCGGCAGAGTTATTACCTCCCATGATGGTTGCTTTGTCTTGGGCCTTCTTCAGATTTTCCTTGGCCAGTTCCAGGTCAAGGTTGAGCTGAATTTGTTTCTTCTCCAATTCAGCGAACTGGACCTCGAGCTCACAAGATTTCTGCAGTCAACGGATAGTCAGTCGACAAAAACAAAGATCGATTGCTTCAGAGCGATAAGCTACAAGTTCAAGTTATTACAGAAAAAAGAGTTCTAAGGCCACTGCCGAATCAAACATTCAACAGTAGTCTCAGGGACTACACCCAGTGGGTGCACTTGGCGTGCCCCCACTGGTTCAACTTCCCACTTGACATGGTCCATCCAGTCCGAGTGGAAGGAGTAAAATGACAACAACATTTGCGCTCAGACCACTGCCGACTGCCCATAGTCGACCGTGGTCTCGGGGACTACACCCAGTGGGTGCACTTAGTGTGCCCCCACTGGCTCGAAATTCACTCGATGAGGTCCGTCCAGAGCCGAGTGAATATACTACAAACAAGTTCTAAGACTCCCATGGCAAAACAACTCTTTGGAAAGACCCCCACCGAATCAAACATTTGGCGGCAGTCTCATGGACTACACCCAGTGGGTGCACTCAGCGTGCCCCCACCGGTTCAAGAGTTTTCTCGACAAAGATTGGGTGAGTCAACTCACAAAGATACAAAGCGAAAGAAGACACCCACTAGGTGTACAGATGCAAGTTCTTCATAGATGCACATAAGGTTTGAAAATGCTCATCCACGGACATCTTAGGAATAATAAAGAAGCAGTTTTCAAGTACCATATCCTAACAGAGCAAAAGTCAAACTAAAAGACCAGTCGAAAATCAGCTCACATGGATGTTGGTTTGAAGGGCAGAGCTGGCATCATAGGCAGCCTTGCTGCCCTCGTGCACCACCTTCATTTGCTCCATCATAAGGCCTGCTTGGCGTATAGCCTCCTTGTCAGTGCCTACTTGGTCCTCTGGGACGTGATGGGTGACAAAGAGCGGAGTCGGTGGAACAGACAAGGTAGCCAAGGGATCTGAAGCATGGAGTTGCACAGACGGGGCAGGGACTTGAGCAGTCGACGCTGAAGGACGATCAGTAGATAGAGGATCGGTGAATGAAACAGAAGCCCGAACTGGATCCCCGGATTGCTGGATGACTGGTTCTAGTGCTGGAGCCGACTGAGACACTTTGTTAGCGGGCACCCTCCTGCTCGAAGTCCTGCCTTTTCTTCCTATGTTCCTTTGAGGCACATGTTCATGGTCGTCGTCATCTAGAAGTTCAATAACATTCGGTGGCGCTGCAAAACACTTGACCGTAAGAATTCAGTCGACCACAAAACAATTGATAAAGTGAGGGCAAGGTTGTGGAGTTGTACCTGCCCATGAAGTCGCCGCATCTGCAGTCTCTTCGTTGTCTTGCTCCTTTTCAACATTCATAGACGTCCGAGAGGTAGCCGCACTGACAGTTCCTAAATCTCACTCGGTCAAGCAACCAGATGAGTCGACAGAAGCATAGAAGGAAAAGGGGGGAAGAAAAACACTTACGCGGAGGCGACAGGAACATCCACCTTGATCTTGGTTAAAGCTTTCCGAGGCTTCGAGGGAGCGAGCTTGGGCTTCTTAGCGGCCTTTTCAGACGGTTCTGGAGATGAAGTCCGAGTGCGCTTCTGCACTTGCACGCTTGAAGGAGTTGCCTTGCCGCGTCCACCTACCGGGTCTTGGGACTGTTTGGATCAGCGTTCTGAGCGGGGCGGCGAGTCAACCTCCTCACTGTCGTCTGAGTTGTCGATGTCGTCATCATGGTCATCTGGGGATTTTCAGTCGCCACTCTCGTCCTGCTCCCCTCTCCTTCCTGAAATTGCTCTCCGTTTGGCATCGAATACATCTTGGTGTAGATCTGAAAGGCACAATTCAACGAAAGTCAGTTGAACTCAAGGGCATTTGCAAGTCAAAAGGAGAAAGCATTCAGTAATTTTGAGCCTGACCTCTTCCGGCTCATGCTCGGCGTCGAATGGCAAGACTCTCCTAGACCCTCTGGGGTTGTCCTTGTTCGCAGTTATGCTTCGCAACCACTAAGCCACCGTCTCCTTAGAGACCTCCTCTCGGTGGACCCGAGCAGTGTCATCAGCGCCCGAGTACATCCACATCGGGTGGTGACGGGCCTGGAGAGGCTAGATACGTCGACTAAGGAACACTTCCAGCAAGTCCATGCCAGTCACCCCCTCCCGAACTAATCTGAAAACCTGGTCGACTAAATGAGAAACTTCGCCTTTCTCCTCTAGAGTCACGGTCAATGAGGAAGGTTGGTGGGGTCGGGCCATGGTGAAAGGGGGAAGACCCGTCGATTGACCCGGAGTCGGGACATCCTTGCAATAGAACCAAGTCAACTGCCATCCGTGGACTGACTCGGGAAGGGTTATTGAAGGAAAGGTGCTTCTACCCCTAGTCTGAATCCCCAAACCCCCACACATTTGGATCGCGTGGGTCTTATCGCCAGTCGGATGTGCTTTCTTCATAGTTTGGGAGTAGAAAGTGAAAATGTGCTTGAAGAGACCCCAGTGCGGTTGGCAGTCCAAGAAGTTTTCGCACAAAGAAATGTACGCAACAATATAGGTGAAGGTGTTTCGAGGGAAATGGTGGATTTGTGCACCGAAGAAGTTGAAGAAGCCCCGGAAAAAAGGATACGGAGGTAGATAAAAACCACGGTCGACATGAGTTGCGAGGAGGACGCACTCACCCTCTTGCGGCTGAGGTTCGGTCTCATTCCCCGGCAACCTCCAAGACCCGTGAGCAATCAGGCCCGTGCCGGCCAGATCCTCCAAGTCTTCCTTCTAGATCATGGACCGGATCCAATCCCCCGTGATCCAGCTAGGCAGCAATCCAGACCTTGACGACAATCCCCGACTCGTCTTCTTGCCCTTTGCCATCGCCGTCGCCTTCTTCGCATGCTCCAGGGACGCCGTCTTGTCCTTTCCCATTGCAGTGGACTGCGCATGGGCGCAGCGGCGGCGTCGAGGGTGGTGGAGGATGCGATGGAGAAGCAGAGGAAGAAGAGAGAGAATGAGGCGCACCATGCAAACGCATCGGCCTCGACGCCTCTTATGGGCTTACTTCTGAGTGGCTGACTCATGGGCCCAAGCAATCCAATCATATCCCGGAACAGTCGCCCGCCCGATACGTGGCGAAAAAGATGGCGTGAGTATCGAGGAGCCCATGTCTATCCATTCTGATAACTATGGCATGCTCCGTCCCGTGTGCTTCTCCAAATTTTCGAATCCCGTGAGATCCGAGAACAGCAGAGCAACCAATCGCACCAAGATTTCACACCATAACACACTCGAAGATTGTCAGTATAGTTCACTCGACAACCTCTGAATCGATCAAGCCGACTGAAATAAGGTTGAAGCCCCCACATGATTTCCCAACTCTAGTGAAATGCTTCCAAGGGCATAAAAATGAGTCGGAATGAACTTCAACCCTTCTTCACTTGGACCTCAATCCATTCGGGGGCTAATGACAATGACATGTACCTAGGGTAGGGTCATAGGCCTAAACTAGACACCTTACCCAAGGACACTACCCTAAAAGTCAAGTACATTGAAGAATCAACAGAAGATACCGACTGAAGTCATCATTGGAGTGCAATCCACTCGACCAAGTATATCACTCGGATACCCCAATTCCACTCGACCAGTATACATTCATTCGACCACACGAAGAATCACTCGGAGAGTAGAAGGTCTAAAGTCATGCAAGGTGGCAATGGACAAGCATTCACTTTGTTGTGTTAAAGATCATTTATAACTCTTTATAGATAGCGTTACCAGTAACGCCCTGTCTTAATGTATATTGAACCCTGTATAACGGGGGATGGCTGGAGTCCTGGCACACTCTATATAAGTGACCCCCTCCGCTGGCACAAGGGTTCACACCCCCTATAACTCTCACACATAATCCAGTCGACCAAGCCTCTGGGTACCGAGACGTAGGGTTGTTACTTCCTCCGAGAAGGGCCTGAACTCGTAAACCTTGCGTGCACGACCTCACCGTAGATAGGATCTAGTCTCCTCCTACGTACCCCCTATTCTATTATCAGACTTATCCCACGACAATCTCCGCATGTGATCTCAGATATCCATAGGTACTCATCCCACGAATCAATGGTCGTGCCATATGCAAGCATTCGGAGTGCGGCCGTGCACTTCTGGTAACCAGAGAACCCAATCGTTCCCACAACATCCTTCTTCAAGATGAAATAGCCATAATACGACTGGACACCATGGTACAAATGATCAAAGACAGTCTTGCGCATCTGAAAACGCTAGTGAAAATGATCAGTGAAGAGTGCATCGGAGGCAAAGTAGTCAGCCATCAGTGTCAAATGGTCGCGCGCCTTGTTGTGGTTGAGCACTCAATGACCCTTGACTGATCCCTTGAAATTGAGAATATGCTCCTTCACATGCTCCGCGTCTTCAAGTACCGCCTGCATCATTGTTGTCTTGTCCATGTAGTCCTCCTCATCGGATGACCCGCCGGACAAACATACTGCTTGTATATGTACTTCAAATTGGAATCCATTGCTTTAAAGAAGAAGGGACAACTTTTTTAGCTCTGGAAATTCATTGAACAATTGTTGGGCATGGTGAGTACAGCAGTAGCGGATGGTACCTGGCAGAGCGGTTACAGGAGAGGGGTTGAACTACTGGGGAACGCAGTAATTTCAAAAAAATTCCTACTCACATGCAAGATCTATCATGGTGATGCATAGCAACGAGAGGGGAGAGTGTGTCTATGTACCCTCGTAGACCGAAAGCGGAAGCGTTTTATCAATGCGGTTGATGTAGTCGTACACCTTCACGATCCATCCCGATCAAGTACCGAACGTGCGGCACCTCCGCGTTCAGCACACGTTCAGCTCGATGAGGCCCTCGCCTTCTTGACCCAGTAAGACGGGTGAAGTAGTAGATGAGTTCCGGCAGCAGGACGGTGTGGTGACGGTGTTGGTGAAGAAAAATCTTCGCAGGGCTTCGCCTAAGCACTACGAAAACTATGACGGAGGATAAACTAGAGGGGACGGGGTTGCCGGCACATGGCTTGGTGTTTCTTGATGTGTTTTGGGTGCTAGCCCTACCCCTCTATTTATATGTTGAGCCTTGGGGTCGAAACTTGGAGTAAATGCCTACACAAAGTTGGTTTCACCCGAAAGGCAAGAGTCCTTCTCGGACTCTAGGACCAGACGCCAGGGACCCCGGCGTCTGGCCCCAGACGCCAGGGACCCCGGCGTCTGGCCCCAGACGCTAGGGACCCTGGCGTCTGGCCCCCGGACTCCGCAAAATTTCCTTTTGCTCTTTCCAAAAATCTTGTGGGATTTCCCCTTTGGCCCAAATAAAGTGTTCTCGTACCCAAACATTTTGGGAAACATTCGAAACCCCTTCCGGTGAATTCTGGAACCCTTTTGGAGACCAAACACTATTATCCCATATATCAATCTTTATCTCCGGACCATTCCGGAGTTCCTCGTCATGTCTGTGATCTTATCCGGGACTTCGAACAACATTCGGTCACCAATATACATAACTCATATAGTACTATATCGTCAATGGACGTTAAGCGTGCGGACCCTACGGGTTCGAGAACTATGTAGACATGACCGAGACACCTCTCTGGTCAATAACCAATAGCGGAACCTAGATGCCCATATTGGCTCCTAAATATTCTACGAAGATCTTTATCGGTCGAACTGCATAACAACATACGTTGTTCCCTTTGTCATCGGTATGTTACTTGCCCGAGATTCGATCATCGGGGCAAAATTGACAAATTTTACCTCAAAGCGAAAGTATTTCACAAACTAAACAACTTTTGAAAATATTTCACACTGCTGACCCTTTTGTGTAGCGCCCGACAACAAGGCGTTGCACTCTACTGTGCAATTCCTTACAGCTAGGCGCTGCACAGTGTAGTGCAACTCCTTAGAGCTAGGCGCTGCACAGTGTGGCGCCTAAGTGTTAGGCGTTGCACAGTAGAGTGCAGCGCCTTGCTGTCAGGCGCTACACATTAAAGGTTAGCCGGGTGAAATACTTTCAAGAACAGTTTAGTTTATGAAATAGTTTTGATCTAAGGTCAAATTTGTGCCTTTTGTCGATCGTTGGTATCTCAATACCTAGTTCAAGCTCGTTATCGGCAAGTCTCTTTACTCGTTCCGTAATGCATCATTCCGCAACTAACTCATTAGTCACATTGCTTGCAAGGCTCATAGTGATGTACATTACCGAGAGGGCCCAGAGATACCTCTCCGATAGACGGAGTGACAAATCCTAATCTCGATCTATGCCAACTCAACAAACACCATCGGAGACACCTGTAGAGCACCTTTATAATCACCTAGTTACATTGAGACATTTGGTAGCACACAAAGTGTTCCTCCGGTATTCGGGAGTTGCATGATCTCATAGTCGTAGGGACATGTATAAGTCATGAAGAAAGCAATAGCAATAAACTAAACAATCACTATGCTAAGCTAACAGATGGGTCAAGTCAATCACATCATTCTCTAATGATGTGATCCCGTTTATCAAATTAAAACTCATGTCTATGGTTAGGAAACTTAACCATCTTTGATTAACGAGCTAGTCAAGTAGAGGCATACTAGCGACATTCTGTTTGTCTACGTATTCACACATGTACTAAGTTTCCGGTTAATACAATTCTAGCATGAATAATAAACATTTATCATGATATAAGGAAATATAAATAACAACTTTATTATTGCCTCTAGGGCATATTTCCTTCAGTCTCCCACTTGCACTAGAGTCGATAATCTAGATTACATTGTGATGATTCTAACACCCATGGAGTCTTGGTGTTGATCATGTTTTGCTCATGAGAGAGGCTTAGTCAATGGGTCTTCAACATTCAGATCCGTATGTATCTTGCAAATCTCTATGTCTCCCTCCTTGACTTGATCGCAGATGGAATTGAAGCGTCTCTTGATGTGCTTGGTTCTCTTGTGAAATCTGGATTCCTTTGCCAATGCAATTGCACCAGTATTGTCACAATAGATTTTCATTGGACCCGATGCACTAGGTATGACACCTAGATCGGATATGAACTCCTTCATTTGTTGCTTCTGAAGCAGCTATGTACTCCACTTCACATGTAGATCTCACCACGACGCTCTGCTTGGAACTGCACCAACTGACACCTCCACCATTTAATAAAAATATGTATCCGGTTTGTGACTTAGAGTCATCCGGATCAATGTCGAAGCTTGCATCAATGTAACCGTTTACGACGAGCTCTTTGTCACCTCCATAAATGAGAAACATATCCTTAATCCTTTTCAGGTATTTTAGAATGTTCTTGACCGCTGTCTAGTGATCCACTCCTGGATTACTTTGGTACCTCCCTGCTAAACTGATAGCAAGTCACACATCAGGTCTGATACACAGCATTGCATACATGATAGAGCCTATGGCTGAAGCATAGGGAACACCTTTCATTTTCTCTCTATCTTCTATAGTGGTCGGGCATTGAGTCTAACTCAACTTCACACCTTGTAACACAAGCAAGGACCCTTTCTTTGCTTGATCCATTTTGAACTTCTTCAAAACTTTATCAAGGTATGTGCTTTGTGAAAGTCCAATTAAGCGTCTTGATCTATCTCTATAGATCTTGATGCCTAATATATAAGCAGCTTCACCGAGGTCCTTCATTGAAAAATTCTTATTCAAGTATCCTTTTATGCTATTCAGAAATTCAGTATCATTTACGATCAACAATATGTCATCTACATATAATATTAGAAATGCTACAGAGCTCCCACTCACTTTCTTGTAAATACATGCTTCTCCAAAAGTCTGTATAAAACCATATGCTTTGATCACACTATCAAAGCGTATATTCCAACTCCGAGAGGCTTGCACTAGTCCATAAATGGATCGTTGGAGCTTGCACACTTTGTTAGCACCTTTTGGATCGACAAAACGTTTTGGTTGCATCATATACAACTCTTCTTTAAGATATCCATTAAGGAATGCAGTTTTGACATCCATTTGCCAAATTTCATAATCATAAAATGCGGCAATTGCTAACATGATCCAGACGGACTTAAGCATCACTATGGGTGAGAAGGTCTCATCGTAGTCAACTCCTTGAACTTGTCAAAAACCTTTTGCAACAAGTCGAGCTTTGTACACAGTAACATTACTGTCAGCGTCAGTCTTCTTCTTGAAGATCCATTTATTCTCTATGGCCTGCCGATCATCGGGCAAGTCAACCAAAGTCCACACTTTGTTCTCATACATGGATGCCATCTCAGATTTCATGGCCTCAAGCCATTTTGCGGGATCTGGGCTCATCATCGCTTCCTCATAGTTCGTAGGTTCGTCATGGTCAACTAACATGACTTCCAGAACAGGATTACCGTACCACTCTGGTGCGGATCATACTCTGGTTGACCTACGAGGTTTGGTAGTAACTTGATCAGAAGTTTCATGATCAATATCATTAGCTTCCTCACTTGCTGGTGTAGGAATCACTGGAACTGATTTCAGTGATGAACTACTCTCCAATAAGGGAGTAGGTACAATTACCTCATCAAGTTCTACTTTCCTCCCACTCACTTCTTTCGAGAGAAACTCCTTCTCTAGAAAGAATCCATTCTTAGCAACGAATATATTGCCTTCAGATCTGTGATAGAAGATGTACCCAACAGTCTCCTTTGGGTATCCTATGAAGACACATTTCTCCGATTTGGGTTCGAGCTTATCAGGTTGAAGCTTTTTCACATAAGCATCGCAGCCCCAAACTTTAAGAAACGACAACTTGGGTTTCTTGCCAAACCATAGTTCATAAGGTGTCATCTCGACAGATTTAGATGGTGCCCTATTTAATGTGAATGCAGCCGTCTCTAAAGCATAACCCCAAAACGATAGCGGTAAATCAGTGAGAGACATCATAGATCGCACCATATCTAATAAAGTGCGGTTACGACGTTCGGACACACCATTACATTGTGGTGTTCTAGGTGGCGTGAGTTGCGAAACTATTCTACATTGTTTTAAATGAAGTCCAAACTCATAACTCAAATATTCACCTCCACGATTAGATCATAGAAACTTGATTTTCTTGTTATGATGATTTTCCACTTCACTCTGAAATTCTTTGAACTTTTCAAATGTTTCAGACTTATGTTTCATTAAGTAGATATACCCATATCTGCTCAAATCATCTGTGAAGGCAAGAAAATAACGATATCCGCTGCAAGCTTCAATGTCCATTGGACCACATACATCAGTATGTATGATTTCCAATAACTCGTTGCTCACTCCATTGTTCCGGAGAACGAAGTTTTAGTCATCTTGCCCATGAGGCATGGTTCGCAAGTATCAAGTGATTCCAAAAGTCCATCAGAATGGAGTTCCTTCATCTCTTTACACCAATATGACCTAAACGGCAGTGCCACAAATAAGTTGCACTATCATTATCAACTCTGCATATTTTGGCTTCAATACTATGAACATGTGTATCACTACTATCAAGATTTAGTAAAAATAGACCACTCATCAAGGGTGCATGACCATAAAAGATATTACTCATATAAATAGAACAACCATTATTCTCTGATTTAAATGAATAACCATCTCGCATCAAACAAGATCCAGATATAATGTTCATTCTCAACGCTGGCACCAAATAACAATTATTTAGGTCTAAAACTAATCACGAAGGTAGATGTAAGAGGTAGCGTCCCGACGGCGATCACATCGACTTTGGAACCATTTCCCACGCGCATCGTCACCTCGTCCTTAGCCAATCTTTGCTTAATCTGTAGCCCCTGTTTCGAGTTGCAAATATTAGCAACTGAACCAGTATCAAATACCCAGGCACTAGTGCGAGCATTAGTAAGGTACACATCAATAACATGTATATCAAATATACCTTTCACTTTGTCATCCTTCTTCTCCGCCAAATACTTGGGGCAGTTCCACTTTGAGTGACCAGTCCCTTTGCATTAGAAGCACTCAGTCTCAGGCTTAGGTCCAGACTTGGGTTTCTTCACTTGAGCAGCAACTGGATTGCTGTTCTTCTTGAAGTTCCCCTTCTTGCCTTTACCCTTTTTCTTTAAACTGGTGGTCTTGTTGACCATCAACACTTGATGCTCCTTCTTGATTTCTACCTCCGCAGCCTTTAGTATTGCGAAGAGCTCACGAATCATCTTATCCATCCCTTGCATATTATAGTTCATCACGAGGCTCTTGTAGCTTGGTGGCAGTGATTGAAGAACTCTGGCAATGACACTATCATCAGGAAGATTAACTCCTAGTTGAGTCAAGTGGTTGTGGTACCCAAACATTCTGAGTATATGTTCACTATAGAAATATTATCCTCCATCTTGCAGCTTTAGAACTTATTAGAGACTTCATATCTCTTAATGCAGGCATTTGCTTGAAATATTAACTTCAACTCCTGGAACATCTCATATGCTCCATGACGTTCAAAACGTTGTTGAAGTCCTGGTCCTAAGCCATAAAGCATGGCACACTAAACTATCGAGTAGTCATCAGCTTTGCTCTGTCAGGTGTTCATAACATATGGCGTTGCTCCTGCAACGGGTTTGTCACCTAGCGGTGCTTCTAGGATGTAATTCTTCTGTGCAGCTATGAGGATAATCCTCAAGTTACGGACCTAGTCCGTGTAGTTTCTACCATCATCTTTCAACTTAGCTTTCTCTAGGAACATATTAAAATTCAATGGAACAAGAGCACGGGCCATCTATCTACAACAACATAGACATGCAAAATACTATTAGGTACTAAGTTCATGATAAATTAAAGTTCAATTAATCATATTACTTAAGAACTCCCACTTAGATAGACATCCCTCTAGTCATATAAATGATCACGTGATCCATATCAACTAAACCATGTCCAATCATCAGGTGAGATGGAGTAGTTTTCAATGGTGAACATCACTATGTTGATCATATCTACTATATGATTCACGTTCGACCTTTCGGTCTCAGTGTTCCGAGGCCATATCTTCATATGCTAGGCTCGTCCAGTTTAACCCGAGTATTTTGCATGTGCAAAACTGGCTTGCACCCGTTGTATGTGAACGTAGAGCTTATCACACCCGATCATCATGTGGTGTCTCGGCACGATGAACTGTAGCAATGGTGCATAATCAGGGAGAACACTTATACCCTGAAATTTAGTGAGGGGTCATCTTACAATGCTACCGCCGTACTAAGCAAAATAAGTGCATAAAGGATAAATATCACAAGCAATCAAAATATGTGACATGATATGGCCATCATCATCTTATGCCTTTGATCTCCATCTCCAAAGCACCGTCATGATCACCATCGTCACCGGCTTGACATCTTGATCTTCATCAAAGCATCATTGTCGTCTCGCCAACTATTGCTTCTACGACTATCGCTACCACTTAGTGATAAAGTAAAGCAATTACATGGCGATTGCATTTCATACAATAAAGCGACAACCATATGGCTCCTACCAGTTGCCGAAAACTGTGTTACAAAACATGATCACCTCATACAATAAAATTTAGCATCATGTCTTGACCATATCACATCACAACATGCCCTGCAAAAACAAGTTAGACGTCCTCTACTTTGTTGTTGCAAGTTTTACGTGGCTGCTACGGGCTTCTAGCAAGAATCGTTCTTACCTGCGCATAAAAACCACAACGTAGAATAGTGATTGCTTTTTGATTTTCAGACAGAACCATGTTCATTGAAACCGATTCAACTAAAGTTGGAGAAACAGACACCCACTAGCCACCTGTGTGCGAAGCATGTCCGTAGAACCAGTCTCGCGTAAGCGTACGCGTAATGTCGGTTTGAGACGCTTCATCCAACAATACCGCTGAATCAAGAATCAACTAGTGACGGCAAGAAATATGTATATACCCACGCCCACAACTCCTTTGTGTTCTACTCGTGCATATAACATCTGCGCATAGACCTGGCTTGGATGCCACTATTGGGGAACGCAGTAATTTCAAAAAAAATCCTACGCACACGCAGGATCTATCATGGTGATGCATAGCAACAAGAGGGGAGAGTGTGTCTACATACCCTCGTAGGCCGAAAGCGGAAGCGTTTTATCAACGTGGTTGATGTAGTCGTACACCTTCACGATCCGTCCTGATCAAGTACCAAATGTACGGCACCTCCGCGTTCAGCACACATTCAGCTCGATGACGTCCTCGCCTTCTTGATCCAGCAAGACGGGCGAAGTAGTAGATGAGTTCCACAGCACGACGGTGTGGTGACGGTGTTGGTGAAGAACAATCTTCGTAGGGCTTCGCCTAAGCACTATGAAAACTATGACGGAGGATAAAATAGAGGGGACGGGGTTGCCGGAACACGACTTGGTGTTTCTTGATGTGTCTTGGGTGCTAGCCCTACCCCTCTATTTATATGTTGAGCCTTGGGGTCGAAACTTGGAGTAAAAGCCTACACAAAGTCGGTTTCACCCGAAAGGCAAGAATCCTTCTCGGACTCCAGGACCAGATGATACGTCTCCAACGTATCTATAATTTATGAAGTATTCATGCTATTATATGATCAACCTTGGATGTTTTATATGCATTTATATGCTATTTTATATGGTTTTGGGACTAACCTATTAACCTAGAGCCTAGTGCCAGTTTGTGTTTTTTCCTTGTTTTAGAGTACCGCGGAAAAGGAAAACCAAACGGAGTCCAATTGACCTGAAACTTGACGGAGCTTATTTTTGGACCAGAAGAAGGCCAGGAAGTAAAAGAACTGGGCTATAAGAGTCTTGGGCTGCCCACGAGGGTGTTGCAATATGTTCATGATTCGCTTATAGTGGGTTGGTGAGTGACTGAAACACAAACCCGAGTAAGGGGGTTGTTGCGTATGGGAATAAAGAGGACTTGATGCTTTAATGCTATTGTTAGGTTTTCCCTTAATGATCTTTAGTAGTTGCGGATGCTTGCTAGAGTTCCAATCATAAGTGCATATGATCCAAGTAGAGAAAGTATGTTAGCTTATGCCTCTCCCTCATATGAAACTGCAATAGTGATTAACGGTCTTGTTAACGGTTGCCTAGGACAATTCCGCACACCGATCCACCATTATTTCACACTCGCTATTTATAATATTTAGTAATATATTATAACTTTATGATAACAGCACCTACTTTCATATTTTAGCTCTCCGATACCATACAAAATTATCCACTTCATGCCCACAACGTAGTTTTATTTCCCGTTGCTAGTTGGAAGCAAACGTTCGGTGTACGTAGAGTCGTATCAGTGGCAGATAGGGCTTGAGAGAATATTGATCTTACCTTTAGCTCCTTGTGGGTTCGACACTCCATACTTATCACTTCCACCTTTGGAAATTGATACGATGATTCCTTGCACTTGGGGATTATCAAGCTCTTTTCTAGCGCCGTTGCCGGGGAGCAATAGCGTGGGGTTGATATTCTCGTGTGTGCTTGTTTGCTTTCTTCACTAAGTAGATTTTGTTTTTCCTTTTTGTTTATGTTTAGTTGTGGGTGAAACATACAAAAAAATTAAAAGAATGAAAATATAAAAAAAATTAGTTGCCTCTCATGCCTAAAATAGTTTTTCAAAAAAGAGAAGTGATTGGAAAGTTATGCATTGAAGAAGTGAGGGTCGACCTTGAGCACTCGTGTTCATGCTCACGGAAACAATGTATAATTTTTCATGGAAGTTTATCTATAAATAATTATCCCCTTATATATATATCCATTGTATTATAAAAATAATGTGCCAAGCCTTGGTTTTAGGATGATTAGATTGCTTGTTTACTATGTGCAGAACAAAAACAGAAACTTTGGCTGTAGCGTGTGATTTTTCATTTTTTTACTGGAAAGTCAAATGGGTCTGAAACTTTTTGCACATTACTTCTGTATAAATTTTTCAAAGTCTCAAATTTATTTCATAATTATTGTAGTTACATAAGTTTACTAAACATCCAGATTACTACATACTGTCCTGTTTTAGACAGATTCTGTTTTCCATGTGTTGTTTGCTTATTTAGATGAATCTATGAGTAGTATCGGAGGGTATGAACCATGGATGAGTTGGAATACAGTATATATTACACAAATATGAATTTATAATTAGTTCACAACAGTACCTAAAGGTAGTGATTTGCTTTATTATACTAACGGATCTCACAAAGTTTTTGTTAAAGTTTTGTGTGGATGGAGTGTTCGAAGAACGAGGAGTTACCAATGTGAGAAGAATAAAGAGAGGCAAGAGATCAAGCTTGGGGATTCCCAAGGCACTCCAAGTAAATATTCTAAGGATACTCAAGCATCTAAGCTTGGGGATGCCCCGGTTGGCATCGCATCTTTCTTCTTCAACAATTATCGGTATACCTCGGTTTTTGTTTTGTTCACATGATTTGTGTCCTTTGTGTTTTTATTTTTCTTTAAAGAACCATGCTAGTATGAGAATGTCCCTTCATCAATTTATAGAATACTTCATGTGCTTCACTTATATCTTTTAAATATGATCTTATAGAATTGCTCTTTGTGCTTCACTTAAATCTTTTGAGTATGGTTTTATAGAACGCTTCGTGTGCTTCACTTATACATTTTGAGCTTGGATATTGGTGAGTTTATATTAATTGTATAATGCTCCATGAACTTCACTTATATCTTTTGGAGTATAAATAATACTATCATCTAAAGCGGGTTTGGAACAGTGTCAACTTTAGGAACTAGTGATCCCGCTATTCCGAATGAGAAGAATTTTGCTTATGTGGAGAGTAGAAAAATTTCTATGCTTGTAGAGCATGATAAGAATGCTTTATGTGATGGTTATATTGTTAAATTCATTCGTGATGCTACTGAAAATTATTATGAGGGAGGAACATATGCTTGTAGGAGTTGCAATAATATCAAGTTTCCTCTCTATGTGCTTAAAGTTTTGAAGTTATACTAGTTTTGCTGTCCTATGCTAGTTGATTCTTGTTCCTATAAATTATGTGCTCACAAAATACCTAGGCATAGGAAGTGGGTTAGGTTCAAATGTGCTACTCATATTCGTCATGATGCTCTCTTTATGTTTCGATTCTTATCTTTTATGTGAGCATCATTGAAATCATCATGCCTAGCTAAAAGGCATTAAAAAATAGAGCTTGTTGGGAGACAACCCAATATTTATACTTACTGTTTTTGTGTGTTTACATGATTAAGCTAATGTAGTAATCATGTTTTATATCTTCTCTTTCAATAAAGTGCCAAGTAAGACCTTTGGGAAGACTTGGGTGAAAGTTAATGTGATCTTGCTGTAAAAAACAGAAACTTTGCACTCACGAGATTAGCTTCCATTTTTTACAGAAGAGTGCTTTGCTGCTGATTCTTTTTGCAGAAGATTAATAGACAAATTCCTCACGTCCACCAATTTATTTCATAATTTTTTGAGTAGCAGAAGTATGGTTAGTGTTCAGATCATTACAGACTGTTCTGTTTCTGACAGATTCTGTTTTCATTGCATAGTTTGCTTATTTTCTAGTTTCTATGACTTATATTTCTCAATATAAATTGTAGAAATGATATGGTACAGTAGGAACTGTGTGAGAACAATTATGAGTCTTGTCTTTGACAGTACCAAAGTGAATGGTTTACTCTTTATCATACTAACCTATCTCACGAAGTTCCATTAAGTGTTGTGTGATTGAAGTTTTCAAGCTTTGGGTGAGATATCGATATGGGGAGAATAAGGAGTGGAAAGACCAAAAGATTGGGGATGCCCAAGGCACCCCAAGTTAATATTCAATGAAGACTCAAGCGCCTAAGCTTGGGGATGCCCCGGAAGGCATCCCCTCTTTCGTCTTCAAAATTATCGGTATACCTTACTCGTAGCTATATTTTTATTTGTCACATGATATGTGTTTTGCTTGGAGCGTATTTTCAATTTCATTTGCTATTTGAATAAAATCTTTGGATCTGAAATATTGAATGAAAAAGAATCCTCCCATGGCTAGTTAATTATTTGACTACTCAGTGTCCTTCCCTTATATCTTTTGGAGTAGTTTGTCATTTACTCACGTGCTTCACGTATACTCTATGAGTAAATGGTTGAATAATTGAAATATCATAAATCTGAATTTATATATGTTTCATATGCTTACACCATGGGGAGTAATGACTTCACATAGAATAGGTATAGGTAGTAAACTTATTGAAAGTTAGCAAACATAGAATTGGTCACTTCAACAATTCATGAAAGAATATTGAAGGAAGAGAGATTTCACATATAAATATACTATCTTGGACATCTTTTGTAATTGTGAGCACTCGTTAAAATATGACATGCTAAAAGGTTAATGTCGGAGAAGGAAGACAACGTAACGGGTTATGTTTTCTTATATCCAAAATAAAGTATATTGTCTTGGATCATCCAACATGTTGAGCTTGCTTTCCCCCCTCATGCTAGCGAAATTATTTGCACCAAGTAGAGATACTACTTGTGCTTCCAAACATTCCTTAAACCAGTTTTGCCATGAGGGTCCACCATACCTACCTATGGATTGAGTAAGATCCTTCAAGTAAGTTGTCATCAGTGCATGAAATAAAAATTGCCTTCTAAATATGTATGATCTATTAATGTGGAGAAAATAAGCTTTATACGATCGTGTGAGGTGGAAGAAATAAAAGCGACGGACTGCATAATACAGGTCCATATCACAAGTGGCAATATAAAGTGACGTTCTTTTGCATTAAGATTTTGTGCATCCAACCATAAAAGCGCATGACAACCTCCGCTTCCCTCTGCGAAGGGCCTATCTTTTACTTTATCTTCTACTATTATGCAAGAGTCATGGTGATATTCACCCTTCCTTTTTACATTTTATCCTTTGGCAAGAACAATATGTTGGAAAGATCCTGGTATATATGGCTAATTGGATGTGAGTTTTCATGAACTATTATTGTTGACATACCCTTGAGGTAAAATGTTGGGAGGCAAAACTATAAGCCCCTATCTTTCTGTGGGTCCGATTAAAACTTTGAACCCATAAATATCACATGAGTGTCAGCAATTGTGAAAGACTAAATGATAGTTGAGTATGTGGAGTTTGCTAAATCAAAGCTCTGACATAGACCCTTCCTGAAAATAAGATGAATTGCAATTGTTTGATGACTAGGAGTACTATTTGTTAGTTTTCAAGAGAGTTTATGATCTATACTTTAACATGTGAATAGCTTGTTACTTGATCATGAAAAGTTTTTATGAAAATGAGCTACTGTTATGATGATGCTATAAAAAGTGATTGGAACTATCATTGATGAAACTTATGCACTTGCTAGCATTCACACTTCATAAATTATTTCTTTTATCATTTACCTACTCGAGGACGAGCAGGAATTAAGCTTGGGGATGCTGATACGTCTCCAACGTATCTATAATTTATGAAGTATTCATGCTATTATATGATCAACCTTGGATGTTTTATATGCATTTATATGCTATTTTATATGGTTTTTGGGACTAACCTATTAACCTAGAGCCCAGTGCCAGTTTCTGTTCTTTCCTTGTTTTAGAGTACCGCGGAAAAGGAAAACCAAACGGAGTCCAATTGACCTGAAACTTGACGGGGCTTATTTTTGGACCAGAAGAAGGCCATGAAGTAAAAGAACTAGGCTAGAAGAGTCTCAGGCTGCCCACGAGGGTGGGGGTGCACCCACCCCCCTGGGCGCGCCCCCTGCCTCGTGGATAGCCCGGAGACCCCCCCCTGCCTTATTCCCGACTCCAACACCTCTTATATAACCCAAAACTTCCAGAAAGAAACCTAGATCGGGAGTTCCGCCACCAGAAGCCTCCGTAGCCACCGAAAACCAATCTAGGCCCTCTCTGGCACCCTACCGGAGGGGGCCATCATCACCGAAGGCCATGGAGGAGGATCCCGGAGGGGCCATCATCACCATGAAGGCCAAGGACCAGAGGGGGAAGGCCATGGAGGAGGAAGCACAAGGGGTAGAACCTCTCCTCCTCTCTCTTGGTGGCACTGGAGTGCCATCGGGAGGGGAATCATCCCGCGGTGATCGTCTTCATCAACATCACCATCATCATCACCATCCCCATCTCTTTTACGTGGTCCACTCTCCCGCACCCCGTTGTAATCCCTACTTGAACATGGTGCTTTATGCCACATATTATGATCCAATGATGTGTTGCCATCCTATGATGTTTTGAGTAGATATCTTGTCTTTGGGTTGATTGATGATCTAGATTGGTATGAGTTGTATGTTTTACTATGATTCTGTCCTATGGTGCCCTCCGTGTCGCACAAGCGTGAGGGGTTCCTGCTGTAGGGTATTGCAATACGTTCATGATTTGCTTATAGTGGGTTGGTGAGTGACTGAAACACAAACCCGAGTAAGGGGGTTGTTGCGTATGGGAATAAAGAGGACTTGATGCTTTAATGCTATGGTTGGGTTTTACCTTAATGATCTTTAGTAGTTGCGGATGCTTGCTAGAGTTCCAATCATAAGTGCATATGATCCAAGTAGAGAAAGTATGTTAGCTTATGCCTCTCCCTCATATGAAACTGCAATAGTGATTACCGGTCTTGTTAACGGTTGCCTAGGACAATTCCGCACACCGATCCACCATTATTCCACACTCGCTATTTGTAATATTTAGTAATATATTCTAACTTTATGATAACAGCACCTACTTTCATATTTTAGCTCTCCGATACCATACAAAATTATCCACTTCATGCCCACAACGTAGTTTTATTTCTCATTGCTAGTTGGAAGCAAACGCTCGGTGTACGTAGAGTCGTATCAGTGGCAGATAGGGCTTGAGAGAATATTGATCTTACCTTTAGCTCCTTGTGGGTTCGACACTCCATACTTATCACTTCCACCTTTGGAAATTGCTATGATGATTCCTTGCACTTGGGGATTATCACCAGACGCCAGGGATCTCGTCGTCTGGACCCATACGCCAGGGACCCTGGCGTCTGGCCCCTAGGCTCCGCAAAACTTCCTTTTGCTCTTTCCAAAAACCTTGTGGGCTTTCCCCTTTGGCCCAAATAAAGTGTTCTCGTACCCAAACATTTCAGGAAACATCCGGAACCCCTTCCGATGAATTCTGGAACCCTTCTGGAGACCAAACACTATTATCCCATATATCAATCTTTATCTCCGGACCATTTCTGAGTTCCTCGTCATGTCTGTGATCTTATCCGGGACTCCAAACAACATTCAGTCACCAACATACATAAATCATATAGTACTATATCGTCAACGAACGTTAAACATGCGGACTGATGAAGCTATGTACCTACGGTAGGGTCATAGGCCTGACCTAGACACCCTCCCCTAGGACATCACCCTAAAACCAGAAGCATTCGAGGGATAGCATCATCCACTCGACTACGAAGCATTCCACTCGGAAGACTCAAAGTAACTCGACCACGACAACTATCACTCGACAGACAGAAGATCTAAAGTCGTTCTGCACGGCAACGGTTGGACGTTTACTTCATAGACTTAATGGGCATTTATGTCACTTTATTGCTAGCGTTACCAATAACGCCCCCTCTTGATGTACCTTAAACCCTTTGTAACGTGGGCTGGCTGGGGTCTGGGCACACTCTATATAAGCCACCCCTCTCCACTAGCACAAGGGTTGGCACCCCCTGTAACACATATACACATAATCCAGTCAACCGCCTCCGGGAACCGAGACGTAGGGCTGTTACTTCCTCAGCGAAGGGCCTGAACTCGTAAAACTCGTGTGTACAACTTCGCCATAGCTAGGATCTTTCCTCCTCATACCTACCCCCCATTCTACTGTCAGTCTTAGATCCACGACAGTTGGCGCCCACCGTGGGGTAGGTGTCTTAGCGACTTTTTGGTGGAGTTGCGATTTTTTCCGATTCTCATCGTCATGGTTTCTGCCGGCGGACTGGTTGAGGGCCGCGAGATCCATCTCGGCGCGCTCGTCTTCGTTGCCGACGACTCCGCTTGGCTTCAGGAAGCTCCACTCGACATCGAAGCACTCCCCGTCCGTGGGGCGACGCACTTTCGCGCATGCGTCCGCGGCGTCCTTCTCCGGCAGCCGTCGACCCAGTATCGGTCGGCTCCTATGGTGTCCTCGTCCCCCGTTGTTCACCGGCGCACGCGTTTCGATCGGTTGCGGCTCCAGCGGTGGGTGAGACACGCGATGGCCCGCCAGTCGGCCACCTCACAAGTTGCGGCAATCGAGCCCGATGAAACCCTCTACGGCCTGTTCGACTGGCTCCATCGAGACCACATCCGAGTGCGATAGCAGCGATCCTGAGGCGGAAGTCTTGATGGTCAATGGACGACACAGTCCCCCTGGCTTCCCCCGCGACGACGGTGATGATGGCGGCAGCGATCTGTCGCGTGTTCACGAGGAGTACCGTCCGGAGCCCCTTTCTTCGCAGCGGAGGGAAGAGCTTCGCTGCCGCAATATGGATGCACTTCACACTCCTATCATTGGGGAAACCCCCGAGGCCCGGGCCTTGGAGGAAGCGCGCCTAGCCAACTTGGTTGAGCGCACTCGGCTGGAGAGCCTGCAGCATGCACTCGACAAGCATGCTCGGCAGTGGATCCCTGAATCCAGTCGACGACAGCTTTTTCCGCCTCAAACTCAGGTATACCGCACTCCAATTCAAAATCTCACAGCTGCAGCCCGAATAGTAGAGTCAATTCAGCCTTCCCAGTCGGAAGCTGGCAGAGGTTTGATGCAGATCCGGGCCTTGCTCCGAGCAGCCGGCGAGCAGAACACAGCGGTATCTCAGTCACGGAATAGGATTCATAGTAGGTCTGTGATGGCGAATACAATTCAGTCGGCCCACAGCCCAAGATCGCCCCCGCAGCGTGAAGGACACGAGCATAGGCAAGATCAGTATAGAAACCACAAGCAATATGATCACTGACTCGGCCACGATGACCGTCGTTGAGTGCCCATGCCTCCTCCGAGGAGTGGGTCATATGTGCCTCGGCGGCATGATGACAGACGCCCTCACAGCGGCGAGCGAAAAATACCAGTCGACCCAAGGGAGCCAGGCTTTGATGCGAGATCTATTCTCATTCAAGGTCTGGTTGACAGGAATAGAGCACACAGAGAAGGCCATGACAGAGATTATCCGACTGGCGGCAGAGTGCACATTTCAGGTCCCGAGTGTTTCAGTAGAGCCATCAGGGCCGCAGTGATTCCTCCCAATTTCAGGTTGGCGACTGGAGTCCACAAGTTTACAGGGTGAGTCTAAGCCTGACACTTGGATTGAGGACTACCGAGTGGCTCTAAAAATTGGTGGTGGCAATGATGAAGTCACCATGAAGCACCTTCCTCTGATGTTGGAAGGCTCAGCCAGAGCATGGTTGAACCAGTTAGCACCTGGCAGTATATTCAGTTGGGAGGAACTCGCCCGAATGTTTGTTAGGACTTTTAAAGGTACTTGCAAGCGACCAGCGGGGTTGACATAATTGCAGCATTGTGTGCAAAAAACGAATGAAACCCTGAGAGACTATATCCAGAGATGGATCACGTTACACCATATAGTGGAGAATGTGTCGGATCACCAAGCAGGTTGTGCCTTCAAAGAAGGCGTTAAGTATCGGGAGTTGAATCTGAAATTCGGTCGGACAGGGGATATGTCCTTGACTCGGATGATGGAGATTGCCACCGAATACGCTAACGGTGAAGAAGAAGAATACCGACTCCGGACTCCGGAGTGGCAAGCACAAAACAGTCGCCCAGGACACCGGTGGAGGTACTTCTAATCGGAAACAGAAGCGTAAGGCCGAGCCAGCTGCTCCTGGTGAGGCTTTAGTTGTGGCTCAAGGAAAGTTCAAGGGGAAGCCCAAAGGGCCCTGGAACCCCAAGAAAGTGAAAGATCAAGATGGAAATGATGTGTTGGATTTACCATGCCACATTCACACAAAGAAAGACGAAGAGGGTAATCTGATTTATCCTAAACACACCACTCGACAATGTCGACTCCTGATCCAGCAGTTCCGAGAGAAACAACCCAATGAGAAGGAAAAAGAGTCGGACAAGGGTGAGGATAAGGAAGAGGATGGTGATGGTTTTCCCAACGTCAACTCCACTTTGATGATTTTTGCTGATGTTGAGAGCAAAAGACGATTAAAAGTTATCAACAAAGAAGTGAACATGGTTGCTCCGGCAACACCAAGTTATTTGAAGTGGTCCCAGACTGCCATCATGTTCGACCAGTCTGACCATCCAGCACGTATAGCCACCCCTGGGAGGCAAGCGTTGGTGATCGACCCAATTGTTGAAGGCACTCGACTGACTTAAGTGCTTATGGATGGTGGTAGCGGCCTGAATATCCTTTATGCTGAAACCTTGAAAGGAATGGGGATTCTGATATCCAAGCTCAGCGAAAGTAATATGAGTTTCCATGGTGTCATACCTGGCAAGAAGGCTGAATCACTCGGCCAGATCGCCCTTGATGTGTTTTTCGGTGATTCCAAGAATTACCGCAAGGAAAAGTTGACATTTGAAGTAGTGGATTTCCAGAGTGCTTATCATGCTATTCTGGGTAGGCCTGCCTATGCACGTTTCATGGCTCGACCATGTTATGTGTACCTCAAATTGAAAATGACTGGTCCCAGAGGAGTGATCACTATCACTGGCAATTGGCAGAAGGCAGAAGAGTGCTTCCAGAAGGGCTCAAAAATCGCCGATGCACAAATGGCAGCAGTCGAAATGCAAGAATACAAGAAAAATGCAGATCCGAGTGATTTGCTGCGCTCCAAGAAGCCTGCCACAGATTCTGCATTTCAGTCGTCCGGTGAAACCAAGCCGATTCATATTCACCCGACCGATCCTAATGATGCTCCTACTCATATCTCAACTTCACTCTACAACAAATAGGAAGAAGCGCTCATCCAGTTCCTCTGTGAGAACTGGGACATCTTTGCATGGAAACCTTCTGACATGCCGGGTGTACCCAGGGGACTGGCTGAGCATCGTTTGCGAGTCGACCTGAAAGTAAAACCAATCAAGGAACATCTTCGACGGTCCGCCGTATAGAAGAGAAAAACAATTGGTGAGGAAGTGGCTCGGCTCCTGGCAGCTGAGTTCATCCGAGAGATTTACCACTCCGAGTGGCTCGCCAATGTTGTCATGGTCCCCAAGAAGGACGATTCACTTCGCATGTGCATTGACTTCAAGCATATCAATCAGGCTTGCCCAAAAGATCATTTTCCTCTCCCTCGCATCGACCAGATTGTCGACTCGACTGCAGGGTGTTAGCGTTTGTCTTTTCTAGACGCCTATTCCGGGTACCATCAGATCCGACTGTATGGACCCGATGAGATAAAATAGCTTTCATCACGCCATTCGGGTGTTTTTGTTATGTCACCATGCCGTTCGGTCTCAAGAACGCTGGAGCTACAGTCATGAGGATGATTCAGAAGTGTCTGCTCACTCAAATCAGTCGGAATATGGAAGCATACATGGATGACATTGTTGTCAAGTCGCGTAAAGGTTCCGACCTGCTGGCTGACCTTGCTAAAACCTTTGCCAACCTGAGAAGATATGATATCAAGCTTAACCCATCAAAGTGCACATTCGGAGTTCCTGGCGGAAAGTTACTCAGCTTCCTCGTTTCCGAACGAGGGATCGACGTGAACCCAGAGAAAGTTGGTGCCATACTCCGGATGAAGCGCCCTGTGCGTGTGCATGATGTCAAGAAGCTTACTGGTTGTTTGGCCGCCTTGAGTCGATTCATTTCTCGCCTCGCTGAAAAGGCATTGCCTCTTTACCGACTGATGAAGAAATCTGACAAGTCCGAGTGGACTCCTGAAGCTGATGCAGCGTTTGCAGAACTCAAAGCCCTGGTTTCCACCCAGACGGTGCTCGCTGCCCCAATCAGCAAAGAGCCTTTACTGCTTTATATTGCAGCCACTGGACAAGTTGTCAGTATAGTACTCACGGTCGAGTGGGAAGAAGAAGGAAAAACCTATAAAGTTCAGCGCCCAGTATACTATGTTTCTGAAGTTCTGACTCCATCCAAGCAAAGATATCCACATTATATCAGAAGCTTGTTTATGGGATTTACATGAACACGAAGAAGGTTGCGTATTATTTCTCTGATCACTCCATTACAGTCGCCAGCGATGCACCATTGTCAGAAATTCTGAACAACAGAGATGCAACTGGTCGAGTGGCAAAGTGGGCAATTGAACTCCTTCCCTTGGATATCAAGTTTGAGGCAAAGAAAGTTATCAAGTCCTAGGCAATAGCAGATTTCCTCGCCGAGTGGATCGAACAGCAACTGCCGAATCAGATTCACTCAGACCATTGGACCATGTTCTTTGATGGATCTAAGATGCTGAATGGTTCTGGTGCTGGGGTATTATTGGTATCCCCCCGAGGCGACAAACTCTGCTATGTTCTCTAGATTCATTTTGATTCCTCCAACAATGAAGCTGAATATGAGGCACTTTTGTACGGGTTGCGTATGGCCATTTCACTCGGCGTCCGTCGCCTCATGGTCTACGGCGACTCAGATTTGGTGGTGAATCAAGTAATGAAGGAGTGGGACGTCAGAAGCCCGGCTATGACTGGCTATTGTAATGCAGTGAGAAAGTTAGAGAAGAAGTTTGAGGGTTTAGAGCTCCATCACATACTCCGACTGAAAAATCAAGCAGCGGATGATTCGGCGAAGATAGGTTCCAAGAGATAAGCCATTCCCAGTAATGTGTTTTTGGAACATATTCATACACCTTCAGTCCAGGAAGATCCTTTCACTGAAGAGCTCCCACAACCAAAGAGCGCCACTGATCCGACTGAAGTCGAAGTCCCGGCCGTGGTCAACTTGATCATGGAGGTTTTGGTCATCACTCCCGACTGGACAGTGTCATACATCGCGTACATTCATAGGAAGGAACTCCAAGAGAACGAAGAAGAGGCCCGACAGATCGTCCGCCGATCCAAAGCTTTTACTGTGATAAGAGGGCATCTGTTCAGAGAAAGTGTAACTAGAGTCAGCCAGAAATGCATAACACCAGAAGAAGGTCGAGTGATCCTCAACGACATCCACTCGGGGACCTGTGGTCACCATGCGTCCTCTCGGACCATTGTGGCCAAAGCATACCGAGCCGGATTTTATTGGCCACGTGCAAATGAGATGGCACAAGAAATAGTCGACATATGTGAAGGTTTCCAGTTTTATCCAACATGTCTTGCAAGCCTGCGTCACCCCTGAAGACCATTCCACTCGTCTGGCCCTTCGTTGTTTGGGGTTTGGACATGGTTGGACCTCTGAGAACGGGTAGGAGCGGTTTCACTCATGTACTCGTGGCAGTCGACAAGTTCACCAAATGGATTGAAGCCAAACCTATCAAAAGTCTTGAAGCCAGTACTATGGTCAGTTTCATTAGGGAGTTGACATTCAGATATGGTGTTCCGCACATCATCATCACCGACAATGGGGCGAACTTCGATTCTGATGAGTTTAGAGCCTTCTGCGCTTCCCAAGGCACTCAAGTCGACTATGCTTCAGTCGCCCATCCCCAGTCAAATGGACAAGCTGAAAGAGCAAACGGATTGATTCTCAAAGGATTGAAACCCCGACTGATGTGTGATCTCAAGCACGCGGCAGGCGCCTGGGTCGAAGAACTTCCATCAGTGCTTTGGGGTTTGAGGACAACTCCTAATCGGTCGACTGGCCAAACTCCATTCTTCTTGGTCTATGGAGCTGAAGCTGTACTTCCGAGTGACTTGCTTCACAATGCACCCAGAGTCGAGCTTTTCTCAGAAGATGAAGCAGAATAGGCTCGGCAAGACGCAGTTGATCTCCTAGAAGAGGAAAGAGAGATGGCCCTGATCCGGTCGACCATTTATCGGCAAGACCTGCGTCGATTCCACGCCAGAAACGTGAGGGGTTGAGAATTTCAAGAAGGAGACTTGGTTCTTCGAGTGGATCAGCAAAAACCACAGAAGCTCGCCCCTACTTGGGAAGGCCCCTTCATTATCACCAGAGTGCTCCACAATGGAGCATACCACTTATACAATGTCGAGCACAAGAAAGAGGAGCCACGCGCTTGGAATGCGGAGCTGCTCCGCCCCTTTTACACTTAAGCATTCAGACTGTTGAGATGTAATAAGAAATACCCTTTAATTTGATTATCAAAGACACAGTTTTACAGTCTCTTAAATGATTGTTGTTCCTTTTTTATATGTTCTAAATCCCCCAGTGGGTGCCTTAGATGCGAATCCGTTTCGCCTAAGTTTAAAAAAAATCCTACTGAGTGGTGAGCAAGCCTCTCACTCGGAAGCTTGGCTGCGAATCCGTTTCGCCTAAGTTTGAAAAATCCTACCGAGTGTTGAGAAAGCCTCTCACTCGGGGGCTTAGCTGCAGTCCAGTACTCGCCTAAGTTTGAAAAATCCTACCGAGTGATGAGCAAGTCTCTCACTCGGGGGCTTAGCTACAGTCCAGTACTCGCCTAAGTTTGAACAATCCTACCGAGTGATGAGCAAGTTTCTCACTCGGGGGCTTAGCTGCAGTCCAGTACTCGCTTAAGTTTGAAAAATCCTACCAAGTGATGAGCAAGTCTCTCACTC
>NC_041384.1:200126272-200148158 GCF_002162155.2 Triticum dicoccoides | reverse complement strand
AGTGGTGAGCAACCCTCTCACTCAGAGGCTTAGCTGCAGTCCAGTACTCGCCTAAGTTTAGAAAATCCTACCGAGTGGTGAGAAACCCTCTCACTCGGGGGCTTAGCTGCAGTCCAGTACTCACCTAAGTTTAGAAACTCCTACCGAGTGGTGAGCAACCCTCTCACTCGGGGGCTTATCTGTGGTATAGTACTCGCCTAAGTTTGAAACACGTCCCTACCCGCAAGGATGACGAGGTGCAGGTCGACTGCAACCTTCTCTTCAGAGCTACGCCACAAATACAACGTGTGCTCCATCCTCCTCCGCAAGGACGAGGAGACACAGGTTGACTGCAACCTTCTCTTCAGAACTACGCCACAAATACAACGTGCGCTCCATCCTCGTCCGCAAGGACGAGGAGGCATATGTCGACTACAACCTTCTCTTCGGGGTTGCGCCACAAGTATATCATGTGCTCCATCCTGACCTGCAAGGACGACAAGGTACAGGTCGACTGGGACCTCCTCCTCAGAGCTGCATCTCAAGTACAAAGATTATCCCGAGTGAAGAACAAGTTCCACTCGAAGGCAAACACAAGCATATTCAGAAGATAAACCAAGTTCAGATAAATCCTAAAGTTCCAGAACACGGATAAAAGTACTCGGGCATCAGGCCCGAAGGAGTTTAATGGTTACAAAATCACTCGGCATTCTGAGGCAAATTTAAGGCGAGGTATAAAGTTTGCTCACTCTGCAGGAGGAGGGCTTGTAGGCTCGATGAATTCATCTAGATCAATTCCGTCAGTGATCCGAGTGGTAGCAGCAATGAAGGTTTCCATGAAGGATTGGAAGTCATGCCTTTTGGTGTTGGCAACTTTGATCGCTGCCAGCTTCTCTTCTCGAGCTTCTTTGCAGTGGACCCGAACCAGCGACAGAGCCACGTCAGCACCGCATCGGGCAGATGACTTCTTCCATTCCTGTACTCGACCAGGAACCTCATTGAGTCGGGTCATCAGGGACTTGAGGTCATTTTGAAGCGTCACCCTTGGCCAAAGTGATGTATAAATGCGCGACACCGCCACCTTCAGGCGAGCAAGATAGCTCGTAACACTAGCGACACGAGATTCCAGTCGGAGCACGTTCATGGCAGCCTCATCGCTGACAGGAGAAAGGATGGGGTCCAAGCCTGTCTCAATCCGTCCAGTTTCTTCTTCAAATTTTTGGAAGAATTCTGCAGATTCAAGGAGTTAATGAGTCGACCGGTTCATGGTGACTTGCAAACAGTAAATCAGTCGGATAAAGAAAAGTACCTTCGAGCATAAGGAAGAGCTTCTTGGCGAGTGCTTTCAGATAAGCTTCCATGTTGTTTCTCCTACGAGAAATGCCCTCCAGCTTCTCGTCCAGAGTCACCTTATCTTTCTTCAGACTAGTCGCTTCTCGATTGGACTCAGCAAGAGACGTCTTCAGCTTGGTGATTTCCTCCTCTAGCGCACCGACCGAAGGCAGCTTCTTGTCAGCTAGTGCAGTCTTCTCCTGAGCCTCCTTTTGCGCAGCTAAAAGATCGAGATCCTTCTTCACCAGAGCCTACCTCATTTTCTCTGCAAGATATGCACTTGGGTCAGACAGAAGAACGAAGAGATAACTTGAGGGATGGTCAAAATAAACAGTTGACAGGTCATTACCTTCCGTACCAGCCACTTCATCTTTAGCCTTTTTCAAGTTCTGATGGGCCAGCTCCAAGTCAAGGTTGAGTTGTCTTTGCTTTTCCTCGAATTCAGCGAGAGATAAGCGCACGGGATTTCTACAATTAGTAAAAGATATGTCAATGGACAAGATCAAAGATCATTTGGTTATGAGTGAATAAAACTTTAAGACTACTTCAGAATCAAACATTCTACAGTAGTCTTGGGGACTACACCCAGTGGGTGCACTTATCGTGCCCCCACTGGTTCAGATTCCACTCGACATGGTCTGCCCAGACCGAGTGGAAAAGAAAAAAGAATAAGAGAGAAAGACATACTCAGACCCCAACCGACTGCCAGCAGTCGACTGCGGTCTCGGGGACTACACCCAGTGGGTGCACTTAGCGTGCCCTCCTGGTTCAGATTCCACCCGACATGGTCCGCCCAGAACGAGTGGAAGAGTGAAACAACAAAGACGTCAAACACCCAGTAGGTGCGCAAATGCGAAGTGCAGAATAACAAGAAGTTGCATGGAGAAAAGTTTTTAGGTAGCATATCCTAACAGAACAAGCAACAAGATAAGAGTTCAGTCAGAAGCCAACTTACCTGGACATTGGCTTGAAGGGCCGCGCTGGTGTCGTAAGCAACATGACTATTTTCGTGCACTACCTTCACTCGCTCCATCATTATGCCAGCTTGGCGAATGGCTTCTGTGGCAGCGTCTGCCTGACTTTCTGGAACATGATGAGTGGTGAAGAATGGGATTGACGATGCAGATGAGGTAGCTTGAAGTTCCGAGGCATGAGGCTGGACGGTTGAAGCAACCACTGGTACAGTCGACGATGTGGGGCGTTCACTTGATACTGGATCAGCGAAAGTAACAGAAGCCCAAGTCATATCTTCAGGCTGTTGAATCGCTGACTCTGCCGCCAGCACCGATTGTGATGTCTTGCCAGCTGATGCCTTCTTGTTCCTCCTAGGCCTCAGCGGCACGTCCTCGTTGTCGTCTAGAAGTTCAATGACATTGGGAGGAGCTGCAAAAAGAATCAATCGCCAGAATTTAATCGGCCGACAAATCGGCCGAGTAACTGAGGACATGATTATAAGAGTTGTACCAGGGTTGGAGGTGACTGCATCTTCCATTTCTTCATCTTCATTCCTGTAAGCAGAAGTCCCGGAGGTAGCAGCACTACAAATTTCAAGATTCCGTCGGTCATATCTATCACGGCGGGACAATCAAAACTCGATTTGTACTAAACCAATAAATCAGGTCCAATTATTGCCCGGAAACAGTGGGAATGGCCACTTTGATCTTGGGCAAGGCTTTCTACGGTTTTGACAGCGCAACTTTCAGTTGCTTTGGTGCCTTCTCAGTCGGCGCCGGAGAAGACGTCCGAGGGCGCTTTGACGACTGCCCGGTCTGCGTGGTCGCTTTGTCACGGATGCTTGCCGGGTCGTGAGTATGCTTGGATCGCTTTTCCCTACGGGGAGGTGAGTCGACCTCTTCTTCATCACTCGGGTCGTCACTCTCCTCGTCCTCCTCTTCGTCAGAGTGCCACTCGCCTCTCTCGCCTCCGCTCACCTCCCCCTCTGGATCCCGCTCCTGCTCCCCGTTGGGCATCGAGTACATCTCAGTAAGGGTCTGAAAGACAACAAGCAAAACAAAAAGTCAGTCGGTTGACAACAAGCAGTTACATGATAAATCAAGAAAAACACTCGGCAATTTCGAGTTGGATCTTGTCTGGTTCATACGAGTTGTCGAGTGGAGGGACTCTCCTAGACCCCCTGGGGTTATTTTTGTTGCTGGTGATACCCCTCAACCACTTCTCCACCGTATCCTCATCGACCTCTTCTGGGTGGATCCGAGTGGAATCATCAATGCTCGAATACATCCACATCAGATGATCATGAGCTGAATGCGTCGCCTGAGGAATACCTCCAACAGATACATGCCATCCACGCCACCGCAGACGAGCTGGACCACTCGCTCGACCAGCACCTTCACCTCCGCTTTCTCCTCGGGGGTCACTTTCAAGGCGGAGGGCTTCTTGACTCGAGCCATGGAAAAGGGGGGAAGTCCAGTTGACTGACATGGAGTTGGCTGGTCTTTGCAGTAGAACCAGGTCGACTGCCACCCTCTGACTGACTTGGGAAGAATCATGGCTAGGAAAGTGCTTTTACCTATCATTTGGATCCCAAGACCCCCACACATCTGGATCACATGTGTCCTCTCATCACCCGGATTGGCCTTTTTGACCGTCTGAGAACGACAGGTGAAGATGTGTTTGAAGAGGCCCCAGTGCGGCCGACAACCCAAGAAATTCTCGCACATGTACACGAATGCAGCAAGATACACAATAGTGTTGGGGGGGGATGATGAAGTTGTGATCCAAAGAAGTTCAAGAAACCTCGGAAGAAAGGGTGGGGAGGCAAAGAGAAACCACAGTCGACGTGGGTGGCGAGAAGCACGCACTCACCCTCCCGCGGCCACGGCTCGGTCTCATCCTCCGGGAGCCGCGCTGACTTGTGGGGAATCAGACCCCCCTCGGCCAGATCGTCGATGTCTTCCTGACTAATCGTCGACCGAATCCAATCGCCCTGGATCCAGCCTCGCGGCAGGTCAGACCTCGACGAAGATCCGCCCCGGCTAGACTTCTTCCCCTTCGCCTTCGTCGTCGCCTTCTTCGCGCGCTCCAAGGCCATCGTCTTCTCCTTCCCCATTGCAGCGGGCGGAACTCGAACTGAGCGGCGGCACCGGGAGCAGAGGTGGATGCGGTGGATAAATGGAGGAGAAAGGGGAAGAATGGGAACGCACTATGCAAAAACCACAATCCGGCGCCTTATATGAGGTCATTTTCGAGTGGCTGACCCGTGCGCCTAGGTGATCCTATCAAATCCCGCAACAGTCGCGTGCGCGATACGTGGCAAAAAAGGTGGCGCGGTGATCGAGGCGGTTCTGCCTAATCCAACCCGATTATTGCGGCCTCCTCCATCCCGCACGCTTCCCAAAATCCGAATCCCGCGAGATCCGCGAGCAGCAGAGCAACCTGTCAGACGGAAGATTTTTTCCATATCAACACTCGAAGCTTAGCAGTAAAAGTTCACTCGGCAAAACCAAGAATGGACCAAGGCGACTGAAAAAGAAGTTGAAGTCATCATGATTGCTCATTTGATCCCAGTAAGACGCTTCTAAAGCGCAAAAATTGAATCGGAGGTATTCTCAACTCCTTCTCCATTCGAGCCCTGAACCATTCGGGGACTAATGATGAAGCTATGTACCTAGGGTAGGGTCATAGGCCTGACCTAGACACCCTCCCCTAGGACATCACCCTAAAACCAGAAGCATTCGAGGGATAGCATCATCCACTCGACTACGAAGCATTCCACTCGGAAGACTCAAAGTCACTCGACCACGACAACTATCACTCGACAGACAGAAGATCTAAAGTCATTCTGCACAACAACGGTCGGATGTTTACTTCATAGACTTAATGGGCATTTATGTCACTTTATTGCTAGCGTTACCAGTAACGCCCCCTCTTGATGTACCTTAAACCCTTTGTAACGTGGGCTGGCTGGGGTCTGGGCACACTCTATATAAGCCACCCCTATCCACTGGCACAAGGGTTGGCACCCCTGTAACACATATACACATAATCCAGTCGACCGCCTCCGGGCACCGAGACGTAGGGCTGTTACTTCCTCAGCGAAGGGCCTGAACTCGTAAAACTCGTGTGTACAACTTTGCCATAGCTAGGATCTTGCCTCCTCATACCTACCCCCATTCTACTGTCAGTCTTAGATCCACGACATGGACCCTACGGGTTCGAGAACTATGTAGACGTGACCGAGACACCTCTCTGGTCAATAACCAATAGCGGAACTTGGATGCCCATATTGGCTCCTACATATTATATGAAGATTTTTATCGGTCGAACCGCATAACAACATACGTTGTTCCCTTTGTCATCGGTATGTTACTTGCCCGAGATTCGATCGTCGGTATCTCAATACCTAGTTTAATCTCGTTACCGACAAGTCTCTTTACTCGTTCCGTAATGCATCATTCCGCAAATAACTCATTAGTCACATTGCTTGCAAGGGTCATAGTGATGTACATTACCGAGAGGGCCCAGAGATACCTCTCTGATAGACGGAGTGACAAATCCTAATCTCGATCTATGCCAACTCAACAAACACCATCGGAGACACCTGTATAGCACCTTTATAATCACCTATTTACGTTGTGACGTTTGGTAGCACACAAAGTGTTCCTCCGGTATTCGGGAGTTGCATGATCTCATAGTCGTAGGAACATGTATAAGTCATGAAGAACGCAATAGCAATAAACTAAACGATCATTATGCTAAGCTAACGGATGGGTCAAGTCAATCACATCATTATTTAATGATGTGATCCCATTTATAAAATGACAAATCTTTGTCCATGGCTAGGAAACTTAACCATATTTGATTAACGAGCTAGTCAAGTAGAGGCATACTAGTGACATTCTGTTTGTCTATGTATTCACACATGTACTAAGTTTCCGGTTAATACAATTCTAGCATGAATAATAAACATCTATCATGATATAAGGAAATATAAATAACAACTTTATTATTGCCTCTAGGGCATATTTCCTTCATGAACGGCGATAGAGGAGAAGCGGGGTGGAGCTCGACTGGAACGCTGGTGGTGATAGACAGGTATAGTTCCGGCAGGGGTGTGGCGTGGCGGGCGGGGTGGTGGAGCGACGGTGAAGGCAAGAAAGAAAGTGGAAGGAGAGAAAATGGGGAGAATGGAATCGCGGGGTCCGGGAAGAGTTTTGTGTGGGTCGGGGGTGTCGGAGGCCTTCATGGCCGCTGTCCGGACTCTTGCAAAGCCCCCCATGTCTGTCTTGAGTTTGTCGAAAAAGTACGTATGGACCGCTCGATGGACCGATACATGCCACGTTGGATGGCAAACTACGTGTGGACCATGTGGTTCGGACAATTGCGGGCGGTCTGAGGGTCCGCCTTCGAGATGCTCTTAGATTGGAGTGAAGCATAGGGGGGTATCATTTTCCTTCCCTAACCCAGGGCGGTTAGGGCAAACTCTTCTCTCCAAACTTCGCCAATGAGTTCGTGGATTCGCCTCTCCTCTGCCTACCGCCCTATTTGTGACGCCCGGGTAATCACGCTACAGTAACCCTCTAGTAATGATGCCACGTCACCTCGATTATTGTTGATAATCTCGCGTTAGTTCAGAACCGATCCAAATTCAAATCTGAATTAAAGTTAAAACAATTAAAATTTTCAAAAGTCAAAACTAAATTGTTCCTAACGTGTCAAATAACCCGTAATAAATGTTGGTGAAGAAATCATCTTCTAATAAAATACTTAAATGCACTAAATAAACTAAAAGAGCGATAAAACAATTATCTAAAATGCTTTTAAAATAATAAGCACATGCAAAACACTTTATTTAAAGTGCCAGAATATTTGGGGTTGTGACCTATTTAATAACACCAAATTAGTTGTCGCTTTTAAATTTTATAAAACTAAAATAAAAGAAAACTAAAAAGAAATAGAATAAAAAAAGAAGAAGAAAGGAAAACAGAACAAGAAAGAAAGAAAGAACCCCCCACTGGGCCACAGCCCAGTTGGCCTGTGGGCCAACCAGGCCGGCCCAGCCGGCGCCTATAGCCCCCCTGGGGTGACCGAACCCTAGCGACCCCTCCCCACTTTGACCCGATCCCCACCCCGTTCCCTCATCCTCCTACCCCGCCGCCACCACACAACACACGGGAGAGGAGCTCCCTCCTGTCCGATGCCGCGCCGGCGACTCTGACCGCCTCACTGCCCTTCCCCGTCGCCCGGTCATCTCTCCTCCCTCCGTCCTCCTTAGCAGCTCGCCGCGCCCCTCTTCCTCCTCGTTTGGTCGAGCGCAGCCACCACCTCGCCGTGGCCATGGCTAGCAGCCTTCCCGAGCTGCTCGTGCAGCCCTACGGCTTCCTCGACGTCATCCACGACCTTCTCATGACCGAGACCGACTAGAGCAGCCCCAAGTCAGCGACATCGATCAGATCCCCGTCGCGTTCACCGGAGCTCCTCCTCGACCCCTGCCGTCGCCGACGCCGTCGATGCACGCCGCCATGCCGCTACACCTCGTCACCACATCGCCGTCGTCTCCGACTTCCTCCTCGACCCCGGCTGCCCCGTGCCCTGCAACCCCTCGTGAGGCCCCCTCCTTCTCCTCTACCCCGCTCTCGCTGCATGCCCCGTGCCGCGTCCAGCGTCGTCCTTGTCCCGCGCGCCTCGCTCTGCTCCAGGCTGTGGTCGTCTTCGTCGGCCAGCACTCGTGCGCGCGCGTCCCCGTTAGGCCTTGCCCCGCCTTTGCTCCGCCTGCCGCTGCGGCCTCATCGCGCTGCCCACTGGTCTCCGCCGCCTCCCCTGGCCGGCGACCGTGTTGTTGGCCTCGCCTGGGGCGCGCCTGACCAGGCTCGGGCGCCCACGCCCATGCGCCCGCGCCCATAACCGCGCCCGAACCGCTAAGGCCTCTAGGCCTATGACGAAAGGGCCCCACCCCAAAACGTTTGTTAAAAAATGAAATTAATTAAATAATTAGTTAATTAATAACTCAATTAAGTTAATTAATCTAGTTTAATTAAACTTAATTAACGTAATCATTTATCTAGCTAATTAAACCTGATTAGTGGTCTCAGCCTATGACATGCAGGACCCACACGTCAATTTGACCAAGTCAACTGACTGTTGACTGCTGACATCACCCTGATGTCATGCTGATGTCATTATGGCATTTCCTAATTAAATTAATTCTGTTAATTCTAAAAATGAATTAAAACTTTGAAAATTAATATTAAATAATCTGTAACTCGGATGGAAAAACTTTGTACATGAAAGTTGCTCAGAACAACGAGACGAATCCGGATACGCAGTCCGTTCGTCCGCCGCACACCCCTAACCTATCGAACCCGCAACTTTCCCCCTCCGGCTCCTCTGCCCGAAAACACGAAACACCGGAGATATTTTCCCGGATGTTTCCCCCCTTAACCGGCATCACCTCATACCACGTTAGGGCCCGCCTAGCATCGTTACTTGTCTTGTCATGCATCGATATGCATCTGTTTACATGGTATTCATTGTTTCTTCCCCCCCTTTTATCTCCGGTAGACTACGAGACCGACGCTGCTGCTGCCCAGTTCGACTACGGAGTTGACGACCCCTCTCTCTTGCCAGAGCAACCAGTCAAGCCCCCCCCTTGATCACCAGATATCGCCTATTCTCCTCTATACTGCTTGCATTAGAGTAGTGTAGCATGTTACTGCTTTCCGTTAATCCTATTCTGATGCATAGCCTGTCATTGTTGCTACAGTCATTGATACCTTACCCGCAATCCTAGATGCTTAGTATAGTATGCTAGTTTATCATTATTGGCCCTACATTCTTGTCAGTCTGCCTTGCTATACTATTGGGCCGTGATCACTCGGGAGGTGATCACGGGTATATACTATACATACATACATACTATACAGATGGTGACTAAAGTCGGGTCAGCTCGATGAGTACCCGCAAGTGATTCTGATGAGGGGGCTGAAAGGACAGGTGGCTCCATCCCGGTAGAGGTGGGCCTGGGTTCCCGACGGCCCCCGACTGTTACTTTGTGGCGGAGCGACAGGGCAGGTTGAGACCACCTAGGAGACAGGTGGGCCTGGCCCTGTTCGGCGTTCGCGGATATTTAAAATGCTTAACGAGATCTTGGTATTTGATCTGAGTTGGCTACGAGCCTATACGCACTAACCATCTACGTGGGAGTAGTTATGGGTATCCCGACGTCGTGGTATCAGCCGAAGCACTTCAGACGTCAGCGACGGAGCGGCGCGCGCCGGATTGGACTGGAATGCCTGCTAGGCTAGGTCTGCTTCCGGCCGCCCTCACAACGTGCAGGTGTGCTATGGGCGATGGGCCCAGACCCCTGTGCACTTAGGTTTAGACCGGCATGCTGGCCTCTCTGTTTTGCCTAGGTGGGGCTGCGACGTGTTGATCTTCCGCGGCTGGGCATGACCCAGGAAAGTGTGTCCGGCCAAATGGGATCAAGCGTGTTGGGTTATGTGGTGCACCCCTGCAGGGAAGTTAATCTATTCGAATAGCCGTGATCTTCGGTAACAGGACGACTTGGAGTTGTACCTTGACCTTATGACAACTAGAACCGGATACTTAATAAAACACACCCTTCCAAGTTCCACAGACAACTCGGTGATCGCTTTTCCACAGGGCGACGAGGGGAGGATCGCCGGGTAGGATTATGCTATGCGATGCTACTTGGAGATGCTACTTGGAGATGCTACTTGGAGGACTTCAATCTACTCTCTTCTACATGCTGCGAGACGGAGGCTGCCAGAAGCGTAGTCTTCGATAGGACTAGCTATCCCCCTCTTATTCTGGCATTCTGCAGTTTAGTCCACTGATATGGCCTCCTTACACATATACCCATGCATATGTAGTGTAGTTCCTTGCTTGCGAGTACTTTGGATGAGTACTCACGGTTGCTTTCTTCCCCCCTTCCCCCCTTTCCTTTCTTTCTGGTTGTCGCAACCAGATGCTGGAGTCCAGGAGCCAGACGCCACCTTCGACGACGACTCCTACTACGCTGGAGGTGCCTACTACTACGTGCAGCCCGCTGATGACGACCAGGAGTAGTTTAGGAGGATCCCAGGCAGGAGGCCTGCGCCTCTTTCGATTTGTATTCCAGTTTGTGCTAGCCTTCTTAAGGCAACTTGTTTAACTTATGTCTGTACTCAGATATTGTTGCTTCCGCTGACTCGTCTATGATCGAGCACTTGTATTCGAGCCCTCGAGGCCCCTGGCTTGTATTATGATGCTTGTATGACTTATTTATGTTTTAGAGTTGTGTTGTGATATCTTCCCGTGAGTCCCTGATCTTGATCGTACACATTTGCGTGCATGATTAGTGTACGATTGAATCGGGGGCGTCACACTATTGGATGGTGGCGGGGAGGAGAATCCCAGTGCCCCCGTTCCGGTTAGTAGTTTAGGTTAGGATTTTCGGTCCTCGCAGGTGCGGTGCTCACGCGGATGGCGGCGCTATTTCTTCGAGTTTGTCTTCCGGGTTCCGATCCTTCTCGAGCATGTTTGTCTGGACGTAGTCGATGAAGCTCCGGCGTAGATTCCTGCCGTCTCTTTGGGGCGGTGAGGTTAGGTTTATTGTCTTGTGGCGAGATTTGGTGTCAGGTATTCCGGATCTATGCACGGGTTCAATGGCGATGACTGTGGTTTCAGGGCGTTGGTTCTTAGGAGCACGTGCACGAAGACTTCTTGGCTGTCAGCGTCAAGGTCAAGCCAGCGCCGGTAGGGGAGAGGCGACAACAACGCGTCGGCGGCTCGTTCTGACGGCAGTAGTGATTGCTTGGGGTCTTGGAATCTTAATGTAATTTTTATTATGTTTGAGATGCTTTGTACTTCCGCTGAACTTTGGTAATAGATTTGGATCATTTTCGAAAAAAAAGATTGGAGTGGAGCATTGGTAGCGAGAGAAATAAAGGATAAAAAAGTTTTCAACATTTTTGCATTCACTCGGTCAAACTGAGAAAACCAAGTCAAACGGATTGGTTGGAGACACATCTGGGCGATCAATTTCACAATCGAGATGAGCACTGAATTGATCAGCGGGCGTTCGTGGTCATTTTAGATCGGGCAAGTCAATCTTTGCCACAGCTCCGATTTTCCAGTACCCGCTGGTTGGACAGCGCACGATGGATACACGTCACCCCATTCACTCAGTCGGTGGTACGCCATTAACTACCCTGTCCACGCTACGCAAACCGATCCGAGAGACCGTCCACTCGTAGCGCGGTTTAACCCACGTATCGTCTCGTCTCGTCTCGTGTCGTGTCGTGTGGCGGCACGCTCTTGCGTCGCGATCCACGGGCACCCGACTCGTCTCGCGCCCACGTCGCCCTCACGACCGGACGCCAGCTCACGAATATCCACCCGATTTAATCCCGCGCCCTTCGATTCCGCTTCTCCCAGCCTCTCATATAAGACCACCAGCCTATCCATAAGCACTCGGGCATATCGATACGACGCGCCGCGTATCGCAGATAAGCCAGTGGGGGTGGCGTGGGGAGAGAGAAAAGGGCGAGAGGTCTGCAACGCATCGAAGAAAGCGAGACTAAAGTTTCTCTCTCTCCCTCTGCATCCGTCCTCCCTCCCTCCCTCCACATCTCTCCGTCTCTCTCTCCCCCCATCCATCTCTCTCTCCTCACGAGAGGGGCGGCGACGACGCCGGCGGAACCCTAGAATTCGCCCGCTCGCTCCGAGCCCGCGCGAGCGCCGGCGGCGGGCCAGATCGAGCTCCTGGGTGGCGGCGCGGGCGCCATGTCGTCCCTCAGCCGCGAGCTCGTCTTCCTCATCCTCCAGTTCCTCGACGAGGAGAAGTTCAAGGAGACCGTGCACAAGTCGGTACCCTGCCGCCGTCTCTCTCCTCCCCTGCCGGCCCGTGGGCTGTTCTTTTTTTCTCTCTCTCGGTTGGTGGCTGGCTGGGCTCCAGAAGCCAGCCCCTAGGGATTTGTTTCGGTGCGCTGTGATTTTTTTTCCTTTTCGCGATTTCCCCGGAATAAATCTCCGGGTATTTTTTCTCGCGTCTAGTAGTACTACTTTGTTTTGGGTTTTGAGTTCATGGGGAGAAATGTTTATTTCCTTTTATTACTTTTGCTCCGTTTGATCTGTTCCGTACGCGCGGTAAATCCCTGCCAAGTTTCGTGTTCGGTCGTTCTTATCTTTTTTTTTCTTCTCCGTGATAATTATTCTTTAACAGTTTTGCTAGAACTCATCTAGATGAGATATAATTTGGTTTCATTCATCTTTTATAGCCATTGAATGTGATGCTATAAGATACTATAAGATGCCTGTGTGCTGACGTGAATGAGACCAAATTATATCTCATCTAGATGAGTTCTAGGTATTCCCATTCTTTAATCCATTTTAGTCAAAATGGATTCGCTTAGTCTCTACCGCAATTTCCCTTTTAGTTGGGCAGTTCAGGGGTAGATTCGAAATTTCGCGATCGCGTGAGTCGTGTCTTTTTCCTCTTGTTTCTTTTTCCTTCAGCGTGCGCAAATAATAATGAGCTACTAGTTTTTTTTCTGCCGTAACTTAGACTATTTCCTTTTCTTCTCTGCCGGCCACTTCAATTGGTAGAAAGTGAGATCTTCTAGATCAACTGTGGTTAGTCCAGATAAAAAAAGTAGTTAGTCCAGTGATTGCGTGGCATTGTTGTCTCCTGTGCGGCGCCTTTTCCGAGTAAAACATCAGTAAATGGAGAAGCGTAGATGGCATTTACCTGGATTGCAGTGTTGTTGCGAAATCCCTGCCAAATTTGGACATTGAGCGCGCAACTGGGTATGCAACCATCTATCTAAACAAATGGATTGATCTGGAACTCTGTTTTGTTTTCACTTGTATTCTGTAGTACGGTCATGCGTGACGCCTACGGTGGACAGCTCGGGTTGGCAGTAGTGAGCGCTAGAGTTACTGGTATTGGGAAAAACAATGTTGTGAGCTCAAGAACTGCACTGCCAGGGTCTTCCTAAGTGCTTATACTACCATTTTTTGTCCCTTCGAGCTCTGGTCCATCTATTATTATGTTTAGTGCAATGGAATATTGCAATCTTTTTATGTGATTTTGATGATGCATGATGCTGCAGGCTTGAACAAGAGTCAGGCTTTTACTTCAACGTCAAGTACTTTGAGGAGAAGGTCCATGCTGGGGAGTGGGATGAGGTGGAAAGGTATCTCTCAGGTTTCACCAAGGTGGACGACAATAGGTATTCGATGAAGATCTTCTTTGAGATCAGGAAGCAGAAGTATTTGGAAGCTCTTGATAGGTAATATTCTTGCATTTCTTGTGGATTTGTACCCCACTCTGAAAAGTATCAGGGGTTTCCTGTCCCATGTTTTTGGCATTGGTTGAAACTAAAGTTTACTAATTTGCTGTAATAATTTCTAACAGGCATGATAGAGCAAAGGCGGTAGATATTCTTGTCAAGGATCTTAAAGTCTTCTCGACATTCAACGAGGAGTTATATAAAGAGATAACACAGCTTCTCACTCTTGAGAATTTCAGGTTCTTTTTTCCTACCCCATGTTATCATTATTGTCTGTTTTTTCTTTTTCTTTATGCGTAAGCCATCCTGGAAGCTTCTTGTAATTGATGTTTGTGTTATATGGTTCCTCACTAATCTGTACCTTTCTGTGGGCTGTTACCAGTAATACAGTGGAAAATGATATAGTTGGTTGTTTAGAAAAGTGTTTGGATCTTCAATTGCTTCGGACTGTTGAAACACAAATTCAAATATCTTTCTTGATATTTTAACTTATAGTATTGAACTTCTACGCTTGGCACGGTTTCATTTTGTCTCACATCGTTCATTTTTTTTGTCATATCATGGATTAAAATGAAACTTTTAGCTGACTGAGCTTACAGGCAGGGCAACTGCATCGACCTGTTAACACTTTGATAATCCAGTTATTATCTACTAAATGATGGGCGCACATGGCTACTTGAAACAATACAAGGGGTTATTATAAGATGGCTACTTGGAAAACATTATTAACCAGGGTCCACATGTAGTACTTAGTTATGATTTGTAAATTCTTGTTCTTGAGTGTGGTGGCATTCCTGAACTGTTGCTTTTAACAATTTATGTGGTATGTGTGTGCCTTTTTCATCAATCTAATTTGTTTATGTATATATTATTAGTATTTTGGTTTTACTATTCTCTGTAAATTAGCTCAAACCATTTACAGTTTGCTATTTTCCTGCAGGGAAAATGAACAGCTATCTAAGTATGGGGATACAAAATCTGCTCGCAGTATTATGCTGATTGAGCTAAAAAAACTAATCGAAGCAAATCCCCTTTTCCGGGAAAAACTTGTCTTTCCAACCCTTAAGGCATCCCGTTTGCGGACTTTAATTAACCAAAGGTTTGCACTAAATAATCTAATGGTGTTATGCTATCTGAGTCTGTTTTCATGTTTCATAATTCCTTGAGAACATGTGCAGCTTAAACTGGCAGCATCAACTTTGTAAGAACCCTCGGCCAAATCCAGATATCAAGACATTATTCACGGATCACACTTGCTCTCCTCCCAATGGAGCACGTACATCTCCTGTATCTGTACCATTGGCAGCTGTTCCGAAGGCTGGTGCAGCATACCAGCCACTCACAGGCCATGCTGTATGTTCTCTCTATAATATCATTTCCTGCTTATGTGCGTTTTATGATCCTTATAGTTTACTAACATCCAGTATGTTCATTAACGCAGCCATTCCAGCCTCCTCCTCCTGCCGGTCCATCTTTAGCTGGTTGGATGACAAGTGCTGCTGTTTCTTCATCCATTCAGTCTGCTGCCGTGGCAGCATCATCAATGTCTGTTCCACCAAATCAAGGTATTGTGGTAAACTTGTGCCTTTCTGTTGACATGCATCGAGTGGCTTGTTTCACACATCTTTGAACCAAACTTGATACTTCGCTAGTTGATAATAACTAACACGTCTTATGTCTGGAGTTTTACCTTTTTACGTACAGAAGATGTTGTTACTAATACACTCCCCTTGCAGTTCAAAATAAAAAAACACTCCCCTTGTAATCTTCCTCTGACCTAAACCTGGCCATCTGGTTATGCATACCTTTTTCTCTCACTAGGGATGGCATATTCAAGCATAATCTGTAAACATAGTTGACATACCTGGCTTTCTGGTTATTTTTTTATAAAAAAATTTCTGGTGTTGATTTTTAATGAAAACTTAAGATCTGCTGAACAAGAAATATGAGTTATGAGATGATCCTTGCAATCAGCCTGTGCAATTGGTGGTTGGGCACTTCTATTTCGTTGGAGTTGCAGTTACCTTGACCGTTGTAGCCCTAATTAGACTTTCTGCAATTGTATCCAATGCTAAGCATTCTCCACAGAGTACCCTTGCAATGGTTTTATGGGGAAGGTCTCGAATAAAGTTTCCTTGCTAAGACAAGTCGATAAATATTTCTGCTGTTATATTCATGCTAAATATTCTTTCAAGTTTGCCAGTCATCATTACCATTGTTGTTGTTGCCAGAGCGCAAACACAGATCCATTAGTCTGCATGTCTTGTGGTGTTATTAGGATTTTATTCTCGTTTTTGCAATCAGGAAGTTATTTTTGGAGAGGGAATGGGTTGTTAATTTGTATCTTAGAAACATGCACTGTTACCTTGGTCTCAACTCATTAGAACGCATGGATTCGTAAATCAGACGTTTATATGCAATTAAGAAGGGACATCCATGTTACCTAGTGGTTAAGCACAAGGTTGTTGTTGTTGGGTTCTTGGGTTTAAGTCCCCACTTACCTTCTTGAAAAATGGCAGATCCTTCTACCTATTCTCGCCTTTGTGTGTCCGAAGTAACAATGTTGTGAGAAGTAACGAATCTACAATGAAGTAATTACACGATAAACTAGAGCAATAAGTTATTTTCAATGCAGAGTTTGGTGTGCCATATACTTTATGCCAGTTCATCTTTGGAGCATTATGCTCTTCATGTGTGTGATTCTGTACTGAGATGATCACATACATGCCACTGTTGTTATTACCTCCGTCATGTAGTTTCTGTTTTGTAGGGAGATATATGTATAGTACTTTTCTCTCTTCTCCAAGGCCCCTTTTATGTATATGTAATACTTCATATTGACTTGTATATTAAGGAGTATAATGGATCAATGTTCTACAGTTACTTTATGAGATTAACTTAACAGTCCTGGCTTAGTTCTTTCAGGATGTAGAGCTTTAGTTCTTCATGGCAAGAAAAATGAACATGTAGTTTTATTATTGCCATTTTGTTTGTTGTGATGGGAAATGTACTATGTGTTTGGTTGTCCTATGACCTCAGTTCTATACTTAACAGTACATTATTTCCCCAGGCATGATGAAACGCCCAGCTATATCAGACTATCAAAGTGCAGAATCTGAGCAACTAATGAAGCGATTGAGGCCCACTGGACATGGTATTGATGAGGTAATGTTGCACTGAGTCAAGATTTACGACCACGGTGCATTTTGCATGAGCTGAAGAAAATTATCTGTACTTATTTGCAGGCCACCTATCCTGCACCTACTCCTCAACCTTCATGGTCATTGGATGACCTTCCTAGGACAGTGGCGTGCACATTATCACAGGGATCTAATGTAACTAGCATGGACTTTCATCCTTCTCGTCATACACTACTACTAGGTACAATTAAGATTCCTCATTTACTCTTATCTTAAAAAGATGATGTAGTACCAACTTGGCAAGTACAAAAGGTGTCTCATGTGGTTTGGGCAAATCTTCGAACAACACCTTATTGATTTTCTCATCTTATTTACTGCTCAATAGTTGGATCTGCTAATGGTGAATTTACACTTTGGGAGATTGGTCTGCGTGAGAGGCTGGTCTCAAAGCCCTTCAAAATTTGGGACATGCAAGCATGTTCAGCACAATTTCAGGTAACTGAGATCTCAAACAAGTTGAAGTTCTGAATGTAATTTACTCCTGTTTGCTTTTACTTGTAGTCTTGTACTTGTTTGCAAGTGTCTACATGTTTTGATATTATATATGTGCCTGACTATTTTACGTCTTATGAGAAAAGAGTGTCTTGGCTAAAGACTCTTCCATGCCCATTAATCGAGTTACATGGAGCCCTGATGGAGACTTGATTGGTTAGTGCTAATATTCAATCTTCAGTCAGTAACTCTGCATTGCACTCCATTGTTGCTTAAGTTCCCCATATTGTGCTCCATTGTTGCTTAAGCTTCCTCTTTTTTGGTTTTTAGGAGTTGCATTCGCAAAACATTTGATCCATCTGTACGCATACCAACAACCTAATGAAGCACGCCAAGTTTTAGAGGTTTGTAGAACTTCTAATTCCGCATTGAACTTCAATTTTATAGATGTTACATTTCATATTTTATTAAATAACTTTTGTTACTAAATCATTTATTCATCATGTCAGATTGAGGCTCATTCTGGAGGAGTTAATGACATAGCATTCTCCCGGCCAAATAAGCAACTCTGTGTTGTCACTTGCGGAGATGACAAGCTGATAAGGGTATTTGACTTGTCGTAAATGGCTATCATCTATTTCATTTTCCCCAGGCCTGGTCTTCTGTAACTTCCTTTCCATTTTGTAGGTCTGGGATATGCATGGACAGAAAATATATTCGTTTGAAGGGCACGAGGCACCTGTGTATTCTATTTGCCCTCACCACAAAGAGACTATTCAGGTAATGTTGTCTGAATAGAATATTTAGGCATCAACACTTCGAATGCAATGATGATATCTGTGGTTGCTCCTTATATATGCCTCCAAAGTGTACTCAACTTTAATTTGAATTGAGGCAGTATGAGCCATTATGGATGATGCCTGTACTTTGTGAACTGAGCGAGGTTTATGGGTGCATGGCTTTTTCAAGCACTTAAGCGTTTTTCTGGTGTACTGATACACAATTTTATTGTGTTCCCTACAGTTTATATTCTCAACTTCCATTGATGGGAAAATTAAGGCATGGCTTTATGACAATGCGGGATCTAGGGTGGACTATGATGCTCCAGGAAAATGGTGTACTACAATGCTTTATAGTGCCGATGGAACTAGGTAAACATGATGTGTTATTTTGCTCACTAGAAGTGTTTCGAGTTATTCTAGATGTAATATTTTACTTGTCGATTATTTGAAGGCTGTTCTCATGCGGAACAAGCAAAGAGGGAGACTCACATTTGGTTGAGTGGAACGAAAGCGAAGGATCTATCAAGAGAACATATTCTGGATTCCGCAAAAAGGCATCTGGTGTAGTGCAGGGTGTTGTGCAGTTTGATACAGCTCAGAATCACATTTTAGCTGCCGGGGAAGATAACCAAATTAAAATTTGGGATGTTGATAACACCAACATGCTTACCTTTATTGATGCCGATGGAGGCTTGCCAGTTAGTCTCTGTTCCCTATTATATTTGCCAACCTTTTCTCCATTTAGTAATCTAACCTCTGTACATTGCAACAGGGCCTTCCCCGGTTAAGGTTCAATAAAGAGGGGAATCTTCTTGCTGTTACTACAGTAGACAATGGCTTTAAGATACTTGCAAATTCTGATGGGCTCAGGTCTTTACGGGCTTTTGGGAACCGGCCTTTCGAGGCGTTTAGGTCACCATATGAAGCTTCTGCGATGAAGGTAAGCACATGTATTCCTGCCTGCTATTGTCATGACAGTTTGCGGGCGTAGTTTTCAGAAAGTTTCTAACCTTGAGTGTTGAATTAATAGGTCTCAGGTGCTCCTGTTGTTGCGGGCATCTCTCCTAACATTGGCCGAATGGATAACTTAGACAGGAACTCTCCTGCAAAGCCATCTCCTATACTGGTATGCTGATCCAGAAGAAAGTAGACTTTGATAAGTTTCGTATGTTTTAATGCCTCTATGCTACCTTATCAACAACAATGCAATCTTACTTAATCATGATTATGATAGAATGGCGCTGATCCAGCATCTAGAAGCATAGATATAAAGCCAAGAATCTCAGAAGAAAAACCTGATAAAGCGAAACCTTGGGAGCTGATGGAAGTTCTAAATCCCCAGCAATTCCGTGTAGCTACATTGCCAGAAACTCCAGACCAAACCAGCAAGGTTCGGTCCATCTTATTCTTGATTGTGTGTTTGTACTTTTTCTTCACGAAATTTCTGAGAAGCTTACCAACATATGCAGGTTGTCAGACTTCTGTACACAAATTCTGGTGTCGGTTTGTTAGCACTAGGGTCTAATGCCATTCAAAGGCTGTGGAAATGGAACCGAAATGAGCAGAATCCAAGTGGGAAGGTATATATATTTTTTCTATTGATTCCTTGTGTTTAGGTTAATTCAGATTGTTGTATAAAATTTTCCTTTCATCTGAACAGGCCACGGCTAGTGTTGTGCCACAGCATTGGCAACCAAACAGTGGCCTTGTCATGGCAAATGATATCGGGGAAACACCTCCTGAGGAGTCAGTCCCATGCATTGCACTCTCCAAGAATGATTCTTATGTGATGTCTGCATGTGGTGGAAAGGTCTCATTGTTTAATATGATGACATTTAAGGTAATTTTAGTTATTTTATTTGGATGTATTTCAAAACTTCAGGAATTTTGAATGATGCATCTGTATGTCTTAAGTATATATGTATGTTGTATGTGGATGGGCCAATCAGGTCCAATTTCTGGGGTGGCCCATGAGGCCTTTGTACTGTGCTGTATCCCCTCTTTAAATCAAGAATAAGGTGCATTTTGCTGAAACATTAACAGCATCTTTCCTACAGGTGATGACAACATTCATGCCACCTCCACCAGCATCGACCTTTTTAGCATTTCACCCTCAAGATAATAACATCATAGCAATTGGAATGGAAGATTCAACCATCCACATATACAATGTCAGGGTAGATGAGGTACTAAAACTTAAAAACTGCCACAGATTATCATGTTATTGAATCACTGCTTTGCTGCTGTATTGAGCTTTACCTTTTCAGGTCAAAATTAGACTCAAAGGACATCAAAAGAGGATAACTGGATTGGCCTTTTCCAACAGCCTGCATATACTTGTGTCTTCTGGCGCTGATGCACAGGTTACTACTAATGACACTCTTTCTATTTTTGCATTTTCATTGGTCAGTCATTTACTGTCCTCATTTTGCAGTTATGTGTGTGGGCCACCGATTCTTGGGAAAAGAAGAAATTGGTCGCTATACAAATGCCAGCTGGGAAGACTCCATCAGGAGACACAAGGGTTCAGTTTAATTCTGACCAAAATCGCTTGTTAGTAGTCCATGAGACTCAGATAGCTATTTATGATGCATCCAAGATGGAGAGAATCTACCAGGTAGCATATATTTGATGGAAACATTTTCTTACTGTCTGTGTCTGTTAATAATCTCTTTCTCGATCTTGTTTCAGTGGATACCTCAGGGCACTTTGTCAGCTGCCATATCACACGCATCGTACTCGTGCAATAGCCAACTAGTTTTTGCTGCTTTTACTGATGGTAATGTTGCCATCTTTGATGCGGATAACTTGAGATTACGATGCCGAATTGCATCATCTGCTTACATGTCTACGATAGCCATAAACAGGTAATCCCTTTTTGTACATTGGTTGCACAATATTGGCCTGAACATCATGCCACAAATTCTGAGTGCTGCTACATTTTGATTTTCATTTGCCCTCTGAAAGATTATAACCATCCGATAACTGATCAGCAAGCAAATTTTCAGTATGGAATTGCATCGGATATTATGGAAATACATATATTTGGGGAAATCGATGAATATTAATGTATTAATAACAACAAAATTCGTTCAAATTCCAGTCTCAGAAACATTTAACCCGTTATATTTTTCATGCAAACTTTCAAGTTAAGAAAGAAAAAAGAACATGTGTGCTTACCGAAAAAGGTTTTCGCCCCGCTTTATAAATAAAGCAAACCGCCACAGAGCACACATACAAGGACAGGTTCACACGCACCCAAGTCTCACAAACAAGAGGAAGGTTCTGCTGAGGGCACAACTCAACAAGCCCAAAAAAGAAAGAGACAAAAACACAAAGAAAAGGGCGGGGGGCCCAGGGGTCCAGGGGCCCAACAACCGACTAGTCGGGATCCGGCGGTGGCAGCAGGGGCGGCGGCGATAGGCGGACAGCCATCGAGCGAAGGTCGGCGATGAAGGCTGAGATGGCGTCGCGGTCCTGGGGGCGGCTAAGCAGCCGCCAAAGCTGCAAGAAACCAGACAGTTTGAAGATAGCGTCAGTAGCTCGTCGAAGAGGAACGCGCTGGATCACAAGCTTATTGCGGATCGTCCATAGGGTCCAAGCGAGGACACCGATCTCAAGCCACCTAATGTGGCGAGAAGACAAGGGGGAGGACTGGAGCTCGTCAAATAAGTCGGGGAAGTTGGTGTGACACCAATTTCCGCCCACCACGTCACGGAAACAACTCCAAACGAATCGCGCGGAGACGCAGGAGAAGATGTGACTCGAGTCCTTGGGAACGCCGCAAAGAGGGCAGAGGCCGGATCCCGGGCCATTGCGCTTGCGGACCTCAACGCCAGACGGGAGTCGACCGCGAATCCACTGCCACATGAAGATCCAGATTTTCAGGGGCAGGCGGATGGACCAC
>NC_041384.1:200056988-200125925 GCF_002162155.2 Triticum dicoccoides | reverse complement strand
AGACCTCGTGGAGAATTGCCCCGAAGGTTCGAGGCGCCATCTCACCCGGTCAAGGTCACTATCAACCACCGGTTCGTGAAGAGCAACGCAGTCCAGCAACGCACGCCAGGCGGCGGATTTCGGAGGGCCAAAGGGCCTCCGAAAAGCAAGGCGCCCTAGGTCAATAAGGGCCCTCTCAACCGAGATCAGGGGTTCTACCGCGATGGAGAAGAGGTCGGGGAAGCGTGCAGTGTAGAAATTGTTGAGAACAAGGCAGTGTAGAAATTGTTGGTGGGTAAGATCATCAGCTACATGTTGATTGGCTAATGTCGAGGTGTATTTACTGGCATTTTTATTCGTTCAAGTTTGGTATTGGTGGACTGGCTTAATGAGTACTCAACTTTGTAAGACCTAGCTTCCTGGTTTCAAGGTGTTTAGTTGATGACCGATGCAATGTAAGATAGGTAATCACCAATGTCTTGACATTATTGTGGGAAACATGTGGGATAGGTGTTGACTGTTGACGTCCATTAACCATTTACGTAAATACAAGCCAAATCATTGGATATCTAGTGTAAAGTACAATAGACATAGACAAGAAACTATGACGTTTGTATTTTTGAATTTCCGTTCCACTAAGTTTACTGCTCTTACTTGCTTCTTATATGATCTAACAACCATACCTCTCTTGGCTCCAGCAATCCACCCGTTTACCCTTTTGTTGTCGCTGCACACCCCCAAGAACCAAATCAATTCGCAGTCGGGCTGTCAGATGGATCTGTTAAAGTGATGGAGCCGTTGGAGTCCGACGGGAAGTGGGGGACGCCTGCTCCAGTGGAAAATGGGGTGGCCAACGGAAGGGCGCCAGCATCATCAGCTACAAGCAATCCAGCCACAGATCAAAACCAAAGATAGATGCATGTTGAGTTAATTGTAAAATCTTGTCATCCGCATGTTGGTGTCAGCAATGTTATTGTTGCGTTTCTTGGGAATGTAAGATTAGCTGTGTGTTTATGTTGTAGATTGTGACATGATTACCCTTGCTCCCATGAGTGATGATCTTGTGATAGGGATAAAGTTCATAAGAAGGTTCGCCTTAGGTTTTGGGCAGTTTAAACGGAATAGCCGGACCCTGTAGGTATCTTGATGCATAATGATGTAAATCAGTTCATGGTTTTGCATCCATTTTTTCCGGAAAGAGGGATAAAGCCCCGGGCCTCGGCATGGATTGATGCACATATACATTTGTTATTGCATAATTGTTAAGGGCATGTACAATGGTGCTATCTTAGGAGTGCCACATAGAATAAATGATGAGGTGAAGAAGAGAGAATTCATAAAAAAAGGTTTGTCTTCTCTTATTTAAGATAAGACAAGAGATGATCTCTTAGCATAATTTATCTCACCATGTTTTAAGAAATTTCTAGTTATTGAAGATAAGGCTAAGATATAACTCATTATAGACATATCTTTTTGCCATCTCTAAATTACATGCAAGATTTAAGATAGTACTGTCTTATCAACCATTGTACATGTCATTGTACATGTCCTAAGAATCCAACATCACATAAGGGAGTACAAGTTCATGTAGGCCCTTTCAGAGGCTGATACAGCCGACAAGAGCAACGGGATTACATGATGCCTGAAGCGTTGCTAGCATCGGTACGCTTTGGTTTACCCTTCGTAATGGTTGCTTCGGAGAAAAGCTATTGTGATTGAGACGTGGAATTTCTACACCCTGCCTCAAATGCTCCTGGCGTAAACATTAAAATCAAAAAACTCTGTTTTTTTTTTTGGCACTTGAAGAGATGTTTGTTGTGCATGCAAAATTTCATCACGAAATCACATTGCTGCAAGGTGTGGTAGAAAAAATAAAATTGATGCTTTGAAGATGTTACTTTCAAATGCATTTTGAAGCTCTGAAATTTTTTTTGCCATGACTTTTATCAATGTGATTCCATGATAAAATTTTGCATGCACGCCAAACATTTCTTAAAAGTATACCACAAATTTCTTTTTAGTTTTTTTTTCTATTTTTGATTTTACTATTCACACTTGAAGCATTTGAGTCCGGATGTAGAAAGGTACTTTCGCTCACTGCTTGCGTAGTATACATGAAAAAGCCTAGAGAGATTTTCAATCTACCTATAGTGCTATTCTTCTTGTGGAGCGCATGTGCTCCCTGAACATGTATTCAGCTTGGTTTCTGGGAGACATTTCCATCTCAAACGAAGCTGTTAGTGTTTTTCTTTGAAATGGTGTATATTAATTAATCCAATCCATAGTAAAAGTTGGTGTTTTCGCCTCCCCCCTCTAGCGCGACTCCCCCCTCCTTTGCGCTGGCGGCCACCCTTTCCCACCGCTCTCCACTCCGGTGGCGGCGGCCACCTCTCGTGTCGCACTCCATGGCGTCCCGCGTCTCCCTCACGGCGTCCTCGTCGGAGTCCCTCTTCCCTCCCCCTCCCCCCGGCGCTCCGCTCCATCGTGGTGTTCCCGGATGTCGTCGGCACTGCCTTCGGCCCTATCGTTCGCGGCGGGGATCCAGGCCCGAGTCGGCCGCCAGCTTCGAGGACCGGGGCCTGGCAGATCGCACGCGACCGCCGAGATCGAGGCCCGCCGAGGCGGCGCCCCTCCCCTCCCGCCCGTGGACAAGGCAGGCGTGGACCTCCCCCTCCTCACCAGCTCCTTGCAAGGCGCCCTCGCCGGATTCGCGGATCCCTGTGGAGCTCTACGGCTGCTGCTACAACTGCGGCGACCCCGGGCATATCTCCGCCAAGTGCAGTAACGACACCAGGTGCTTGAGATGCGGCGACGACGGCCACATCGCCCGCAGGTGCACCCGCCCCCGCAGCCCCTCCCCCCTGGACCATCCCCCTCGGCCGGCCCTGTCGGATTTCGGGTTCCGGCAGACCCTTGAGGTTCGAACACTGGGGTGCGCGCGGAGATTCCGCCTCCTACCTATCCGCACCCCTCCGCCATGCTAGGATCTAAACTAAGAAAAGAACAACACAAGCGACACAGGGTTTATACTGGTTCGGGCCACCGTTGTGGTGTAATACCCTACTCCAGTGTGTGGTGTGGTGGATTGCCTCTTGGGCTGATGATGATGAACAATACAAGGGAGAACAACCTCGCGAGGGTCTGTTCTTGGCTAGGGCGATGAACTGCTCGGAGGAGTTCAGTCACCTTTCTCTCTTTCTCTCTCTCTCTCTCTCTCTCTCTCTCTCTCTCTCTCTCTCTCTCTCTCTTTGCTTCTTCCAACCGACCGAACCCCCTTGCTATGTGGGTGGCTGTTCCTATTTATAGAGGCCATGGTCCTCTCCCCAAATATTGAGCGGGAAGGGAGCCAACAATGGCGGGCTAATTTGAAGGGGGACAGTAAGTATCAGCTATCCTGACAAAAGTAGTCTTCGCCTGTGCAAAGCTCTGGTGATGACGCTGTTTTGGGCTCCACGGTGACCTCCGTCTCGTAGTCCTCCTGGTCTTGGTCTCGTTGCACCGAAATGGCAACCTTTGCCTGATGCCTCGGTACTCCGTGGCTGCGCTTGCCCCCTTTGCACCAAAGAGGGAAGGAGGACGCTGCGCGGGCTGGCACCTGTTGGGGAACGTAGCAGAAATTCAAAATTTTCCTACGTGTCACCAAGATCTATCTATGGAGAGACCAGCAACGAGTAGAAAGAGAGAGGAGAGTTTGCATCTACATACCCTTGTAGATCGCTAAGCGGAAGCGTTCAAGCGAACGGGGTTGATGGAGTCGTACTCGTCGTGATTCAGATCACCGATGATCAAGTGCCGAACGGACGGCACCTCCGCGTTCAACACACGTACAGCCCGGTGACGTCTCCCACGCCTTGATCCAGCAAGGAGAGAGGGAGAGGTTGAGGAAGACTCCATCCAGCAGCAGCACAACGGCGTGGTGGTGATGGAGGAGCGTGGCAATCCTGCAGGGCTTCACTGAGCACCTACGGGAGAGGAGATGTGTCACGGGAGGGAGAGGGAGGCAACCAAAGGCCTTAGGTATGATTGCTCCTCCTTTTCCCCACTATATATAGGGCCAAGGGAGAGGGGGGAGGCGCAGCCTTGCCCCCTCCTCCAAGGAAGGGGTGCGGCTAAGGATGGGGAGGAGTCCATCCTCCCCAAGGCACCTCGGAGGTGCCTTCCCCCTTTAGGACTCTTCCCTTTTTCCTTTATCTTGGCGCATGGGCCTCTAGGGGCTGGTGCCCTTGGCCCATGTAGGCCAAGGCGCACCCCCTACAGCCCATGTGCCCCCCCGGGGCAGGTGGCCCCACCCGGTGGGCCCCCGGGACCCTTCCGGTGGTCCCGGTACAATACCGATGACCCCGAAACTTGTCCCGATGGCCGAAACAGGACTTCCTATATATAAATCTTTACCTCCGGACCATTCCGGAACTCCTCGTGACGTCCGGGATCTCATCCGGGACTCCGAACAACATTCAGTAACCACATACAAACTTCCTTTATAACCCTAGCGTCATCGAACCTTAAGTGTGTAGACCCTACGGGTTCGGGAGACATGCAGACATGACCGAGACGTTCTCCGGTCAATAACCAACAGCGGGATCTGGATACCCATGATGGCTCCCACATGTTCCACGATGATCTCATCGGATGAACCACGATGTCAAGGACTTAATCAATCCCGTATTCAATTCCCTTTGTCTATCGGTATGTTACTTGCCCGAGATTCGGTCGTCGGTATCCAATACCTTGTTCAATCTCGTTACCGGCAAGTCACTTTACTCGTTCCGTAACACATCATCCCGTGATCAACTCCTTGGTCACATTGCGCATATGATGATGTCCTACCGAGTGGGCCCAGAGATACCTCTCCGTTTACACGGAGTGACAAATCCCAGTCTCGATCCGCATAAAACAATAGATACTTTCGGAGATACCTGTAGTGCACCTTTATAGTCACCCAGTTACGTTGTGATGTTTGATACACCCAAAGCACTCCTACGGTATCCAGGAGTTACACGCTCTCATGGTCAAAGGAAGAGATACTTGACATTGGCAAAGCTCTAGCAAATGAACTACACGACCTTTTGTGCTAGGCTTAGGATTGGGTCTTGTCCATCACATCATTCTCCTAATGATGTGATCCCGTTATCAACGACATCCAATGTCCATAGTCAGGAAACCATGACTATTCGTTGATCACAACGAGCTAGTCAACTAGAGGCTCACCAGGGACATATTGTGGTCTATGTATTCACACGTGTATTACGATTTCCGGATAATACAGTTATAGCATGAATAAAAGACATTTATCATGAACATTGAAATATAATAATACTTTTATTATTGCCTCTAGGGCATATTTCCAACAGTCTCCCACTTGCACTAGAGTCAATAATCTAGTTCACATCGCCATGTGATTAACACTCACAGGTCACATCGCCATGTGACTAATACCCAAGAGTTTACTAGAGTCAGTAGTCTAGTTCACATCACTATGTGATTAACACTCAATGAGTTTTATGTTTGATCATGTTGCTTGTGAGAGAGGTTTTAGTCAACGGGTCTGAACCTTTCAGATCCATGTGTGCTTTACAAATCTCTATGTCATCTCCTAGATGCAGCTACCACGCTCTATTTGGAGCTATTCCAAACAACTGTTCTACTTGGAGCTATTCTAAATTATTGCTCCATTATATGTATCCGGTCTCTCTACTCAGAGCTATCCGGATAGGTGTCAAGCTTGCATCGTCGTAACCTTTACGACGAACTCTTTTACCACCTCCATAATCGAGAAAAATTCCTTAATCCACTAGTTACTAAGGATAACTTTGACCGCTGTCCTGTGAGCCATTCTTGGATCACTCTTGTACCCCTTGACTGACTCATGGCAAGGCACACTTTAGGTGCGGTACACAGCATAGCATACTGAAGAGCCTACGTCTTAAGCATAGGGGACGACCTTCGTCCTTTCTCTCTATTCTACCGTGGTCGAGCTTTAAGTCTTAACTTCGTACCTTACAACTCAGGCAAGAACTCCTTCTTTGACTGGTTCATCTTGAACACCTTCAAGATCATGTCAAGGTATGTGCTCATTTGAAAGTATTATTAAGCATTTTGATCTATCCTTATAGATCTTGATGCTCAATGTTCAAGTAGCTTAATCCAGGCTTTCCATTGAAAAACACTTTCAAAATAACCCTATATGCTTTCCAGAAATTCTACATCATTTCTGATCAACATGTATTCATCAGAAATTCTATAGTGCTCCCACTCACTTCTTTGGAAATATAAGTTTCTCATAAACTTTGTATACACCCAAAATCTTTGATCATCATCAAAGCATACATTCCAACTCCGAGATGCTCACTCCAGTCCTCAGAAGGATTGCTGGAGCTTTGCATACTTATTAGCATATTTCAGGATAGACAAAACCTTCCGGTTGTATCACATACAACCTTTCCTCAAGAATCGTCGAGGAAACAATGTTTTGACATCCTATCTGCAAGATTTCATAAATAATGCAGTAATTGCTAATATAATTCCAACAGACTCTTAGCATCGCTACGAGTGAGAAAGTCTCATCGTAGTCAACTCCTTGAACTTGTCGAAAAAACATCTTAGCGACAAGTCGAGCTTTCTCAATGGTGACACTTACCATCATTGTCTGTCTTCCTTTTAAAATCCATATGTACCTAATAGCCTTACGACCATCAAGTAGTTCTTCCAAAGTCTACACTTTGTTTTCATGCATGGATCCTCTCTCGGGTTTTATGGCCTTGAGCCATTTATCGGAATCCGGGCCCACCATCGCTTCTCCATAGCTCATAGGTTCATTGTTGTCTAGCAACATGACTTCCAAGACAGGATTACTGTACCACTCTGAAGTAGTACGTATCCTTGTCACCCTACGAGGTTTGGTAGTGACTTGATCCGAAGTTTCATGATCAATATCATAAACTTCCACTTCAATTGGTGTAGGTGCCACAGGAACAACTTCCTGTGCCCTGCCACACACTAGTTGAAGTGACGGTTCAATAACCTCATCAAGTTTCCACCATCCTCCCACTCAATTCTTTCGAGAGAAACTTTTCCTCGAGAAAGGACCCGATTCTAGAAACAATCCATATTGCTTTCGGATCTGAATTAGGAGGTATACCCAACTGTTTTTGGGTGTCCTACGAAGATGCATTTTATCTGCTTTGGGTTCGAGCTTATCAACCTGAAACCTTTTCACATAAGCGTCGCAGCCCCAAACTTTCAAGAAACGGCAACTTAGGTTTCTCCAAACCATAGTTCATACGGTGTCGTCTCAACGAAATTATGTGGTGCCCTATTTAAAGTGAATGTGGTTGTCTCTAATGCCTAACCCATGAACGACAGTGGTAATTCGATAAGAGACATCATGGTACGCACCATATCCAATAGGGTGCAACTATGATGTTCGGACACACCATCACATTATGGTGTTCCAGGCGGTATTAATTGCGAAACATTTTCCACAATGTCTTAATTCTGTGCCAAACTCGTGATTCAGATATTCATCTCTATGATCATATCATAGATCTTTTATCCTCTTGTCACGATGATCTTCTACTTCACTCTGAAATTACTTGAACCATTCAATAATTCAGACTTGTGTTTCATCAAGTAAATATTCTCAACATCTACTCGAATCATCTGTGAAGTAAGAACATAACGATATTCACTGCATGCATCAGCACTTATTGGACTGCACACATCAAAATGTGTTACTTCCAACAAGTTGCTATCTTGTTCCATCTCATTGAAACCGAGGCTTTTCAGTCATCTTGCCTATGTGGTATGATTTGCATATCTCAAGTGATTCAAAATCAAGTGAGTCCAAACGATCCATATGCATGGAGTCTCTTCATGCGTATACACCAATAGACATGGTTCGCATGTCTCAAACTTTTCTAAAACGAGTGAGTCCAAAGATCCATCAACATGGAGCTTCTTCATGCGTTTTATACCAATATGACTTACACAGCAGTGCCACAAGTAGGTGGTACTATCATTACTATCTTTTGGCATGAACATGTGTATCACTACGATCGAGATTCAATAAACCATTCCTTTAGGTGCAAGACCATTGAAGGTATTATTCAAATAAATAGAGTAACCATTATTCTCTTTAAATGAATAACCGTATTGCGATAGACATAATCCAATCATGTCTATGCTCAACGCAAACACCAATCTCGGTGGTAGAGGGAGCGTGCGATATTTGATCACATCAAACTTGGAAACACTTCCAACACATATCGTCAGCTCACCTTTAGCCAGTCTCCTTTTATTCCGTAGCTTTTATTTCGAGTTACTAATACTTAGCAACCGAACCGGTATCTAATACCCTGGTGCTACTAGGAGTACTAGTAAAGTACACATTAACATAATGTATATCCAATATACTTCTATCGACCTTGCCAGCCTTCTCATCTACCAAGTATCTAGGGTAATGCTGCTCCAGTGGTTGTTCCCCTTATTACAGAAGCACTTAGTCTCGGGTTTGGGTTCAACCTTGGGTTTCTTCACTTGAGCAGCAGCTGAATTGCCGTTTCATGAAGTATCCCTTTGTTCCCTTGCCCTTCTTGAAACTAGTGGTTTCACCAACCATCAACATTTGATGCTCCTTCTTGATTTCTACTTTCGCGGTGTCAAACATCGTGAATACCTCAAGGATCATCTTATCTATCCCTGATATGTTATAGTTCATCACGAAGCTCTAGCAGCTTGGTGGCAATGACTTTGGAGAAACATCACTATCTCATTTGGAAGATCAACTCCCACTCGATTCAAGTGATTGTTGCACTCAGACAATCTGAGCACAAGCTCAACAATTGAGCTTTTCTCCCTTAGTTTGTAGGCTAAGAAAATTGTCGGAGGTCTTATACCTCTTGACGTGGGCACGAGCCTGAAATCCTAATTTCAGCCCTCGAAACATCTCATATGTTCCGCGACGTTTCGAAAACGTCTTTGGTGCCTCTACTTAAACCATTTAACTGAACTATCACGTAGTTATCAAAACGTGTATGTTCGATGTTCGAAACATCCACAAACGACGTTTGGGGTTCAGCACACTAAGCGGTGCATTAAGGACATAAGCTTTCTACTGATCGCATAATCGCTACTATCAACTTTCAACTATATTTTCTCTAGGAACATAACTAAAACAGTAGAACTATAGCGTGAACTACGACATAATTTGCAAAAAGGTCTTTTGACTATGTTCAGGATAATTAAGTTCATCTTATGAACTCCCACTCAGATAGACATCCCTCTAGTCATCTAAGTGATTACATGATCCGAGTCAAACTAGGCCGTGTCCGATCATCACGTGAGACGGACTAGTCATCATCGGTGAACATCTTCATGTTGATCGTATCTTCTATACGACTCATGCTCGACCTTTCGGTCTCCGTGTTCCGAGGCCATGTCTGTACATGCTAGGCTCGTCAAGTTAACCCTAAGTGTTTTCGCTGTGTAAAACTGTCTTACACCCGTTGTATGTGAACGTAAGAATCTATCACACCCGATCATCACGTGGTGCTTCGAAACGACGAACTGTAGCAACGGTGCACAGTTAGGGGAGAACACTTCTTGAAATTTTAATGAGGGATCATCTTATTTACTACCGTCGTTCTAAGCAAATAAGATGTATAAACATGATAAACATCACATGCAATCAAATAAGAGTAGTGACATGATATGGCCAATATCATATAGCTCCTTTGATCTTCATCTTCGGGGCTCCATGATCATCTTGTCACCGGCATGACACCATGATCTCCATCATCATGATCTCCATCATCGTGTCTTCATGAAGTTGTCACGCCAACGACTACTTCTACTTCTATGGCTAACGCGTTTAGCAATAAAGTAAAGTAATTTACATGGCGTTCTTCAATGACACGCAGGTCATACAAAAAATAAAGACAACTCCTATGGCTCCTGCCGGTTGTCATACTCATCGACATGCAAGTCGTGAATCCTATTACAAGAACATGATCAATCTCATACATTACATATATCATTCATCACATCCTTTTGGCCATATCACATCACATAGCATACCCTACAAAAACAAGTTAGACGTCCTCTAATTGTTGTTTGCATGTTTTACGTGGCTGCTATGGGTTTCTAGCAAGAACGTTTCTTACCTACGCATGAACCACAACGTGATATGCCAATTGCTATTTACCCTTCATAAGGACCCTTTTCATCGAATCCGATCCGACTAAAGTAGGAGAGACAGACACCCGCTAGCCACCTTATGCATCTAGTGCATGTCAGTCGGTGGAACCAGTCTCACGTAAGAGTACGTGTAAGGTCGGTCCGGGCCGCTTCATCCCACGATGCCGCCGAATCAAGATAAGACTAGTAACGGCAAGCGTATTGAACAATATCGACGCCCACAACTACTTTGTGTTCTACTCGTGCAAAGAATCTACGCAATAGACCTAGCTCATGATGCCACTGTTGGGGAACGTAGCAGAAATTCAAAATTTTCCTACGTGTCACCAAGATCTATCTATGGAGAGACCAGCAACGAGTAGAAAGAGAGAGGAGAGTTTGCATCTACATACCCTTGTAGATCGCTAAGCGGAAGCGTTCAAGTGAACGGGGTTGATGGAGTCGTACTCGTCGTGATTCAGATCACCGATGATCAAGTGCCGAACGGACGGCACCTCCGCGTTCAACACACGTACAGCCCGGTGACGTCTCCCACGCCTTGATCCAGCAAGGAGAGAGGGAGAGGTTGAGGAAGACTCCATCCAGCAGCAGCACAACGGCGTGGTGGTGATGGAGGAGCGTGGCAATCCTGCAGGGCTTCACTGAGCACCTACGGGAGAGGAGATGTGTCACGGGAGGGAGAGGGAGGCAACCAAAGGCCTTAGGTATGATTGCTCCTCCTTTTCCCCACTATATATAGGGCCAAGGGAGAGGGGGGAGGCGCAGCCTTGCCCCCTCCTCCAAGGAAGGGGTGCGGCTAAGGATGGGGAGGAGTCCATCCTCCCCAAGGCACCTCGGAGGTGCCTTCCCCCTTTAGGACTCTTCCCTTTTTCCTTTATCTTGGCGCATGGGCCTCTAGGGGCTGGTGCCCTTGGCCCATGTAGGCCAAGGCGCACCCCCTACAGCCCATGTGGCCCCCCGGGGCAGGTGGCCCCACCCGGTGGGCCCCCGGGACCCTTCCGGTGGTCCCGGTACAATACCGATGACCCCGAAACTTGTCCCGATGGACGAAACAGGACTTCCTATATATAAATCTTTACCTCCGGACCATTCCGGAACTCCTTGTGACGTCCGGGATCTCATCCGGGACTCCGAACAACATTCGGTAACCACATACAAGCTTCCTTTATAAACCTAGCGTCATCGAACCTTAAGTGTGTAGACCCTACGGGTTCGGGAGACATGCAGACATGACCGAGACGTTCTCCGGTCAATAACCAACAGCGGGATCTGGATACCCATGATGGCTCCCACATGTTCCACGATGATCTCATCGGATGAACCACGATGTCAAGGACTCAATCGATCCCGTATACAATTCCCTTTGTCAGGCGGTATTTTACTTGCCCGAGATTCGATCGTCGGTATACCGATACCTTGTTCAATCTCGTTACCGGCAAGTCACTTTACTTGTTCCGTAACACATCATCCCGTGATCAACTCCTTGGTCACATTGCGCATATGATGATGTCCTACCGAGTGGGCCCAGAGATACCTCTCCGTTTACACGGAGTGACAAATCCCAGTCTCGATCCGCATAAAACAATAGATACTTTCGGAGATACCTGTAGTGCATCTTTATAGTCACCCAGTTACGTTGTGACGTTTGATACACCCAAGGCACTCCTACGGTATCCAGGAGTTACACGATCTCATGGTCAAAGGAAGAGATACTTGACATTGGCAAAGTTCTAGCAAATGAACTACACGATCTTTTGTGCTAGTCTTAGGATTGGGTCTTGTCCATCACATCATTCTCCTAATGATGTGATCCCGTTATCAACGACATCCAATGTCCATAGCCAGGAAACCATGACTATCTGTTGATCACAACGAGCTAGTCAACTAGAGGCTCACTAGGGACATATTGTGGTCTATATATTCACACGTGTATTACGATTTCCGGATAATACAGTTATAGCATGAATAAAAGACAATTATCATGAACAAGGAAATATAATAATAATACTTTTATTATTGCCTCTAGGGCATATTTCCAACAGCACCCGCCTGGCGCCCTGAATCGTCATGGCTTACGTCATGGGCACCTCGTGAGGTATCCCGCCTTGATCTCTCTGCCCCCTCGTGAGCCAGCCTGATGAGGCCGTGCCTGAGGAAGCTCCGCATCGTCCGCCCCGCGAGGCTTGGCCCCTCGCGAGGGTCTTGGGTTTGTGTTGGTGAAGATGGGCCGTGCTGGGCCCCCCTTTGAGCCACGCCGCAGGCAGGCAAGTCTGGGGACCCCCGTTCCCAGAATGCCGACAGTAGCCCCCGGGCCCAAGGCGCGCCCGGACTTGGCCGTGCAGGGAGGCGGAAGGGCAAGAACGAAGCGCCGCGGGCCCTAACAGTCTGCGGCCTTGGGCGCCGCGTGGCGGTTGATTGGACGTGGGCGGCACTGTTCCCCCACGCCCTCCTTATCTTGTGCCGTGCTAGGTGGACCCGTAGTCGTACACAGCCATTCCCCTTTTATCGCTCGTGCGCCCTCTGTCCTTCCTCCGCTCGAACTCCGGTTTCTGTTTTCCACTCAATCTCGAACCTCCCTCCTCCCCCCCTTCCCATCGCCATGGCTCCGACGAAGAAGGGGAGAGGGAAGAAACCCGTGTCTCCGCCTTGCCCGCCGCCGTCGGCGGCCCCCGCCGAGGGCTTGGGCAAGGTCGGCTTGGCTCTGGCCACCATCTTCAATGAATGCGGGAGGACGACGGCCTGGCCCGCGTCACACTTCTCCATCGACAGAACAGCCACCGAGGTCCCGTATCTTGCCGACGCCCTGTGGGCGGGTCTGGTTCCCCCCTTTTCTGATTTCTTCAACGCCGTGCTTTCCCACTATCAGATCCACATGATGCATCTGGGTCCTGAATCCATCACCCTCCTTTCGGTCTTCGCCTTTGTTTACGAAGCTATGGTGGGCATCCCTCCTTCGGTTGCCTTGCTGCGCCACTTCTTCTCGTTGCACCTTGTCGACCCTACCCAATGCTGGGCTTGCGTGAGCTTCGTTGCCGCGCCTGAGACGGCGGCCTCTGGGATTGACTTCAAGCTCCCCCTGCCCGTGGTCGGGTTCCGCGAGCGGTGGCTGTACATGGGCGCAGGGGTGCCCAGCCCCCTGCTATTGGAGCCGACCGCGCCTGCCGTCCCCAATTCGGGCTGGGGCCAGGAGACGCTCGAGAGCCCCCGGCTCATCTTCGTCTGGCGCCGCTTCGCGCTCTTGAGGTCGCTTGGCGTGACAGTGCCCAAAGTGGTGAAGGAGTTCTTGCTATGCCGCGTTGCTCCTCTTCTACGCCACTCTCGCCGGATGTGGGCCTTCCGTGGGCGCGAGGATCGTATGAAGCTCCAGGAAGAGGACCTGACTCCTGAGGTGCTAAGGACGGCGCTCTTGACCCTGGCTGGGGACCCCAACCCCGGTAGCGTCCGGAGGGAGGGGCCTTGCTGTACCTCTGCCAGAGCAGGAGCAACTTTGTGAAGCAGATGCCTGTCTTTGATGAGTGGGGGCCGCGCCCCGCCGGCCTTCAGGGGCCTCGCGAGAACCCAGTGGTGGTGACTGCCCTACCAGTCGGCCAAGGCGACTCATCCTCGAGTGGCGGAGCAGGGAGGCACGAGGCGCCAGAGGCCGAGGGGGCTCCCGACGCGGTGACAGCGCCGGGCAAGGCTCATGAGGAAGCAGCTCTTGGGGCCCGCGCTGCTGAGGCTGAGGGTGGCGAGCAGCTGCCCTCAGTGCCTGCGACTGGGGCCCCTGAGGCTCCAGCTGCGTCTCTTGGGGAGGCGATTGGCAGCACACATCAGGCAGGCGCCTCTGCCGCAGATCGCCTTGACGCTCCTTCTTCGTCGAAGGTTGATCCATGCGCCCAACTCTTGGGTCGCTTCCGCGTGAACTTCGAGGCTCTCCGGAAGAGAAGGGTGGCCCTGGGCGACGATTACCCTTGTCGCCTGCTGAAGCGTAGGAAGTACTTCGCCACTGATGAGTAAGCCTTCTCCTTTCCCGGCTCCCAATCCTTCTGTTACTTGTACTGACCCTTGCTTCGCAGGCCCCTTCCAGCCGAGCTTGCGAAGACGGCTGAGGAGCCGTCCCCCTTGGCTTCGCCCCCTCCATCGTCCTCGAGCGCTCCGAGCAGCGGAGCCCTTGTGGTGAGGGCGATCGAAGAGGCGAACCATCCCGAGGCGCACCGTGGCCCCGCGCACCTCGCGATCCTCCTTCGCGGGCCTTCTCGTGGCATAGCCAGCCTGCCATGGGCCTCTCGCCTGGTCATGAACTGCGATTGGCTGAGGTGCGTCCTGCGCTCTTCTCCTGAGGACGGGCTGGCCCTAGGCCGGGCTTCTGACGCGGCGTGCCCGGCCTTCGCGAGGGCGCCAGCCCCCAGCCCCCAGCCCGGAGGGGGAGTGCTGACTTGCGGCCCCCGACGCTTGCTTGGGGTGGATGATGGTGTAAAAGACATGCTCGAGCACGCTCGGGAGCGTCGCGCTCTCCGCCAAGGATTCCTTCGAAGGGCGACTGACGCAGTGAGCCTGCTTGGTGAGGAGCTTGCTGATGAAGATGCATGCCTTGAGGCCGAGGGCCTGCGCCTGGCTGCACAGAGGCGCGAGCTGGAGGGAGCCATCGCCCTTGCGCGCCGTCAGCGTGATCTTGATGAAGCAGAGGCCAAGGCGTCGTTGGTGGCCTCTCGGGAGGCCCGGTCTCGGGCCGCTGAGGAGGCTCGGGAAGCTGACCGGCGGCGAAAGGCTGCGGAGGAGCGGGCTCGGGAGCTTCTGGCCTGGTGCCACTCGCTGGAGGAGCAGGTGGAGCTGCGCGAGGCAGCCCTCGCATCGATGAAGGTGGCCTCTGGTGACTCAGCAGAGCTCCAGAAGCGTGAGAAGGCGCTGACACTGGAAGCCGCCGAACGTACCCGTGAGTATGAGCATCTGGAGACGAGGGAGCACTTGGTGACGCAGGCGGAGGATGGTGTTGCTGCACAGGAAGCCCGGGTCCTGGAAGAGGTCGGACGTCGAGTGGCAATGGCGCATTTGAACCTCGAGCACGAGTTCAAAGAGAAGCTGGGGTTGATCCGGGCCGAAGCTGAAGGCAGGACTGCCGCTTTAAGGGCCAAGCTGGAGGAGGTGGTGCGGCGGGCCGATGCTTCCCGGGCCGCCCTCGAGGTGGCGCTAGGTGAGTTAACCACCTCCCAAGCTGAGGTGCTCCTTCTTCGCCAGCGGGTGGAGGAGGCTGAGGCCGTCGCGCGTCAGAATGCGGACGAGATACGTCAGTGGCGGATCTTGGAGCATGAGCACGACCCCATTCTCACCACTCTCCGGGAGAGAGCCAACGCGGCCTTGGGCAACATCTGCGAGGAGGCCATCGGCGAGCCGCACGCAATCAACTACGCGGGCAATCTCCAGTTCTTCACTGATGTGGTGACGCAGCTGGAGGCGCGGTCGACCAGGGCTGACAGGTTGGTGGAGGAGAGGAGCCGCACCCTGCTCAGGCGCGCCTTTTCCCGCGTCTTCAGTCACCTCCGGAACATGGATCCCCATTTTGATTTTGATGCCGCCATCGCCTCAGTCCCTCATGCTGTCCGAGGCGACCTGGCGCACTGGGTGGAGGACAATGTGGACGCTCTTATCAGGGCCTTTGCCTCAGACAACGATGATGCAATCGTGGCGGCCGACGAGGGCGGCGCGATGGGCGGCCTTGACGCCGCTAACGGCGACGCGGACAGCGATGGCGAGTTCAGCGGCGCCAGCAACGGCTCAGGTGGTGCTCCTGAGGACGCATTGGGGGATTCGTCCGACTGACTGTACATCGTTCCTGCTTCCTTACCCTGCATGAATAGAACTCAGGTTTTGGCCTGATGACTGTGAGAGCATTTTGGAGGGGGGGCCCTCATGTAAAACTTGTGTTTATCGTATTAGTAGAAGCTACATCGCCCATGCGCCCACGCCAAGTGGCTGGCTTAAGCGACGCGCTGGTCGGCTAGTATAACTTTGTTCCGCGCTGGCCCTGAGGCAGCCCGCGGGGGTTGTGGTGTCCTGAGTGTCCCCTGATTGAATCCGTAGGATCTGCAGTAAAACACCCTCCTGAGAGGACGCGACGGCGGCAGTCTGGGTTGCGCGCAAGTTAGGCCTGACCCGGCTCGCGAGGGGTTCGCGAGGGGAGGCGGCTGGGGCGAAGAGGTAACCAAAACGCGAGAAATTGCTCGAACGAGACTAAGCACCCCTTCCCCGAACACACGCAAATCTCAAATTCAAATCCAACTTGAATCCAGCGGGGGAAAGCGACAACCGAGGGGAAGAGCAACGAAAGCAAACAAAAGGCCGCGTCCGGCACCTAGTCTAGTCTTGGACGTCTTCTCACCAGCGCGGAGCTAAGTGCTGCCACTGGGCGTGGGAGGGAGCCCCAGGGCCTGAGGCCGGCACCCCCGAGACTTCGGGGCGTGTACAACCCCACTCATTATTACGTGAGAGTGTCACGGGGCGGCGAGCTTCACAGGCACCGGGCCTTCTTCACAGGTACTGGCCTTGCTTCATATCGCCAGATGAGGGCCCCGCCTTGCGCCACACTCTAGTGCCATCAACGACGACCAGAAACCAGGACGCCGCCGATGGGGTAGAGCGGTCGCTAGCGGTTCCCCCGACGACCACGGGTCCTCCGCCGGAGGCAGGCCCTGGGGCACCTCCCCAGCGGAGGGCCTACCTCCTGAGAACACCTTGCTCCGAACGCCGCGGTGGTGATGTCGAATCCCTGCCCCTCTCCTGCAGCCCCCTGCGTGCTCCTCCCGAGAGGTAGGAGGCTGTGGGAGCGGGGCAGCTGCCCGCTGCGGCAACCTGCACCTCCTGCGATCCATGGTTAGCGTATGCCTGCTGAAGAATTAGCGGTACCCGATAATCGTTGCTTCTAGCGTGCCCAGTGGGACCGTCCCAAGACTCCTGGAAGGGCTCAGCTTCTGGCGCCTCGTCCCCCCAGCTTGGGCTGAGGAGCGAGCCTGGTTCGCCCTCGTGTGAGTGTCCTTGGTCCATCATGAGGGGCACATATTCCTCTGGCGCCGCCACCCCGAAGGCCACGCCGTAGTGCTCTGCGCGCCACGCGGTCCTGCCTGACGCGCCTACCGTGGGGTGGCAACGCGGCTGTCCACTAGGGCCGCGGGTCGCGTCGAGCTCTTCTTCTTCGCGGACCAGGAGCGGGGGCTGCACCGCCACCGGTCCGGTGCTGACAGCCTCGCTGGTGTTGGAGTAGCCTTGGAGCCTGCGGGCGCGCGCGGGGCCCCCGCGCGGGCCGCCCTGGGTTGGAGATGGGAGCTGGGTGCAGAAGGGGTGAGCCCCCGAGGCGGCGAAGCCCAAGAGCTCTGCCACCCGCTCCAGCAGCACGTCGCGGCTGCCCTCCAGTAGTCTGCACTGCAGCAGCTCTCGGGCCACCATGAGCGCGGCCCTCGAGTTCGCTTGCTCCCGGCGGGTGTACGGTGTCGTGGTCGCGGCGTGATTGGAGGCCCTTGCTGCCGACCGCGCCTGCCGCGGTGTGAGAGCTGTCGAAGCCTGTCCGCGTCGCCCGCGGCCCGCAGCGCCCTGCGGACCGCGAGCTGCCTGGGGCACGGGGTCGCCTGAGGCGAGCGGCTCTGCGCGGGGCGGGCAATGCTGCCCATGGGTCTGGGTTGCCCTCCTGGTCGCCGGGCATGGTGATGACGACGCGACGGGGCACGGAGCGGTGGAAGACGAATTCTGGCCCACCCCTACCTGGCGCGCCAAATGTCGGATTTCGGGTTCCGACAGACCCTTGAGGTTCGAACACTAGGGTGCGCGCGGAGATTCCGCCTCCTACCTACCTGCACCCCTCTGCCATGCTAGGATCTAAACTAAGAAAAGAACAACACAAGAGACACAGGGTTTATACTGGTTCGGGCCACCGTTCTGGTGTAATACCCTACTCCAGTGTGTGGTGTGGTGGATTGCCTCTTGGGCTGATGATGATGAACACTACAAGGGAGAACAGCCTCGCGAGGGTCTGTTCTTGGCTAGGGCGATGAACTGCTCGGAGGAGTTCAATCACCTTTCTCTCTCTCTCTCTCTCTCTCTCTTTGCTTCTTCCAACCGACCGAACCCCCTTGCTATGTGGGTGGCGGGTCCTATTTATAGAGGCCCTGGTCCTCTCCCCAAATATTGAGCGGGAAGGGAGCCAACAATGGCAGGCTAATTTAAAGGGGGACAGCAAGTATCAGCTATCCTGACAAAAGTAGTCTTCGCCTGTGCAAAGCTCTGGTGATGACGCCGTCTTGGGCTCCACGGTGACCTCCGTCTCGTAGTCCTCCTGGTCTTGGTCTCGTTGCACCGAAATGGCAACCTTTGCCTGATGCCTCGGTACTCCGCGGCTGCGCTTGCCCCCTTTGCACCAAAGAGGGAAGGAGGACGCTGCGCGGGCTGGCACCCGCCTGGCGCCCTGAATCGTCATGGCTTACGTCATGGGCACCTCGTGAGGTACCCTGCCTTGATCTCTCCGCCCCCTCGTGAGCCAGCCTGATGAGGCCGTGCCTGAGGAAGCTCCGCATCGTCCGCCCCGTGAGGCTTGGCCCCTCGCGAGGGTCTTGGGTTTGTGTTGGTGAAGATGGGCTGTGCTGGGCCCCCCTTTGAGCCACGCTGCAGGCCGCAGGCAGGCAAGTCTGGGGACCCCCGTTCCCAGAATGCCGACAGGCCCTGGCGTTCTGCCACCGTCTGCCTTCACCGCCATCCCCGCCACCCGCCGTTCTCCCCCCTCCCCCGCCAGGCCTGCCTCCTTCGGGCGTGGTTCGTGTTGGAAGAACTTGGTGTCAAGTCGCACGGGCCGACTCGGAGGAGAGTGTGGCGGGGCCATGCCTCTCAGTTCCCTTCATGCCCGCTCCGAGGAGGGATGTTGCCCGTGCTATGGATGTGGATGAAGACTGCTACTTTCTGGAGGACGGCGAGGATCTGCGCCAGATGGAGGAGGAACTTTCCAAGGCTGTGTTGGTCACCGTCACCGGAGTTCACCCTGATCTCGACCTTGCCACGGTGGCGGCGGCGCTCCATGCTGACTTCGATATCGGCCCGGAAAACATGTCTATTCATGCTTTCCATCTGGAGGACTTCCTTGTCCTTTGCAAGAGGTAGAGCACCCGTGACAGGATGGTTCGGCATGGTGGTCTTTCGCCGAAGGTCTTCAGCTTCTCCTTGTTGCTGCGCCCCTGGCTCCGGTAGGCCCAGGCGACCGGGGTTACGCTCCCGTTCCTCATGCCATTGGCCCTGGTGGGTGTGATAGCCCACGCCTGGACGAGGAGGACTGTGGATTGCGTGCTTCGTGGATTGGGGATGGTCGTCGGCCTGGCGGAGAGCACGGCCTCATGGTGGGACATGTCATGTTTCAAGGTTTGGCTGCGTACCGACAAGCCGGAGCGTATCCCTGAGCGGCGGCGGATCTTCATTGAGGAGCCACATAGGCTGCATGGCGGTGCGGTGCGTGCGACTCGCACGGCATCTCTCTGGTATACCATCAACATCTTCAAGCTCGCCCAGCCAGTTGTGGATGAAGAGGACGATCCGGAGCTGCCACCTCTGCCGCCACCTGCCTCCCCTCCGTCAGGTAGTGGTGGCGAGACCCCGCCGTCTGGAGGCTCTGGCGGCCGGGGCTGTTGGGGAACGTAGCAATTTCAAAAATTTCCTACGCACACACACAGGATCATGGTGATGCATAGCAACGAGAGGGGAGAGTGTGTCTACATACCCTCGTAGACCAAAAGCGGAAGCGTTAGCACAACGCGGTTGATGTAGTCATACGTCTTCACGATCCGACCGATCCAAGTACCGAACGCACGGCACCTCCGAGTTCAGCACACGTTCAGCTCGATGACGTCCCACAAACTCCGATCCAGCAGAGCTTCACGGGAGAGTTTGGTCAGCATGATGGCGTGATGACGGTGATGATGATGCTACCGACGCAGGGCTTCGCCTAAGCACCGCTATGATATAATCGAGGTGGATTATGGTGGAGGGGGGGGCACCGCACACGGCTGGAATAGATCAATAGATCAACTTGTGTGTTCTAGGGTTCCCCCTGCCTCCGTATATAAAGGAGCAAGGGGGGAGGCCGGCCGGCCCCTATAGGGCGTGCCAGGAGGAGGAGTCCTCCTCCTAGTAGGAGTAGGACTCCCCCTTTCCTACTCCTACTAGGAGGAGGAAAGGAAGGAGGAGAGGGAGAAGGAAGGAGAGGGAGGAAAAGGAGGAAAGGGGGTCCGGCCCACTAGTCCAATTCGGTTTGGGCTAGGGGGGCCGCGCACCCTGCCTCCTCTCTTCCACCACTTTGCCCATGAGGCCCATTACTTCTTCCTCGTATTCCTGTAACTCCCCGGTACCCCGAAAAATACCCGAATCACTCGGAACCTTTCCGATGTACGAATATAGTCGTCCAATATATCGATATTTACGTCTCGACCATTTCAAGACTCCTTGTCATGTCCCCGATCTCATCCAGGACTCGAACTACCTTCGGTACATCAAATCACATAAAATCATAATACCGATCGTCACAGAACTTTAAGCGTGCGGACCCTATGGGTTCGAGAACTATGTAGACATGACCGAGACATCTCTCCGATCAATAACCAATAGCGGAACCTGGATGCTCATATTGGTTCCTACATATTCTACGAAGATCTTTATCGGTCAAACCGCATAACAACATACGTTGTTCCCTTTGTCATCGGTATGTTACTTGTCCGAGATTCGGTCGTCGGTATCTCAATACCTAGTTCAATATCGTTACCGACAAGTCTCTTTACTCGTTTCGTAATGCATCATCCCACAACTAACTCATTAGTTACATTTTTGCAAGGCTTATAGTGATGTGCATTACCGAGAGGGCCCAGAGATACCTCTCTGACAATTGGAGTGACAAATCCTAATCTTGATCTATTCCAACTCAACAAGTACCATCGGAGACACCTGTAGAGCACCTTTATAATCACCCAGTTACGTTGTGACGTTTGGTAGCACACAAAGTGTTCCTCCGGTATTCGGGAGTTGCATAATCTCATACTCATAGGAACATGTATAAGTTATGAAGAAAGCAATAGCAACAAACCGAACGATCATCGTGCTAAGCTAAAGGATGGGTCAAGTCAATCACATCATTCTTCTAATGATGTGATCCCGCTAATCAAATGACAACTCATGTCTATGGTTAGGAAACTTAACCATCTTTGATTAATGAGCTAGTCAAGTAGATGCATACTAGTGACACTTTTGTCTATGTATTCACACATGTACTAAGTTTCCGGTTAATACAATTCTAGCATGAATAATAAACATTTATCATGATATAAGGAAATAAATAATAACTTTATTATTGCCTCTAGGGCATATTTCCTTCAGTCACCCACTTGCACTAGAGTCAATAATCTAGTTCACATCTTTATGTGATTAATTCACATCTCCATGTGACTAATACCCAAAGGGTTTACTAGAGTCAATAATCTAGTTCACATCGCTATGTGATAAATACCCAAAGAGTGATCATGTTTTGCTTGTGAGAGAAGTTTAGTCTACGGGTCTTCAACATTCAGATCCGTATTTATTTCACAAATTTCTATGTCTACAATGCTCTGCACGGAGCTACTCTAGCTAATTGCTCCCACTTTCAATATGTATCCAGATCGAGATTTAGAGTCATCTAGATCAATGTAAAAAGATTGCATTGACGTAACTCTTTACGACAAACTCTTTTATCACCTCCATAACCGATAAATATTTCCTTAGTCCTCTAAGGATAATTTTGACCGCTGTCCAGTGATATACTCCTAGATCACTATTGTACTCCCTTGCCAGAAAGATGCTAAGGTATACAATAGGACTGGTAAACAACATAGCATAGTTTATAGAACCTATGACTGAGGCATAGGGAATGACTTTTCATTCTCTTTCTATTTTCTGCTATGGTCGGGTTTTGAGTCTTCACTCAACTTCACACCTTGCAACACAGGCAAGAACTCCTTCTTTGACTGTTCCATTTTGAACTACTTCAAAATCTTGTGAAGGTATGTACTCATTGAAAAAACTTATTAAGCATCTTGATCTATCTCTATAGATCTTGATGCTCAATGTGTAAGCAACTTCATTGAGGTCTTTCTTTGAAAAGCTCTTTTCAAACACTCCTTTATGCTTTCCAAAAAATTCTACATTATTTCCAATCAACAATATGTCATTCACATATACTTATAAGAAATGCAGTAGTGCTTCCAGTCACTTTCTTGTAAATACATGCTTCACCGCAAGTCTATATAAAACCATATGCTTTGATCACTTTATCAAAGCATATATTCCAACTCCGAGATGCTTGCACTAGGTCATAGAGGATCGCTGGAGCTTGCTCACTTTGTTAGCACCTTTAGGATCGACAAAACCTTCTGGTGCATCATATACAACTCTTCTTTTAAGAAATCCATTAAGGAATACAGTTTTGACATCCATTTGCCAGATTTCATAAAATGCGGCAACTTCTAACATGATTCGGACATACTTTTAAGCATCGATACGAGTGAGAAATTCTCATTGTAGTCAACACCTTGAACTTGTCGAAAACATTTTGCGACAATTCGAGCTTTGTAGATAGTAACACTACTATCAGCGTCCGTCTTCCTCTTGAAGATCCATTTATTCTTAATGACTCACCGATCATCGGGCAAGTCAATCAAAGTACATACTTTGTTCTCATACATGGATCCCATCTCAAATTTCATGTCCTCAAGCCATTTCGCGGAATCTGGGCTCATCATCGCTTCCTCATAGTTCATAGGTTCATCATGGTCTAGTAGCACGATTTCCAGAACAGGATTACCGTACCACTCTGGTGCAGATCTCACCCTGGTTGACCTACGAGGTTCGGTAGTAACTTGATCTGAAGTTACATGATCATCATCATTAGCTTCCTCACTAATTGGTGTAGGAGTCACAGGAACAGATTTCTGTGATGAACTACTTTCCAATAAGGGAGCAGGTACAGTTATCTCATCAAGTTCTACTTTCCTCCCACTCACTTCTTTCGAGAGAAACTTCTTCTCTATAAAGGATCCACTCTTAGCAACAAAGATATTGCCTTTTGGATCTGTGATAGAAGGTGTACCCAACAATTTCTTTTGGGTATCCTATGAAGACACACTTTTCCGATTTAAGTTTGTGCTTATCAGGCTGAAACTTTTTCACATAAGCATCACAACCCCAAACTTTAAGAAACAACAGCTTAGGTTTCTAGCCAAACCATAGTTCATACAGTGTCGTCTCAATGGATTAGACGGTGCCCTATTTAATGTGAATGTAGCTGTCTCTAATGCATAACCCCAAAGCGGTAGTGGTAAATCGGTAAGAGACATCATAGATTGCACCATATCTAATAAAAGTACGGTTACGATGTTTGGACACACCATTACGCTGTGGTGTTCCAGGTGGCGTGAGTTGCGAAACTATTCCACATTGCTTCAAATGAACACCAAACTCATAACTCAAATATTCTCCTCCACGATCAGATCGTAGAAAGTTTATTTTCTTGTTATGATGATTTTCCACCTCACTCTAAAATTATTTGAACTTTCAAATGTTTCAGATTTATGTTTCATCAAGAAGATATACCCATATCTTACTCAAATCATCTGTGAAGGTCAGAAAATAACGATACCTGCCGCAAGCCTCAACACTCATCGGACTGCATACATCAGTATGTATTATTTCCAACAAGTCTGTTGCTCGCTCCATTTTACCGGAGAACGGAGTCTTAGTCATCTTGCCCATGAGGTATGGTTCGCAAGAATCAACTGATTCATAATCAAGTGATTCCAAAAGCCCATCAGCATGGATTTTTTTCATGCGCTTTACACCAATATGACCTAAACGGTAGTGCCACAAATAAGTTACACTATCATTATTAACTTTGCATCTTTTGGCTTCAATATTATGAATATGTGTATCACTACGATCGAGATTCAATAAACCATTCACCTTGGGTGTATGACCATTGAAGGTTTTATTCATGTAAATAGAACAACAATTATTCTCCAACTTTAAATGAATAACCGTATTGCAATAGACATGATCAAATCATATTCAAGCTTAATGCAAACACCAAATAACATTCATTTAGGTTCAACACTAATCCCGAAAGTATAGGGAGTGTGCGATGATGATCATATCAATCTTGGAACCACTTCCAATACACATCGTCACTTCACCCTTAACTAGTCTCTGTTCATTCTGCAACTTCAGTTTCGAGTTACTAATTGTCGTGGTTCTAACTCTAACAGTGATGTAGGGGGGTATGTATGGAGAGGCTAGATCTCAGCTATTGGGAAGTTGTAAACACACCATGATGTACGAGTTCAGGCCCTTCGCGGAGGAAGTAACAGCCCTACGTCTCGGTGCCCGGAGGCGGTCGATTGGATTACTGGCGTGTGAATAACAGAGGTGCGAACCCTTCATACTGAGGAGGGGGCTGGCTTATATAGAGTTCGCCGGCCCTCTCCTGCCCTCAGTAATGCAGGGTTTCAGGTACATTTAAGGTTGGGCGTTACTGATAACGCCCCTAATAAAGTGCTATAATGACCATAAAGACTACTTAATAGCCGACCGTTTGCCTGCGGAGTGACTTTAGGTCTCCTGGCAGTCGAGTGGTTGGCTTCATGGTCGAGTGATAGCTTCTTGGTCGAGTGTCTTGAACCTGTCAAGTGGGATACCTTCAAGTCGATTGTAAGGTGATTTCTTCTAGGGATGTCCTAGGGTAGGGTTCTTTGGACAGGTTCGTGCCCCTACCCCAGGTACATAGCTTCGTCATTAGCCCCCGAATGGATCGAGGTTTGAGTGGGGAAAGAGTTGGAGATCCTTCCGACTGGTCCTTTGGGCTGCATGAGTGCCTCGTTTTGGGTCAGTCGTCACGGATGACGTCATCAACCTCTCCAGTCGCCTTGATCCATTCCAGGCCTTTCGTCGAGTGAATTTCTTTACTTGTGACATACCGAGTGTCGGCGCGAGCGGGGTCTTCTGTTTTGGCAAGTTGTTTTGCAGCCCGCGGATGTCGTGGGGTTTGGATTTCGGGAAGCGCGCGGGACGGGAGCGGCCGCAGTAATCGGAAGCGGTAAAGCGGAAGCTCCTCGATTTCTGCGCCACCTTTTTCGCCACGTACTGCGCGCGCGTCCGTTGCGGGATTTGACTGGATTGCCTGGGCCTACCAGTCAGCCACTCGGGAGCGGCATCTTATAAGTAGCCAGCTCGGGGTTTCCAAACAGCATGCTCTCTTCTTCCTCTCTCCCTTCGCAAGCTTCTCCGCCACCTCCGCTCTCGCCCTAGCGCCGCAGACCCGTGCGAGATTTGCCGGCGGCGATGGCGAAGGACAAGACATCCGCTCTGGGGCACACGAAGAAGGCGGCGGCGCAGGGGAAAGGGAAGAGATCTGCTCGGGGCGGATCTTCCTCAAGGTCTGCTCTGCCCCGCGGCTGGATCCAGGGCGACTGGATGCCGTTGGTGATCCGGCAAGAAGACCTCGATGATATGGTCGAGGGGGGAGTCATTCCCCACGAAGCTGCGTGTCTCCCAGGGAGAGAGATCGAACCTCAGCCTCGCGACGGTGAGTGTGTGCTCCTAGCCACCCATATCGACCGAGGGTTTTCTCTGCCGCCCCATCCTTTTTTCTGAAGCTTTCTGAACTTCTTCGGAGCGCAGCTCCACCACTTCACTCCCAACTCCATCGTATATCTTGCTGCTTTCATTTCCATGTGTGAGGGTTTCTTGGGTTGCCGCCCCCATTGGGGACTCTTCAAGCACATCTTTACCTGCCGTTCTCAATCGGTCAAGAAGGCCAAGTCGAGTGACGAAAGGACGCAGGTGATTCAGCTGTGCGGGGGCCTGGCGATCCAGACAAGGGGAAAGAGTTGTTTTCCATCTATCATTTTCCCGGAGTCGATCCGCGGTTGGCAGGCGACCTGGTTTTACTGTCAAGACCAGGCGACCCCAGGGCAGTCGACCGGACTCCCCCCTTTCTCACTCGACCGAGCTGAAAAACCTACTTCTCTGAAAGTGATGCCGGAGGAAAAGGCCCAAGTCAAAGTACTGGCTGGTCGAGTGGTTGAGCTTGTCCGTGAGGGCGTGACTGGTATGGACTTGCTGGAGGTCTTCCTCCGGAGGCGCATCCAACCGCTCCAGGCTCGTGACCACCCGATGTGGCTGTACTCGGGTCTCGACAACACCACTCGGGTCCACCCGGAGGAGGTTACTGACGAGATGCTGGAGGGGTGGCTGTCGAGCATCACGGGGAACAAAGACAACCCCCGAGGAGCCAGGAGGGTAATTCCACTCAACAACTCGTATGACATGGACCAGGTATGTCTTTATGCTCCTGACTGAGATCTTATTTTCTTCATTGGTCTTCTTTGAGTAGGTCGATTGACTTTCGTCTTGTCTGTTGTTTTCCAGGCGACTACCGAGATGTACTCGACGCCCAACGGGGCATAGGAGCCAACTGAGGAAGGGGAGGCGAGCGGAGGTGAGAGCGGAGACGATCAAGGCGAGTGGGAATCCGGCGGTGAAGGAGAGGGAGGCGACGATGTCGACTCCAGCGAAGAGGAGGAGGAGGAGGTTGAACCCTCCCGCCCGGAGGGGCGATCCAAGCTCACACACGACCCAGCGTGGGAGCGTGGTAGGGCGACTGTTCCTGTTGGGCAGTCGTCGAAACGCCCTTGGACCTCTTCTCCTACGCCGACTGGAAAGGCTCCCAAGCACCCACGCGCAGCGCCGTCCAAGCCGCCCAAGGCTCTGCCCAAGATGAAGATGGCCGTCCCCACCATTTCTGGGTAATAATAAAACTTGTTTTCCTTTGTCGACCGTGGACAGATCCTTGGTCGATTCGTTGAGCCAACTGACTAACTTTCAAGACTTGCAGTGCCGCTACTTCTGAGATCTCCGCCAAGGACAACGACCAAGAGATGGAGGATGCTGTTACCTCCAACCTTGGTATGATTACTGACGTTCCGCTTTGAGTCGACTGAACATTTATTGCAACTCTGGTCGATTGAATGTTTCCCTTGTAGCCCCTCCTCATGTTATCGACCTCCCGGATGACGATGACAACGAACCGTTGAGAGTGAGGAGGAACAAGAGGGCGTCGGCTGAAAAGACCCCCCAATCCGCTCCGGCGTCTGAGGCCGTAGCTCGGGATGGTGGTGACACCACTCGGGCTTCTGTTACCTTCGCCATTCCTCTGACGAGTGTGCGGCCCTCGACGTCGACTGTGGATCCGTCTTCGCTTTTTGCCGCATACCCCGTCCCTGAGGACCAAGCGGCTGCTGCAAAAGAGGCTATACGCCAGGCGGGGATCATGATGGAGCAAGTGAAGGTGGCTCGGGAGGCCATCCAAGCAGCTTATGACGCGAGCTCGGCTCTTCAGAGCAACGTCTAGGTCAGTCGACTCAACGCTTGGTCTGTTATGATATGCTGTTTGAAGAATCTCTTTTCCGAAGATCTTTGTATCTGTACACCCACTGGGTGTGTCTGCCAATTCTTGGACGAGTGGGGGCACGCTAAGTGCACCCACTGGGTGTAGTCCCCGAGACTACGGTGGACTGTGGGCAGTCGACTGTAGTCTTTATATTGTGTTGCTGTAGCTGTATTTCTTCACTCGGTCTGGTCAGGCCATGTCGAATGGGACTGTATCTGGTCGACTGCGGGCACTCGACTTTTTTTTACAGTGGGGGCACGCTGAGTGCACCCACTGGGTGTAGTCCCCGAGACTACTGTCGAATGTTCTTGATTCGGCTGTAGTCTTAGAAACATCATCATTGCCTCTTAGTTACGTGGAAGCAACTTATTTTGGACGTCTGTCGACTTATTTTTCTTTTTACAGAAATCCTGTGAACTTGTAGCTCGCTATACTGAGTTGGAGAATTAGCAGATCCAGCTCAACCTTAACTTGAAGCTTGCCCAGGAGAATTTGAAGAAGGCGCAAGAAGAAGCAAAAGGTATGGCTGGTGAGGTTCTCCATTCTTAACGGGTGGCTTTTCTTTCTTGTCCATTCTTGATGTTGGTTCCACTTGACGCGCCGCAGATAAACTGGAGGAAGCTCTGAAGAAGAAAGATCAAGATCTTGCAGAGGCACAAAAGGAGGCCTCGAGCAAAACGAAGCTCGCAGAAGAGAAACTGGCTTCGGTCGGAACTCTTGAATAGGAGAACTCCAGACTGAAAACTGCTCTCGAGACAGCTAACCGAGATGCCAGTCGACTGAAGAAAGAAAAGATGGCTCTGCACGACAAGGCGGGTTTGCTGGCGAGGAAGGTAAAAGATCTGGAGGCTTATCTCGGTGGACTCGCCAAGAAGCTGTTCGTCTTGCTCGAAGGTAATTATTCCAACTCGGCTGTCTTGTAGTTATCGAGCCCGCGTACGGCCACTGTCTTATTCTTGAATTGTGTTTGCAGAATTCTGCCAGAGCTTCGAAGAGGAAACCAGTCGAGTGGAGCCATGCTTGGATCCCACCAATTCTCTCGTGAAGGACGAGGCTGCTATGAACGTGCTCCGCCTGGAGTCTCGTGTTACCAGCGTTGTTGATTATCTTGCTCGGCTGAAGGTTGCGATGTCGCGGATCGACACATCACTCTGGCCTGGAACGACGCTTCAGAACGACCTCGAGTCCCTGATGGTCCGACTGGATGAAGTCCCGGGTCGAGTGGCGGAATGGAAGAAATCTTCTGCTAGATGTGGTGCTGATGTCGCTCTGTCTCTGGTCCGCGTCCATTGCAAGGAGGCGTGAGAAGAAAAGCTGGCCGCCATCCAAGTTGCCAATACTAGGAAGCACAACTTTCAGGACTTCATGGAGACTTTTATTGTTGCTGCCACTCGTATTGCAGATGGGATCGACTTGGACGAGTTCGTCGCCCCTTCCAGTCCTCCTCCTGAGGAATAAAAAACTTTTATGCTTCGCTTTAAATTTGCCTCGGAATGTCGAGTGGATTTGTAACCGTTAAACTCCACCGAGCCGAGGGCTCGAGTACTTTGATCTGAGGTCTGGGACCTTTTAGGCTTTATCTGATCTTGATTTCTCGTTGAATATCTTCATGGTTTGATTCGTCGAGTGGAACTTGATCTTCACTCGGAATAACCTTGTATTTGCAGCGCAGCTCCGAAGGAGAAGGTAGCAGTCGACTTGCGGATTGGGTTGCGTCCTGTACTTAGGCGAGCACTGGGCTGCAGCTAAGCCTCCGAGTGAGAGGTTTTCTCTCCACTCGGTAGGATTTTTCAAACACTTAGGCAAGCGCTGGGATGCAGCTAAGCCCCCGAGTGGGAGGTTCGCTCTCCACTCGGTAGGATTTTTAAACACTTAGGCAAGCACTGGGCTGCAGCTAAGCCCCCGAGTGGGAGGTTTGCTCTCCACTCGGTAGGATTTTTAAACACTTAGGCGAGCACTGGGCTGCAGCTAAGCCCCCGAGTGGGAGTCTGGCTCGCCACTCGGTAGGATTTCTAATCACTTAGGTGAGTGCTTGGACTGCAGCTAAGCCCCCGAGTGGGAGGTTTGCTCTCCACTCGGTAGGATTTTTTCAAACTTAGGCAAGTGCCTGACTGCAGCTAAGTCTCTAAGTGGGAGAACTTAGGCGAGTACTGGACTGCAGCTAAGCCCCCGAGTGGGAGGTTTGCTCTCCACTCGGTAGAATTTTTTCAAACTTAGGCGAGTGCCTGACTGTAGCTAAGTCTCTAAGTGGGAGAACTTAGGTGAGTACTGGACTGCAGCTAAGCCCCCGAGTGGGAGGATTGCTCTCCACTCGGTAGGATTTTTTCAAACTTAGGCGAGTGCCTGACTGCAGCTAAGTCTCTAAGTGGGAGAACTTAGGCGAGTACTGGACTGCAGCTAAGCCCCCGAGTGGGAGGATTGCTCTCCACTCGGTAGGATTTTTTCAAACTTAGGCGAAACGGATTCGTAGCTAACTCACCCACTGGGGGATTTCGTATGCAAACAAGAGTGACAGCAATTATTGGGACACTCTTGTCTTTGGTAAAAATGAACTGCAGATTTTTTTTTCTTATTACATCTCGTCCAAGGGAGAACTCAAGTGTAAAAGGGGCGGAGCAGTTCCGCATTCCAAGCTCGTGGCTCGTCGATCTGGCGATCAACATTGTAGAGGTGATACGCTCCATTGTGGAGGACTCTGGTGACGATGAAGGGGCCTTCCCAAGTAGGAGCAAGTTTGTGTGGTTTCTGTTGATCCACTCGGAGGACCAAATCTCCTTCTTGGAAGGCTTGGCTCTTCACATTTTTGGCATGGAATCGACACAAGTCTTGCTGATAGATGGTCGATTTGATCATAGCCATTTCCCTCTCCTCCTCTAGGAGGTCGACTGCGTCTTGCCGGGCTTGCTCTGCTTCGTCTTCGTTATAAAGCTCGACTGTGGGGGCGTTGTGAAGTAGATCACTCGGCAGGACAGCTTCGGCTCCGTAAACCAGAAAGAACGGCGTTCTTCCAGTCGACCAGTTCGGGGTGGTCCTCAGTCCCCACAAACTGACGGAAGCTCGTCGACCCAAGCGCCTGCTGCGTGCTTGAGATCACGCATCAGTCGAGGCTTCAGTCCTTTGAGAATCAGACCATTTGCTCTTTCAGCTTGTCCATTCGACTGGGGATGCGCGACCGACGCGTAGTCGACTCGTGTGCCTTGAGAGGCGCAAAAAGCTCTGAACTCGTCTGAATCGAAGTTTGACCCATTGTTAGTGATGATGCTATGCGGGACCCCATATCTGAATGTTAGCCCTCTGACGAAACTGATAGCAGTGCAAGCATCGAGATTCTTGATGGGCTTAGCTTCAATCCATTTGGTAAATTTGTCGACTGCCACAAGCACATGAGTGAAACCGCTCCTGCCTGTTCTCAGTGGACCAACCATGTCCAGTCCCTAGACAGCAAAGGGCCAGACGAGTGGAATAGTCTTCAGGGCTGATGCAGGCTTGTGTGACATGTTGGAGTAGAACTGGCAGCCTCCACACTTGTCGACTATCTCTTTCGCCATCTCATTTGCTCTTGGCCAGTAAAATCCCGCTCGGTATGCTTTAGCCACAATGGTCCGAGAGGACACATGGTGACCACAGGTCCCCGAGTGGATATCATCAAGGATCATCTGACCTTCTTCTGGCGTTATGCACTTTTGACCGATTCCAGTCGCACTTTCTCTATACAACTGTCCTTTTATGACTGTGAAAGCTTTGGATCGACGGACGATCTGTCGAGCCTCTTCTTCGTCCTCTGGAAGTTCTTTCCTCAAGATATACGCGATGTATGGTATCGTCCAGTCGGGAGTGATTGCCAAGACCTCCATGACCAGGTCGACCACAGCGGGAATTTCGACTTCAGTCGGATCTGTGGCACTTTTCGGTTGCGGGGCTTCTTTTGTAAAAGGATCCTCCTGGAGCGACGGCGAGCGGATGTGCTCCAAAAACACATTGCTGGGAATGGCTTCTCTCTTGGAGCCTATCTTTGCCAGATCATCATCTGCTTGATTTTTCAGTCAGGGGATGTGATGAAGCTCTAACCCCTCAAATTTCTTTTCTAGTTTTCTTACTGCGTTGCAGTAGCCAGTCATAGCTGGGCTTCTGACGTCCCACTCCTTCATCACCTGATTAACCACCAAATCTGAGTCGCCATAGACCATGAGGTGCCGGACGCCGAGTGAAATGGCCATGCGCAACCCATACAAGAGTGCTTCATATTCTGCTTCATTATTGGAGGAATCAAAGTGAATCTGGAGAACATATCTGAGCTTATCTCCTCGGGGGGAGACCAATACTACCCCAGCACCGGAACTATTCAGCATCTTAGATCCATCGAAGAACATGGTCCAGTGCTCCGAGTGAACTTGAGTCGGAAGCTGCTGTTCAATCCACTCGGCGACGAAATCTGCAATTGCTTGGGACTTGATAGCCCTCTTTGCTTCAAACTTGATATCTAGGGGAAGGAGTTCAATCGCCCACTTCGCCACTCGACCAGTTGCATCTCTGTTGTGCAAGATCTCTGACAGTGGAGCGTCGCTGACGACTGTAATGGAATGGTCAGAGAAGTAGTGTGCAACCTTCTTCGTGGTCATGTAGATCCCATATACAAGCTTCTGGTAATGGGGATATCTTTGCTTCGAAGGGGTCAAAACTTCAGACACATAATATACTGGGCGCTGAACTCTGAAGGTCTTTCCTTCTTCTTCCTGCTCGACCGTGAGTACTGTACTGACAACTTGTCCCGTGGCTGCAATGTACAGCAGCAGAGGCTCTTTACTGATTGGGGCAGCAAGCATCGGCTGGGTGGAGAGCAGAGCTTTGAGCTCTGCAAATGCTGCGTCAGCTTCTGGAGTCCACTCGAACTTGTCAGACTTCTTCATCAGTCGGTAAAGAGGCAACGCCTTTTCACCGAGACGAGAAATGAATCGACTTAGAGCGGCCAAGCAACCTGTAAGCTTCTGGACATCGTGTACACGCACAGGGCGCTTCATCCGGAGTATGGTGCGAACTTTCTCGGGATTGGCGTCGATTCCTCGTTCAGAAACGAGAAAACCGAGTAACTTTCCACCTGGAACTCCGAATGTGCACTTTGATGGATTGAGCTTGATACCGTATCCCCTAAGGTTAGCAAAGGTTTCGGCAAGGTCAGTCAGTAGGTCGGAACCTTTCCGTGACTTAACCACAATATCATCCATGTATGCTTCTACGTTCCGACTGATCTGAGTGAGCAAACACTTCTGAATCATCCTCATGAACGTGGCTCCAGCATTCTTGAGGCCGAAGGGCATGGTGACGTAACAGAAGCACCCAAATGGGGTGATGAAAGCCGTTTTGATCTCGTCGGGTCCATACAAACGGATCTGATGGTACCCTGAATAAGCATCTAGAAAAGACAAACGCTCACACCCCGCGGTCGAGTCCACTACTTGGTCGATGCGGGGGAGAGGGAAATGATCTTTCGGGCAGGCCCGATTGATGTGTTTAAAGTTAATGCACATGCGAAGTGACTTGTCCTTCTTGGGGACCATGACAACATTGGCGAGCCACTCGGAGTGGTAAATCTCTCGGATGAACCCCGCTGCTAAGAGCCGAGCCACCTCCTCGCCAATAGCTTTCCTCTTCTGGACGGCGGACCGTCGAAGATGTTCTTTCACAGGCTTGAACTTCGGGTCGACTCGTAGACGGTGCTCAACCAGCCCCCTGGGAACTCCAGGCATGTCAGAAGGCTTCCATGCGAAGACGTCCCAGTTCTCACGGAGGAACTGGATGAGTGCTTCTTCCTATTTGGAGTCGAGCGTCGTTGAGATGTGAGTCGGAGCAGCGTCGGGGTCGGTCGGGTGAATGTGAGCTGGCTTAGTTTCACCGGACGACTGAAAAGCAGATTCTGAAGCAGGCTTCTTGGCTCGTAGCAATTCACTCGGATCAGCAGTCTTCTGGTACTCTTGTAGCTCAACAACTGCCATCTGAGCCTCAGCAATCTTTGATCCTTTCTGAAAACACTCCTCTGCTTTCTTCCGATTGCTGGTAACGGTGATCACTCCTCTGGGGCCGGGCATCTTCAACTTGAGATACACGTTGCATGGTCGAGCCATGAAGCGTGCATAAGCTGGCCGGCCCAGAATAGCATGATAAGCACTTTGGAAGTCCACAACCTCAAATGTCAACTTTTCCTTGCGGTAATTCTTTGAATCACCGAAAACCACGTCGAGAGCAATCTGGCCGAGTGACTCGGCTTTCTTTCCAGGAATGACTCCATGGAAGCTCATGTTGCTGGCGCTGAGCCTGGACATCGGAATGCCCATCCCTTTCAATGTTTCAGCATACAATATGTTCAGGCCACTGCCACCATCCATCAGGACTTTGGTCAGTCGAGTGCCTTCAACAACTGGGTCAACCACCAAAGCTTGCCTCCCAAGGGTGGCAATGTGCGTAGGGTGATCGGACTGGTCGAATGTGATGGCAGTCTGGGACCACTTCAGATAACTGGGTGTCGCCGGAGCAACCATATTCACCTCACGGTTAATGAATTTTAGTCGACTTTTGCTTTCGACATCAGCAAAAATCATCAGTGTGGAATTGATTTGGGGGTATCCATCGTCGCTATCTTCCTTCTCCTCAACTCTGTCCGACTCTTTTTCCTTATCTTTGGGCTGTTTGCCCTGAAACTGCTGGATCAGGAGCCGGCACTGTCGAGTGGTATGCTTTGGGTAAATAAAATTACCCTCTTCATCTTTCTTGGTGTGGATGTGACATGGCAGATCCAAAACATCATTCCCATCTTGATCCTTGACTTTCTTGGGCTTCCAGGAGCCTTTGGGTTTTCCCTTGAAATTTCCCTGGGTTACGGCTAGGGCCTCCCTAGGGGCGGCTGGCTCGGCCTTCCGCTTCTGCTTCCGACTGGAATTGCCTCCGGTTTCCTGGGCGACTGCTTTCTGCTTGCCACTCCGGAGTCGATCTTCATCTTGTCCGTTAGCGTATTTGGTGGCAATTTCCATCATCCGATTCAGGGACATTTCTCTGGTCTGACCGAACTTCAGGTTCAACTCTCTGTTCTTGATGCCTTCTTTAAAGGCACAAACTACTTGGTGATCTGGTACGTTCTCAACTGTGTGATGCAAAGTGATCCACCTCTGGATGTAATCCCTCAGAGTTTTGCTCGGCTTCTGCACGCAAGACCGCAATTCCGTAAGGCCTGCGGGTCGCTTGCATGTTCCCTCAAAGGTTGTGACAAACACTCGAGAGAGATCCTCCCAAGTGTAGATGCTGCTGGGTGCTAACTGATTCAGCCACGCTCTGGCCGAGCCCTCTAACAGGAGAGGCAAATGCTTCCTGGCCACCTCATCATTGCCACTGCCAATCTGTACAACCACTCGGTAATCTTCGAGCCAAGTGTCAGGCTTAGACTCACCGGTGAACTTGCTGACTCCAGTCACCAACCGAAAGTTGGGAGGAATCACTGCGGCCCTGATGGCTCGACTGAAACACTCTGGCCCTGAAACACGTACTCTGCTGCTGGCGGGCGCATCTCTGTTCCGGCCTTCCCGACGAGCCCTGTTCCTGTCAACCAAACCTTGAACGAGGATGGATCTCGCGTCAAAGCCTGGGTCCCTGGGGTCGACTGGAATCCTCTGCCCAACGCTATGAGGGCGCCTGTCATCTCGATGTCGAGGCGCATATGACCCACTCCTCGGGGGAGGGGTTGGCACTCGACGTTGATCATCATGATCGGGTCGGTGGTCATACTGCTCATTCCTTCTGTACTGATCATGCCGGTCACCATGTCCCTCACGCCTCGGGGGCGACCTCGGGCTGTGAGCCGACTGGACTGTATCTGTTGCAACGGATCGACTGTGGATCCTATTCCGCGACTGAGAAATAGCGGAATTCTGGTTTCCCGCCGCCCGGAGCAACGCTCTGATCTGCAACAAGCCCCTGCCAGCCTCCGACTGGGAGGGCTGAATCGATTCTGCTATACGGGCCGCGGCAGCCAAATTCTGAACTGGGGTTCGGTATACCTGCGTCGGCGGGAAGAGCTGGCGTCGACTAGACTCGGGAGCCCGCTGGCGCGCTTGCTCGTCGAGTGCTTGCTGGAGATTCTCCAGTCGAGTGCGCTCGGCCAAGTTAGCCAAGCGCGCGTCCTCTAAGGCCCGGGCCTCGGGGGTCTCTCCGATGATAGGAGTGCGGAGTGCGTCCATGTTCCGGTGGCGAAGCTCCTCTCGCTGTAATGACGTGAGAGGTTCGGGGAGATATTCATCGTGGGGATGCGACGGGTCGCCCCCACCCACGCCTCCATCAGCGCGAGGGAAACCGGGAGGACTGTGCGTTCCATTGACCGCCAGAATCTCAGCCGCTGGGTCGCTGCTGTCGCACTCGGATGCGGTCTCCGCGGAGCCAGTCGACAGGTCGAACAGGCCGCAGAGGGATTCGTCGGGCTCGATTGCCGCGACTTGCGGGGCGGCCGACTGGCGAGCCACGGCATGCCTCACCCACCTTTGAAGTCTCGACCGGCCGGAGCGCTTGCGCCAGTGGGAGACAGAGCGGGGAGACGATACGGGGGCCGACCGATACTTGGTCGACGACTGCCGCAGGAGGACGCCACGAACGCATGCGCGGAAATGCGTCGCACCGTGGACGGGGAGCGCGTTGATGTCGAGTGGCGCCTCCTGAAGCCAAGCGGAGTCGTCGGCGATGAACATGAGCGCGCCGAGGCGGATCTCGCGGCCCTCCACCAAAACTCCACACGAAACCATGATCAAAGGGATCGGAAAAATTGCAACTTCTCCAATCAGGCGCTAAGATTCCGGCCCCACGGGGGGCGCCAACTGTCGTGGTTCTAACTCTGACAGTGATGTAGGGGGGTATGTATGGAGAGGCTAGATCTCAGCTATTGGGAAGTTGTAAACACACCACGATGTACGAGTTCAGGCCCTTCGCGGAGGAAGTAACAGCCCTACGTCTCGGTGCCCGGAGGCGGTCGATTGGATTACTGGCGTGTGAATAACAGAGGTGCGAACCCTTCATACTGAGGAGGGGGGTGGCTTATATAGAGTTCGCCGGCCCTTCCTGCCCTCAGTAATGCAGGGTTTAAGGTACATTTAAGGTTGGGCGTTACTGATAACGCCCCTAATAAAGTGCTATAATGACCATAAAGACTACTTAATAGCTGACCGTTTGCCTGCGGAGTGACTTCAGGTCTCCTGGTAGTCGAGTGGTTGGCTTCATGGTCGAGTGATAGCTTCTTGGTCGAGTGTCTTGAACCTGTCGTGTGGGATACCTTCAAGTCGATTGGAAGGTGATTTCTTCTAGGGATGTCCTAGGGTAGGGCTCTTTGGACAGGTCCATGCCCCTACCCCAGGTACATAGCTTCGTCACTAATCTCAGCAACTGAACTAGTATCAAATACTGAGGGGTTGCTATAAACACTAGTAAAGTACACATCAATAACATGTATATCAAATATACCTTTGTTCACTTTGCCATCCTTCTTATCCACTTGGGGCAGTTCTGCTTCCATTGACCAGTCCCTTTGTAGTAGAAGCACTTAGTCTCAGGCTTAGGTCTAGGCTTGGGCTTCTTCACTTGAGCAGCAACTTGCTTGCCGTTCTTCTTGAAGTTCCCCTTCTTCACTTTGCCATTTTCTTGAAACTAGTGGTCTTTTCAACCATCAACTCTTGATGCTTTTCTTGATTTCTACCTTCTTCGATTTCAGCATCGCGAAGAGCTTGGGAATCGTTTCCGTTATCCCTTGCATATTATAGTTCATCACGAAGTTCCAGTAACTTGGTGATAGTGACTAGAGAACTCTGTCAATCACTATCTTATCTGGAAGATTAACTCCCACTTGATTCAAGTGATTGTAGTACTCAGACATTCTGAGCACATGCTCACTAGCTGAGCTATTCTCCTCCATCTTGTAGGCAAAGTGCTTGTCAAAGGTCTCATACCTTTCGACATGGGCATGAGTCTGAAATACTAATTTCAACTCTTGGAACATCTCATTGGCTCTGTGGTGTTCAAAAACGTCTTTGAAGCCCCAATTCTAAGCCGTAAAGCATGGTGCACTAGACTATCAAGTAGTCATCATATCGAGCTCGCCAAACGTTCATAACGTCTATATCTGCTCCTGCAATCGGTCTGTCACCTAGCGGTGCATCAAGGAGATAATTCTTCTGTGCAGCAATGAGGATAATCCTTAGACCACGGATCTAATCCGCATCATTGCTATTCAACTTAGTTTTTCTCTAGGAACATATCAAAATAAACGGGGAGCTACATCGTGAGCTATTGATCTACAACATAGTTATGCAAATAATATCAGGACTATGTTCATGATAAATTAAAGTTCAATTAATCATATTACTTAAGAACTCCCACTTAGATAGACATCCCTCTAGTCATCTAAATGATCACGTGATCCAAATCAACTAAACCATGCCCGATCATCACGTGAGATGGAGTAGTTTTCAATGGTGAACATCACTGTGTTGATCATATCTACTATATGATTCACGCTCGACCTTTCGGTCTCTAGTGTTCTGAGGCCATATCTGCATATGCTAGGATCGTCAAGTTTAACCCAAGTATTCCGCGTGTGCAAAACTAGCTTGCACCCGTTGTATGTGAACGTAGAGCTTATCACACCCGATCATCACGTGGTGTCTCGGCACGACGAACTTTCGCAACGGTGCATACTCAGGGAGAACACTTGTACCATGAAATTTAGTGAGAGATCATCTTATAATGCTACCATCGAACTAAGCAAAATAAGATGTATAAAATATAAACATCACATGCAATAAAAATATGTGACATGATATGGCCATCATCATCTTGTGCCTTTAATCTCCATCTCCAAAGTACCGTCATGATCTCCATCGTCACCGGCATGACACTATGATTTCCATCATCTTGATATTTATCAATGTGTCGTCACATGGTCGTCTCACCAATTGTTGCTTTTGCAACTATTGCTATCGCATAGCGATAAAGTAAAGCAATTATATGGCGCTTACATCTTATGCAATAAAGAGACAACCATAAGGCCCCTACCAGTTGCCGATAACTTTAACAAAACATGATCATCTCATACAACAATTTATATCTCATCACGTCTTGACCATATCACATCACAACATGCCCTGCAAAAACAAGTTAGACGTCCTCTACTTTGTTGTTGCAAGTTTTACGTGGCTGCTATGGGCTGAGCAAGAATCGTTCTTGCCCACGCATCAAAACCACAACGATAGTTTGTCAAATTAGTGATGTTTTAACCTTCTCAAGGACCGGACGTAGGCACACTCGGTTCAACTAAAGTTGGAGAAACTGACACCCGCCAGCCACCTATGTGCAAAGGACGTCGGTAGAACCAGCCTCGCGTAAGCGTACGCATAATGTCGGTCCGGGCCGCTTCATCCAACAATACCGCCGAACCAAAGTATGACATGCTGGTAAGCAGTATGACTTGTATCGCCCACAACTCACTTGTGTTCTACTCGTGCATATAAGATCTACGCATAAACCTGGCTCGGATGCCACTGTTGGGGAACGTAGCAATTTAAAAAATTTCCTATGCACACACACAGGATCATGGTGATGCATAGCAACGAGAGGGGAGAGTTTGTCTACGTACCCTCGTAGACCGAAAGCGGAAGCAGAAGCAGAGCGCGGTTGATGTAGTCGTACATCTTCATGATCCGACCGATCCAAGTACCGAACGCACGGCACCTCCGAGTTCAGCACACGTTCAGCTCGATGACGTCCCACGAACTCTGATCCAGCAGAGCTTCATGGGAGAGTTTCATCAGCACAATGGCGTGATGATGGTGATGATGATGCTACCAACGCAGGGCTTCGCCTAAGCACCGCTACGATATAATCGAGGTGGATTATGGTGGAGGGGGGCACCGCACACGGCTGGAATAGATCAATAGATCAACTTGTGTGTTCTAGGGTGCCCCCTACCCCCGTATATAAAGGAGCAAGGGGGGAGGCCAGCCGGCCCCTGTAGGGCGCGCCAGGAGGAGGAGTCCTCCTCCTAGTAGGAGTAGGACTCCCCTTTCCTACTCCTACTAGGAGGAGGAAAGGAAGGAGGAGAGGGAGAAGGAAGGAGAAGGAGGAAAGGGGGGCCGCCCCCCTAGTCCAATTCGGTTTGGGCTAGGGGGGCCGCGCGCCCTGCCTCCTCTCTTCCACCACTTGGCCCATGAGGCCCATTACTTCTTCCTCGTATTCCCGTAACTCCCCGGTACCCCGAAAAATACCCGAATCACTCGGAACCTTTCCGATGTCCGAATATAGTCGTCCAATATATCAATCTTTATGTCTCGACCATTTCGAGACTCCTCGTCATGTCCCCGATCTCATACGGGACTCCAAACTACCTTCGGTACATCAAATCACATAAACTCATAATACCGATCTTCACAGAACTTTAAGCGTGTGGACCCTACGGGTTCGAGAACTATGTAGACATGACCGAGACATGTCTCCGGTCAATAACCAATAGCGGAACATGGATGCTCATATTGGTTCCTACATATTCTACAAAGATTGTCGGTGTCAAAACCGGTGGATCTCGGGTAGGGGGTCCCGAACTGTGCGCCTAGGCCGGATGGTAACATGAGGCAAGGGACACAAAGTTTTACCCAGGTTCGGGCCCTCTCGATGGAGGTAAAACCCTACGTCCTGCTTGATTAATATTGATGATATGTGTAGTACAAGAGTATATCTATCACGAGATCAGAGAGGCTAAACCCTAGAAGCTAGCCTATGGTATGATTGTTGTTGTGTATGTTGTCCTACGGACTAAAACCCTCCGGTTTATATAGACACCGGAGAGGGTTAGGGTTACACAAAGTCGGTTACAATGGTAGGAGATCTACATATCCGTATTGCTAAGCTTGCCTTCCACGCCAAGGAAAGTCCCTTCCGGACACGGGACGAAGTCTTCAATCTTGCATCTCCATAGTCCGGGAGTCCGGCTGAAGGTATAGTCCGGCTATACGAACACCCCCTAATCCAGGACTCCCTCAGTAGCCCCTGAACCAGGCTTCAAGGACGACGAGTCCGGCAAGCAGATTGTCTTCGGCATTGCAAGGCGGGTTCCTCCTCCAAGTACTTCATAGAAGATTTTGAACACAAAGATAGTGTCCGGCGCTGCAAAATAAGTTTCCACATATTGCCATAGAGAGAATAATGTTTACACAAATCTAATCTGCTGACGTATTCCGTAGTGTGACACACCACGGCCAAGCCTTTATCCGAGTCGTTTCATTATCCCACCTCAGCGCGTCATGCGAGGCGGTTTCCTTGGCACATCTTGTTAAAGCAGAGATTGTGTCCCCGTATTCTGGGATTCTCATCAATACGGGCGTGGGTAACCCAACTGCGCCATTGATTACGGTGCTTGGAGATAAGCGAGTTTTACCAGGCTGGTGGGGACACGTAGTTGCGTCCACCCATATAAGGGGATAAGGATCCACCTTTTCACCTACGCCTTCTTCCTCCCTTGCTTATCCATTCTCGCGCACTCGAGCTCCAGCGCCCAAGTCCGCACTCCCCACCTCAACCTTCTCCAGCCATGTCTGGAGCGAGAGGCAAGTGGATGGTCTCCTCCGTCACGGAGGGACACATCAAAAAACTGAGGAAGGCCGGATACTTGTCTAATGACATCGCGTACCGGCTTCCCGAAAAGGGGCAGCTCATCCCCACCCCTAGGCCCCATGAGAGGGTGGTGTTCCTTCCCCACTTCCTCCGTGGACTGGGCTTTCCGATCCACCCATTCGTCCGGGGACTCATGTTCTACTACGGCCTGGATTTCCATGATCTGGCCCCAAACTTCATCCTCAACATCTCGGCATTTATCGTCGTGTGCGAGGCTTTCCTCTGCATCCGCCCCCATTTAGGCCTTTGGCTCAAGACTTTCAATGTTAGGCCGAAGGTGGTGCGCGGCAACCAGGCGGAGTGCGGAGGTGCCATGGTGGGCAAGATGCCCAACGTCTTATGGCTCGAGGGCTCCTTTGTGGAGACCCTGAAGGGGTGGCAATCGGGGTGGTTTTACATCACCGAGCCGTGCGACCCTGAGTGGGTCGCAGCCCCCGAGTTCCGGTCCAGACCCCCAACACGACTCACGTCCTGGAAAGAGACGGGCCTATCGTGGGGCAACAAAGGAGAGGTGACTGGACTGCAAACATGCATCCAAACCCTGGTGGACAAGCAGCTCAAGCTTGTCAATGTAGTCCAGGTTATGCTCATCCTCCTGATCCTCCTGTGTCAACAACGGGCCTTCAATCTGTGGGAGTTCAACCCGGCGCAACACCGAACTCTGAGCAGGCTCTTCGACACGACATACGAAGATGCCTGGAAGGTGCTTTTCAAGGGCGTTGAGGCTCCCGCATCCGCCACCGAGGATCGCAGATTCAGCGCGCAGCGTCACGCTAGCGCGGTAAGATGTTTGTACCTTTTACAGGGTATTAGTTTTCCATAGTTTAACTCAATGTGGGATCTAAGCTCCCTTACCTTTGACAGAGTTGGAAGGCGAAGTCCAGACAGATCGACTGTCCGACTCCCTTGCCCGAAGACCCAGCCGATGCCCGCTTGGCGAAGCTGCTGGTTCCGGCACTCTATGTGGTGCCGGAGAAGAAGGCCGCGAAAAAGGCTACGGGGACTCGAAAGAGTGCCTGGCGCCAGGAGGTGTCGGATCCATCATCCGACGGTTCCGAGGCGCATTCCTCCCGTGAAGACAAGGAGGAAGAAGAAGAGACCTCTCCCCCTCCAGCGGGAGGAGAGAAGAAAAGGAAGGCCGCCCCAGCTGGGGAGGCCGAAGGGTCCAAGAAGGGGAAAACCCTTCCTCCGGACTACTCCACCGACGCCGACAACGGCGGAGAGGAGTGGCCGCCTAGGGCCAAGCCCCTGGCTAAATCGTAAGTATCCGGATGCCAGAGTATTTCATGGTATTTGTTTATTGCACAGCTTTCCCTTATGTCGAATATGTTTATGCAGCCCACCCAAAGACCGGCTCGACGCGTTGTCGAGCGGCTCACTTGACTCGTCTGATGTGAACTCGCTTCCGACGGCTTCCTCCCCCTGCCCTACGGATGACACCGAAGTGTTGTCCCAACAGGTTCCAAGCCGGGAGGAGGTGGTCCTGGAGGCGCCGCAAGGCGACCTCCCGGACTCCAGGAGTAAAGGGGATGAAACCCCCCAGGGTTCCAAGTCCGGCTCTAGGCCGGACACCGCTCCAGAACCTTCAAAGGTTCCAGAGTCCGGCGGGGGACCTCCTTCCAAGAGGAGGAAGCTCACCGTGCCAGTGACCCCCATCCAACCGGAGGCGCCGGACAATCTGTTGGAGGCCCTCTAAGGCGCCTCCATCGACGAGGAGCACCGCACCATTATGAGTGCGGTGGTCCAGAAGGTTCAGTCCGCCAAGAGCGGACTGACTGAAGCTTGTACTAGCCTTTTAACAGGCTTTGAGGTAAGTAAAGAATGTGTAAATAATATTACCGGATAGACAGTAGCCCCTGATGCTCTGTTTGGCGTTCGGGAAGAAAAGCCGAATAGAGGATCAAATAAAATTCGCAGGAGTCTAACAAAAAGGAGTCAATATGCGTATGCAGGCTTCTCTGCTTGCGTCCGCCGCACTGACTACGGAAGTGGACACGCTAAAGCAGAACCTCGATCGGTCCGAGCAAGAGCTCGGGCGTGCCAAGAAGCAGCTCGAGGCCAATGAAGGTAAGAAATACCTTGTTTAAATATATATAAAAAGGTGCAATTGCAAAAAATGACAGGATTATCGTGGCTATTGTAGGGGCCACGTCTAAGGTGGCGACCCTTAAGCAAGTGCTGGTCGAGGCCGAGAAGAGGGCGGCCACGGAGCGCACTGAGCGTGAGAAGTATGAGGCCGAGGTTGGCAAGGTGCGGCAAGAGCTCCAGGCTCTCATGGAAAAACATGAGAGTTTGGAGCTTGACTCAAAGACGCGAGCGTCCGAGCTCGCGGTGGCTATTGAAAATGCCAAGTCTGCCAAGGCTGAATCCCAGAAGACCCTCCAGGAGTTGGATGAGGTGAAGAAGATAGAGGCAGGTAAGGCATTCTTTATGCAAAGCAAACACATAAACGTGAGTTACTTGTTACTTACTAGAATCCGAAGCTCTCCAGGAGCATTGGCAGATCTTCCTCGGAGTGTGTCCGATGCCGCCGCATTCTATCGAGCCGAGGAGGGCAGCTCGACAGAGAAGGTGCTCTGGTCTCAGTATGCTGAGGCCGGACACCCCGTGCCCCCGAGCGACCAGCTGAAGCAACTGGTCGAGCTCCACAAGGCGGCCGAACAGGCCATGAAGGGCCTCATAGTTCGGCTGTGGCCTGGAGAGGCTCTGCCTGGGAGCTATTTCGGGCTGGTGCGGCGGCTGGTGGAGGCCTGTCCAAGGCTCGAAGTCATCAAGCGCTCCGTCTGCATTGAAGGTGCCCGTAGGGCCCTTGCCCGTGCTAAGGTGCACTGGGGCAAGCTGGATGCTGAGAAGCTTGTGAAGGACGGGCCACCGCCGGGGAAAGAGCATCGCAAGCCCGAGAATTATTATAAGGATGTTCTGAAGGGTGCCTGCCTTGTGGCGGATGAATGTTCTAGGGATGTAATTTTTGAGTGAAACTTGCTCGTTTTGTCCTATGCGCTGAAAACTTGTTCATATGCACTAAGCAATGCTGTTGGAATTTAAAATATTACCTTCTGTGCGGCTGTTTATCAATTCTGAGAGATGGCGAGTCGTCGGCTTCTGCCCCCGTGCCGCTAGTGCTGGGGTGTTCGGGGATAAACCTGAGCACTCTTTTTCCCATGTTTGGGTCCTTCGAGGGAGGCGCTCAGCCCAACGAACAAGGCAATCAGACTATAATGCATGAACACTCTCACTTAGCCATAGAATTCTATAATTTTAAATTTCAGCGAAGCCCCTGGTATTCGGAAGACCGAGTTCGGGGCGCTATCCACGCCTTGGCCAGACAGAGCCGGCTCCTCGCTCTAAGCGGCATAAGTCTTTAGGGACTCGAAAAACCTCTCAAACAGCGACCAGCTATCGCTTCATCATGACAGTCAGTTTTAGCTTTCTCCACTGAGGTGCTCGACCCAGCTCAACTGGGGCACAATTGCAGTGGTTCTCCTAGTGCTACCTTAGCCGATATAGCGGAACGTAAGGCACCAAAACATAGGAGCCGGGCAAACCCAACTATTGACCCAAGACATGATTCAGAGCCGATGCATATAATGCTATAAGTTCGGGGTGACGCACTTGTTAAAGTGTTCTGACTTCTCACACCATGTTGAGGGGTACTGAAGCCCCTAGCGTATTTCAGCCGTACCAAAGTGTACGGGTGCAACATGTCGTTAAGGAACATAAAAAAAGGTAATGCAAAAATAGACAAAAGCTATGCATTGTTTATTAAAGAGGGCTGCAATCAAAGCAGAACGATACAAATAATGCGATAAGCAAAAGGTTGGACTATTTAACATGTCCGTTCCAGGGGCAAGCTGCGGAATAGTATGCGAAACAGGTATACTGCTCGTGATAGAGACCACCTGGGAGTTCCGTAATGCGGCGTGGCTTGTCTGCTTCCCTGGTTCTTGCATCGTTTGTGCGGCAATTGAATTGCCGAACAGGCCTTCTGAAGAATGGAGTCCTGAAAGTAAGAGAAAATTAAAAAATCGGCGGCCCCTGGTGCGGTTTAAGCCGTGCTTCGGATGTGCCGTGATGGTGCCCCTCCCCCTGTACCCATGGTATTTCTAGAGCGTAGTTATGTATGCAAAGCACTGGCATCGCCTTTTTTCTAGGGCTGGGGTTGGGGCCGCATTGCTACGCCTGCTCGGATCGTGCCAGGCGGTCTTGTTGTAGGTTACTCTGGGCGCGCTTGACGACATCCGGTCGTTTAGTGGCCGGACTGGAGAGGCTGCTTTGTACTTCCGTTGCAAGGGCCGCCGTGTGCTCCTTCGTTCGGAGGGAGCGTTCGATGTTTCCATTGACCGTAATTACTCCTTGAGGGCCTGGCATCTTGAGCTTAAGGTATGCGTAGTGCGGTACCGCAATGAACTTGGCAAATGCGGTTCGCCCGAGCAGTGCGTGATAGCCACTGCGGAATGGGACTATGTCGAAGATTAACTCCCCGCTTCAAAAATTATTCGGAGATCCGAAGATCACTTCAAGTGTGACTGAGCCTGTATAGTTGGCCTCTACACCTGGTATTACACCTTTAAAGGTCGTTTTGGTGGGCTTAATCCTTGAGGGATCTATGCCCATTTTCCGCACTGTATCCTGGTAAAGCAGGTTCAGGCTGCTGCCGCCGTCCATAAGGACTCTAGTGAGATGAAATCCGTCAATAATTGGGTCTAGAACCAATGCAGCGAATCCGCCATGACGGATGCTAGCGGGGTGGTCCCTTCGATCAAAGGTGATCGGGCAGGAGGACCATGGGTTGAACTTTGGGGCGACTGGCTCTACTGCGTATACGTCCCTTAATGCGCGCTTCCGCTCCCTCTTGGGGACGTGGGTTGCGTATATCATGTTCACCGTCCGCACTTGTGGGGGAAAACCCTTCTGTCCACTGTTGTTCGGCGGCCGGGGCTCTTCATCGTCATCGCTATGCAGCCCCTTGTCTTCGTTTTTGGCATTTAACTTGCCTGCCTGCTTGAACACCCAACAATCCCTGTTGGTGTGATTGGCCGGCTTTTCGGGGGTGCCATGTATCTGGCACAAGCGGTCGAGTATTCGGTCCAAACTGGACGGGCCCCTAGGATTCCTTTTGAATGGCTTTTTCCGCTGACCGGATTTAGAGCCTCTGAATCCGGCATTAACTGCCGTATCCTCAGCATTGTCGCCGTTAATGCGGCGCTTCTGCTTGTTGCGACGCGACCTGCCACTACTGTCCCTGGTATCCGAATTACCAGGGTTCTTGGTCATATTGTTGCTACGAGCAAGCCAGCTGTCTTCTCCCACGCAAAAGCGGGTCATGAGTGTCGTGAGTGCTTCCATAGACTTCGGCTTTTCCTGTCCAAGGTGTCGGGCAAGCCACTCATCACGGATATTGTGCTTGAAGGCTGCTAGGGCCTCAGCGTCCGGACAGTCGACTATTTGATTTTTCTTTGTTAGGAACCGTGTCCAGAATTGCCTGGCCGATTCCTCTGGCTGCTAAATTACGCGACTTAGGTCATCGGCGTTTGGGGGTCGCACATAAGTGCCCTGGAAATTGTCGAGGAATGCGGCTTCCAGGTCCTCCCAACAACTGATTGATCCTGTTGGCAAGCTGTTAAGCCAATGCCGAGCTGGTCCTTTAAGCTTGAGTGGGAGGTATTTGATGGCGTGGAAATAATTGCCACGGGCCATGTGGATATGAAGGAGATAATCCTCGATCCATACCGCAGGATCTGTTGTGCCATCATATGATTCGATGTTTACGGGTTTGAAACCCTCGGGGATTTGATGATCCATTATTTCGTCTGTGAAGCATAGTGGGTGTGCGGCGCCTCTGTACTGAGCTATATCACGACGTAGCTCCAATGAGCTTTGTCTACTGTGTTCGGCCCTGGCGAATTTGTGGCCGGCGTGACGGTTACCGTCTCGAGTCGTGGGGCGCCCACGCGATCCATAGATCGATCTTGTTTGCCTTGCCTTGTCCTCCAACATATCTCGTAGGTCCGGCGCATTTTCCCGTGCCTTGGTACGGGCTGCGGCTTGAGTGGAGGGCCGAGAGGCCTCTCTGTCGCGGCCACGAGGTGGCTGATCGGCCGTATCGAGTGCAGGTGATGTAGGTTTAAGTGCTTCCTCCTCTAATCGGGGTAGCAACCTACGCTTTGGGTAGCTCTTGGAGGGGCATTCGAGTTTATGTTCTTCGGCCGCAAGGACTTCAGTCCATCTGTCGACTAGCAAATCTTGATCAGCTCTAAGCTGTTGCTATTTTTTCTTGAGGCTTCTTGCCGTGGCCATAAGCCTGCATTGAAAACGCTCTTGCTCGACGGGATCCTCTGGCACGACGAATTTGTCGTCGTCGAGGCTTGCCTCATCTTCGGAGGGAGGCATATAATTATCGTCCTCGACCTCTCTGTCTGCCGCTCTCTCATGAGGGCTGGTTTCTCCATCCTCCTGTGCTAAATCTTGCTGGAGGGGGCTTTCTTCGGCACTTTCCGGAGTATTATTATCTCCCGTGCTGGAATCACCGTATTTGTTTTGGCGGGATTTTGAGCGGCGCCACTGACGCCGGCGCTTAGGCTGTTTCTTGGAGGGGTCATCCTCCGCTGTTCCATCGCCATCTCCTTCTTTTGGGGTGTCCACCATGTATATGTCATATGACGAGGTGGCTTTCCAGGGCCTGATAGGCGCCGGTTCTTCATCGTCTCCTTCATTGGCGTCCATACCGTCGATGTCTTCGGAGTCGAAGTCGAGCATGTCGGTTAAATCGTCGACAGTGGCTACAAAGTGGGTGGTGGGTGGGCTTTGAATTTCTTCATCGTCCGTATCCCAACCTTGCTGACCGTAGTCCGGCCAGGGCTCTCCTGATAAAGAGAGAGACTTCCGTGTCTTTAGAATATCGCTGAAAGGCGAGTGCTGAAAGATGTCGTGGCAGTAAACTCCATGATCGGCGCCCAATCGGATTCGATCGGCAGGGGCGCGGAGGGTTCGGAGTCCGGAGAGGAGTCCGACTCCTTGGAGTCATGAGTCTCGTAGAGTGCGGGGCTGGTGTTCGGCTTGATCGCCGTTGGGATCGCAGCCCCCGAGGCGGCGTCCAACCACCCATCCTCGATCGGCGCAGTTGGCTCCAAATTAAGGGTCGAAGCCGATGCGGGTGCGGCCTCCAGGGCACTGTTTAGCGGCAGAGCTAGATCATGCTCATCATGACAGTGCGGCGCGCTCGGCAGTGGCTCGAATCCGTCGAAGATCAAGTCCCTGCGGATGTCAGCTGTGTAGTTTAAGCTTCCAAATCTGACCTGACGGCCAGGGGCATAGCTTTCGATCTGCTCTAGATGGCCAAGTGAATTGGCCCGCAGTGCGAAGCCATCGAAGGTGAAGATCTGTCCGGGGAGGAAGGTCTCACCCTGGACTGCATCACTATTGATGATCGTTGGAGCCATCGAGCCTGACGACGACGACACAGAGGAACTCTCAATGAAAGCACCAATGTCGGTGTCAAAACCGGAGGATCTCGGGTAGGGGGTCCCGAACTATGCGTCTAGGCCAGATGGTAACATGAGGCAAGGGACACGAAGTTTTACCCAGGTTCGGGTCCTCTCGATGGAGGTAAAACCCTACGTCCTGCTTGATTAATATTGATGATATGGGTAGTACAAGAGTAGATCTACCACGAGATCAGAGAGGCTAAACCTTAGAAGCTAGCCTATGGTATGATTGTTGTCGTGTATGTTGTCTTACGGACTAAAACCCTTCGGTTTATATAGACACCGGAGAGGGTTAGGGTTACACAAAGTCGGTTACAATGGTAGGAGATCTACATATCCGTATCGCCAAGCTTGCCTTCCACGCCAAGGAAAGTCCCTTCCGAACATGGGACGAAGTCTTCAATCTTGTATCTCCATAGTCCGGGAGTCTGGCTGAAGGTATAGTCCGGCTATCCGAACACCCCCTAATCCAGGACTCCCTCAAAGATCTTTATCGGTCAAACCGCATAACAACATACGTTGTTCCCTTCGTCATCAGTATGTTACTTGTCTGAGATTCAATCATCGGTATCTCAATACCTAGTTCAATCTCGTTACCGGCAAGTCTCTTTACTCGTTCCGTAATGCATCATCCCGCAACTAACTCATTAGTTACATTGCTTGTAAGGCTTATAGTGATGTGCATTACCAAGAGGGCCCAGAGATACCTCTTCGACAATCGGAGTGACAAATCCTAATCTTGATCTATGCCAACTCAACAAGTACCATCGGAGACACCTGTAGAGCACCTTTATAATCACCCAGTTACGTTGTGACGTTTGGTAGCACACAAAGTGTTCCTCCGATATTCGAGAGTTGCATAATCTCATAGTCATAGGAACATGTATAAGTCATGAAGAGAGCAATAGCAACAAACTAAATGATCATCGTGCTAAGCTAACGGATGGGTCAAGTCAATCACATCATTCTCCTAATGATGTGATCCCGTTAATCAAATGACAACTCATGTCTATGTTTAGGAAACTTAACCATCTTTGATTAATGAGCTAGTTAAGTAGATGCATACTAGTGACACTCCGTTTGTCTATGTATTCACACATTTACTAAGTTTCTGGTTAATACAATTCTAGCATGAATAATAAACATTTATTATGATATAAGGAAATAAATAATAACTTTATTATTGCCTCTAGGGCATATTTCCTTCAGGGGCGCCCCGCCGGGTGCTGAGGCCCACCCTGTGCGGCCAGGATCTCCGGCGGCGCCGTACTAGGGCTCGCCGATGTAGATGCCAAATTTTCAAAATTTGGATCGACCGCGGGAGGAGGCGCCCTTGGGGCACACGGATGGCGCCATGGATAGGCCAGTTGGCTTGGGCGACCAGTGAAGACCTCTGGGGATTGACATGTGGAAAGGATCGCGACGGTTCAGGTGCTTTCGGTGGAAAGCAGTGTGGGCAGGTTGCTTCGTACTCAGGATGAGGGGCTGCGGTCCTCCTGCGCGTCGGGGCCACAGACCATCAGGCCAGCTGCGGCTTCCGTGGTGGGGTCCCCGGCCTCGATAACCCTGTTGCGTTGGCGGACTGCCAATCCTGCCGGGGCTTCGTCCAATGAGGATTCGAACCAGGCTTGGCGGGTGCGGTGGGTAGATCTCCTTGATGTTGGAGTCGCAGGTGGCCCGCTGTCTATCTGCACCGATCCCCAGGTCGGATAGGGGGCCATGGCCGATGAGATGGCTCCCATGCAAGAAATTGAGTACAACCACGTGGTTTCGCCTCACTTGCCGGCTGCGTCCACACCCATGCAAGCTGGTACCCCGCGTTCCATCATCGTCAGGGCCATGTCGGATGGTTTTTCCTCACCATGCTCGGTGATTCGCTGTGGGCAGCCACCTGCCCAGGCCTGGGACACTTTTGTGGTGAGTCTTTCAGACGACCTGTCGGACGCGCTCGCTGACCTCAACGCCGGTAACGCTAACCCGGACACCCAGCTAAACCCAATGGACGTGTGTGCTCGCCTGAACTCCTTCTGTTCACAAGTCCAATGCGCCCTCTCTCCCATCCTGCCTACTCGACCAAGCAGATCACTACTGAAGCCCAAGCACACCAGGCAATGCAGACAGCTTTCCCTGGCCACTCCACGCTGGAGTGTCAGGCTTGCCAGGGGCGCATGCCGCAACTCTTTGGCGTCGAAGCAGCAGCAGGTCATAATCCGCAAACTTTGCTTGGTGCACGAAGGAGGCGTGATCAGAGACGAGGCTCTTGAGGCTTACATCCGCTTGTTCGACCACCCACTCAACGACACGCAGATCACAACAGTTTTGGCGCTATTCGGGTGGGAATCACCTGCTGCTCCCATGCAAGACGCAACAACGGACGTGGAGGGGAGTGCGTAATGCCTCCTTCTTGGTAGACTTGTGGGTCTGTTCTATGGCTTCACAACCCATCAAGATTCTTGTGTGGAATGTCCGTGGTCTCAATAGCCGGGCATGGCGTAGGGCAGTCTTCCAAACCATAGTGGCGGTGAACCCAAGTTTGGTGTGCTTACAAGAGACTAAGATGGAAGTGATTGAGCCAGACATTGTATCTGATTGCACGGGTAATAAATTCTCGGATTTTTACTACTTGCCTGCCTCGGGAACTCGTGGGGGCATTCTGATCGCCTGGGACCCGCTAGTGTTGACGCTATCCCACCCCACCCCTCTGATAACATGTTAACATCGCTGGTTACGCCCACCGGTGGTGATCCATGTTGGTTTACTGGGGTCTACGGACCCAACCTAGAGGTGGCCAAAATTGAATTCATGCAAGAGCTGTTGGAAGTTCGGGAGTTACAAGCTGGCTCGTGGTTAGTGGCCGGGGATTTCAATCTATTGGTAAACCCCGAAGACAAGAGCAATGATGCCATTAACAGGAGGATGCTATCCAGATTTTGATCCAAGCTTAATATGATGGAACTGAAGGAAATTTACTTGAATGGGAGAAGGTATACCTGGTCGAGCAAGAGGGTAGTGGCGACCCTGGAGAAGATTGACCACGTCTTCGCTACAAACTCTTGGGAAGATGCATACATGATGTAAGGTAGGAACCCTAGGGGCCGATCTTTCACGAAAGGAGCGGATCCCATGAAGAACACGAAGAACACGAGGGGAAATCACAAAGGGGCACAAAGAGGAACACTCAAACCAACAAGATAGTCACACATGTGCTAGATCCTCGGATACATAAGAGTTCACATGGTACACGATCAACTAGGGATGATACAAGGGTAGCCGGTCTTCTCTGTGAGGAGGTCGTGATGTTCTTCTCCGCGAGGAGGTCTTGAATACAAAATGATCTTCTCCGAAGAGGTCGCGGTCTCTCTCGTGGAGTAGATCCGATATGGATGAGCAATGCTCTATCTCTCAAATGAGCTAAACCAATGCCAACCCTAGAAAGTTGGACGAGGTGGAGTATATATAGTCTTAGTGCAAAAGAGGGGGGCAAAGGGGTACATGGGCTACGGCCCAACACGAAACAGCACACAGGTGTCGGACGTCCGGAGGTCACCGGTCATCCGGAGGCTCGCGAGGGTTTGGACGCCCGGTGCCTGTCGGACGTCCATAGATTCGGCTCGGGTGGTCTTCGGTCGGTTGTCCGGGCGTCGATCGTTCGTGGGGCGTCGGATGTCCGTCTGTTTTGGCTCAGGTGTGGAAGTGTCGGTCGTCCGGGGGAGGCCGGACGTCCGGAGTCTGGAGGTCGTCGGACGTCCGGGGTTCGTCGGACGTCCGGAGCCTGGAGACTTTGAGCAGTTCTTCTTCTTCGTCTCTGTCTTCACGTCCATCTTCCTCTTCTTCTTCTTCTTCTTCTTCTCCTCGCTCCTTAGCTTCTCCATGATACCTGAGTATGTACAATGTGTCCATATGAGGTAGTAGCAATGTCTCATGTGCATCGAAGTGGAAATCTGAGAGGAGTGATGTCACCTCGGTCTCGAGAGCTCTTGCACGTGCTCGTGTCATGGGTCCACCAGGCACTTGGTGAGGCGATGGTAGGTCCATGGGGATGACGTTGGGATGCTCCACATCATCTCCCCTCCCTTGGGGAAGATCCGTCCTCGGATCAAATTCTTCATCACCATTGTAGGGAGAGAGATCTTTGATGTTGAAGATGTCGCTCACGGAGTACTTGTCGCTCGGAATGTCGATCTTGTATGCGTTGTTATTGTAGCGTGCAAGCACATGGAAGGGTCCATCCGCACGTGGTCGAAGCTTGGACTTGCGTTCGTGGGGGAAGCGGTCCTTGCGAAGGTGTAGCCACACAAGATCTCCAATGTTGAATACCATAGGGTGCTTGTTGATGTGGCGCTTGGTCGCAAGTCATTGTACTTGTCACTCGATGGTGTTTCTTGTATCTTCATGCACCTTCTTGAGATGTGTCATTCGTGCACTTGCGTCCAAATTGATGCGCTCTTGGAGTGGTAGAGGAAGAATGTCCAATGGTGACAATGGGTTGAAACCGTAGACGACCTCAAAGGGGGACTTGCCGGTTGTTGAGTGTCTTGCTCGATTGTAGGGAACTCGGCGATAGGTAGGCACTCCTCCCACTCCTTGATGTTCTTCTTGATGAGTACCAAATTAGAGCGGAGAGTGTGCGGTTGGTCACCTCCATTTGGCCGTCGGTTTGAGGATGGTAAGCCCTGGAGAAGAGTAGCTTGATTACGAGCTTGGCGCATAGGGTCTTCCAAAAGTAGCTTAGGAACTTGACGTCACGGTCCGAGACAATCGTCTTGGGCACTCCATGTAGACGCAATATTTCCCTACAAAAGAGATTAGCAACATGTGAAGCATCTTCTATCTTGTTGCATGGAATAAAATGTGCCATCTTAGAGAAACGGTCCACAACGACAAATACCGAATCCTTCCCTTTTCTAGTCCTATGCAATCCAAGTACAAAATCCATGCTAATGTCTTCCCATGGTTGATATGGAATTGGTAGAGGCATGCAAAGGCCATGAGATTGAGCTTTGGACTTAGCTTTGCGACATGTAGAGCATCGGTTGGTGAAACGATTGACGTCACGGTACATCTTGGGCCAAAAGTAGTTCTTGGAGAGCATGGCAAAAGTCTTGTCGCGTCCAAAGTGTCCCATTAAGCCTCCTCCATGAGATTCCTGCAAAAGCAACAAACGAAGAGAAGACTCGGGGATGAAAAGTTTGTTAGCTCTCATAATATATCCATCTTTGATGTAACAGCGTTCCCAAGAAGTATGCATCAAACACTTGGCATAAGGGGTAGCAAAAGTAGTGTCATGCTCATACAAGTCTTTTATGTGCTCAAAGCCAATGACATCCAATTCAAGTTGAGTAACAAGCATGCATATGCGGGAAAGAGCGTCCGCCACGACATTTTCCTTACCTTTGATGTACTTGATGACATAAGGAAAAGACTCAATAAATTCACTCCATTTAGCATGACACTTTTTAAACTTGGTTTGGCCTTTAAGATACTTGAGAGTCTCATGATCGGTATGAATGATAAACTCATGGGGACAAAGGTAATGTTCCCATTCATGCAAGACTCGCACTAAAGCATATAGCTCCTTGTCATAGATGGGGTAATTGAGTTGCGCTCTGGAAAGTTTCTCACTAAAGTAAGCTATGGCGCACTTCTCTTGCGTTAACACACCTCCTATGCCATTATCGCTAGCATCACAATGAATCTCAAAGGGTTTGTCAAAGTTGGGTAATGCAAGCACGCGAGCATGAGTAAGAAAATTCTTAAGATCATTGAAAGCGGTATCTTGGGATGGTCCCCAAACAAAAGGCGCATTCTTCTTGCTCAAAGCATGCAAAGGCGAAGCAATGGTGCTAAAATCCTTCACAAAGCGACGATAGAAACCCGCAAGGTCAATAAAACTACGCACTTGATGCAAGTTGGTTGGTTGTGGACAAGTATCAATAGCATTGATCTTGGACTCATCAACATGAACACCCTTAGAGGAAACAACAAACCCCAAGAAAACGAGCTTGTCAACGCCAAAAAGGCATTTCTCCATATTAGCATAGAGGTGCTCTTTTCGAAGAGTTTGCAAAACGGTACGAACATGGGTGACATGATCTCTAAGAGATTTGCTATAAACAAGGATATCATCAAAGTAGACCACAACAGATATACCAATGTAAGGGCAAAAGACATGATTCACAAGACGCATAAAAGTACCCAGTGCTTCCGAAAGACCCATAGGCATGACTAACCACTCATATAACCCAAACTTGGTTTTGAAAGCGGTTTTCCATTCATCACCCTCTTGTATGCGTATTTGATAGTAACCACTCTTAATATCAATTTTGGAAAACATAGTGGCACCGCTAAGTTCATCAAGCATATCGTCATGGCGTGGAATGGGATACCTATAGCGAACGGTGATATCATTGATAGGTCTACAATCCGAGCACATGTGAAAGCTACCGTCTTGTTTTGGCACAAGGATGACCAGAACGGCACAAGGGCTCAAACTTTCATGCACATGTCCATGGTCTATGAGATTCTTTACTTGCCTTTGTATTTCTCTGGTTTCTTCGGGGTTGACGCGGTAAGGTGCTTTGTTCGGAAGAGGTGCTCCGGGTATGAGGTCGATGCGGTGCTCGATGCCTCGTACAAGAGGTAGTCCCAGCGGTAGCTTGTTGGGGAAAACATCTTGAAATTCCTGCAAAAGAGAAGATAATACTAAAGGTAGAGCATGAGAGGTGTTAGCTTGTGTTGTATTGTCCTTGCACACTAGGACATAGTGCATGACACTAGATGGGTTCTCACACACTCCTCTTATTTCACTTTTGGTGGCAAATAGAACTAGGTTCTTCTTTTCGCTCATCATGGAGGCACTCGATTTGGGCTTGTGGTGCTCACTCTCTTTCGGGTGGGTTGCTCTCTCACTATTCTCTCCATGATGGATGGCTTGCTTGTCGGCGATCACTTGGCTTGGAGACATGGGGCGAAGTACTTACTCCTTTCCTTGCATCTTGATGATGTAGTGGTTCGTTCGATTGTTGTGGATAACACCTCTATCAAATTGCCATGGGCGTCCAACTAGAAGGTGGCACACGGTCATTGGAACGACATCATACTCCAAAGTGTCCTCGTAGGCGCCAATCTTGAAGGAGACTTTTACTTGATGCTCGACTTGGAGAGTGCCGGAGTCGCTAAGCCATTATACTTTGTATTGATGTGGATGCTTCGTCTTGGGAAATTGGAGCTTGGAGTAAAGTTCTTCACTTGCTAGATTATGCCAATTCCCTCCATCGATGATGACCTTGACGGATCGTCCATTGATGCCGACCTTGGTATGAAAGATGTGCCATCGTTGGTCTTCTTCTTGGTGATGTTGGAGAGTCAAGACCTTGGAGAAAACAAGGGCGGGACTTGAATCTTCATCGCAAAAGACTTTTTCTTCTTCCTCGTTCACTTGCTGGTGCATGGCGACTTGCTCAAGAGCGTCCATTTCTCCTTCACTCATTGAGTCATAAGTGCCGTCATCGTTGAGGATCATGGTCCGCTTGTTGGCTCATTAATAGGACTTGTGGCCTCGGCCTCCGCAAGTGAAACACTTGAAGGAACTCGTCTTGACGGTCTCATCGGTTGGGGTTGAGGATGATGAAGCTCTCGGCTTGAAGTTGCTCGTAGTAGGATGTCTTGGAGTTGACAAAGCTTTCTTGGAACTCGGCTTGTCGACGTTGCTTGTAGAAGGCTTGGTAGACAGTGTTGGAGTCGTTGAAGCTTGGGTGTTGGAGAAACCGTATGACTTGGATGAGAACTTGGCATACTTGAAATCATCTTGCACTTGGCGTTCCGCTTTGGTAGCTTGATGCACTAGCTCGATGAGGTTCGAGTATGATTGATAGTCGGCGATCTTCTTGATAGGATGGTTGAGTCCATTCAAGAAACATGCCATTGTTTGCTCATCGTCTTCCGTGACATTGGCTCGTATCATGGCAATCTCCATCTCCTTGTAGTACTCTTCAATGCTCTTGGTTCCTTGCTTGAGTAGTTGGAGTTTCTTGAAAAGGCCGCGGTTGTAGTAGGTAGGCACAAAGCATGCTCTCATGACATCATTCATTTGCGCCCAAGTAGTGATGGGTGGTTCACATCTTGCCTCGCGGCACTCGATGACTTGTTCCCACCAAATGAGGATATAGTCTTGAAACTCAAGGGATGCCATCTTGATCTTCTTCTCTTCTTCATAATTATGCAAACGGAAAATCTTGTCAACTTTCAATGCCCATGATAGGTACTCTTCGGGATCATTGCTTCCATTGAACTTGGGCATGGTGAACTTTAGTTTGCCATAGCGTTGCTCTTCATTGTGTTGGGGTCGGGGATGATGATGCCCATGTTGTTGATGATTATCCAACTCGTGGTGCTCTTGGCACGGAGGGTTGTCGACCTCATGTTGCTCGCGTCGTGGAGGATCTCCATTGTCTTCATGCTCTTGATTAACTTGTTGTTCTTGGCGATCTTGTGTAGGAGCTTGTCTATCTTGACGTTGCACGCGAGCTTGATGTCGTCGCTCATGAATTTCTTCGCGAAATGCTTCCTCTTGTTCATGGGCTTGTCAGCCTTGGTCGGCTACGACTCGACTTGAATCTCGTAGAGCGTGTTGCACCGCAAGTGCTTGAGCTTCACGGAGTTGTTGTTCTTGATGTTGTGCCTCGGCATCTTGTGCATGTTGATGTAGACGCGCTCTCTCTCTCTCTCTCTCTCTTCCTCTTCATCTTGGCATTGGCGTTGCCTTTCTCGTGCTAGCACAAAGGCCTCGTGGGTTTGACGTTGTTGGTTTCTCACACCTACACAAGTAAAAGCTTATGGTAGAGCTTGGTTAGGATGGTGGCACAAAATTTGATGCAATTGTAAGTGAGCTTCAATAATGTTGGAAAAGATTCGCAAGATGCAAAGTAACAAGTAGACCAAGCATATATGGTACACGGAAATACACACGCAAAAAGATAAGTGGGGTCGTGCAACCAAGGGTGAGCCAAAAGGTGGTATCCACAAAAATGCTCTTGTTGCACAACACTAGAGAGACGCTAGCATGATTTCACAATAGGCGAATACAAGAACTTGTGCACAACCTACTTAGCAAAAATGCAACAACTTCTATCCCAAGTATGCTCTATGCAAGGTGTTTCTATGATATGATCCAAGATGATCTAGTATGACAATCTTAATGTTGTATGATGCTATGGTTCTTGCTTAAAAGCTCTTTTCTTATATTTTCTTTTTTCTTAAAATCTTGTTTGGCTCTTTGTTGTTTGAGCTATTTTCTCATGCAATGCTTAACGAACCGATATAGCAAGTGAGTATGCGATGACAACTTTGTGACACAAGAGATGATACCAATATATGCACCAATGATGTATGTATGCGATGGGAAGTATGATCACTAATGTGCACAAGTCTCGTTGCCGGCAATACTCAAAGGCTAGTCTCGGTGGGTAAGCAACGCAAAGGAGTAAGGCTATGATGGCTATCAATGTAATGGCAAGAATGATATGTCCAATACCAACGATGATGTTACCGTCTTGCTTGCAGTGAAGTGTCAAAATGGTGATACGAATACCAAGATGTAGTCGATGTGGTCGTTGTTGATGACGCGTCCGTGGCGACGATGAGCGGCGGTGAGGTCGATGTCGAACCGTACCTAGATAGCCGAAACACAAAAGGATACGGTACCGCAACTCAAATTCTCAAAGTGGTAACGCGTGTCGGAGTGTGAAATGGGTAAGCAAATGGTGGTGGTATGCTGAAGTGGTGATGGTGTATGGGTGGTAGGAGTGCACATGCAGAAATGTGGGGCAGTGGTGGTGACTAACTGAAAAAAAAAATTCAATTTCGTCAGGGTTGGTCGGACGTCCGGGCTGGGCCGGTCGTCCGGTCGTCGGACGTCCGGGCTGGGCCGGTCGTCCGGTCGTCGGACGTCCGGGTTGGTTCGGACGTCCGGCGCCTGGGCGATTCTCGGGCACGGGAAGAACAACTAGGTTTTGAGGTGGAGATGGCGAAAAATGTCAAATTCGGAAGATTTTGTGGATGGAAAGGGTGGGGAAAGGGGGAAAAACTAGATCCACTCAAAGCAAAGCAAATCCGCGGATCCAAACCAACAAAATCTCAACACACCAACAAATCATAAAAAATGGAGCTATTTTTGTGGGGAATTTTCGAATTAGGACGAAAAACAACAAAACAAGGCTAGAAACACAACAGGGAGGCTCCGAAATCATGATCAACGTGGCTCTAGATACCAAGATGATGTAGGGTAGGAACCCTAGGGGCCGATCTTTCATGAAAGGAGCAGATCCCGCGAAGAACACGAAGAACACGAGGGGAAAACACGAGGGGAAATCACAAAGGGGCACAAAGAGGAACACTCAAACCAACAAGATAGTCACACATGTGCTAGGTCCTCGGATACATAAGAGTTCACACGGTACACGATCAACTAGGGACGATACAAGGGTAGCCGGTCTTCTCCGTGAGGAGGTCTTGATGTTATTCTCCGCGAGGAGGTCTTGAATCCAAAGGGATCTTCTCTGAAGAGGCCGTGGTCTCTCTCGTGGAGTAGATCCGATATGGATGAGCAATGCTGTATCTCTCAAATGAGCTAAACCAATGTTAACCCTAGAAAGTTGGACAAGGTGGAGTATATATAGTCTTAGTGCAAAAGAGGGGGGGCGAAGGGGTACATGGGCTGCGGCCCAACACGAAACAGCACACATGCATCGGACGTCCGGAGGTCACCGGTCATCCGGAGGCTCACGAGGGTCCGGACGTCCGGTGCCTGTCGGACGTCCGTAGATTCGGCTCGGGTGGTCTTCGGTCGGGGTTGGACGTCCGGGCGTAGGTCGTCCATGCGGCGTCGGATGTCCGTCTGTTTTGGCTCAGGTGTGGAAGTGTCGGTCGTCCGAGGGAGGCCGGACATCCAGAGCCTGGAGGTCATCGGACGTCCGAGGTTCGTCGGTTGTCCGGAGCCTGGAGACTTTGAGTAGTTCTTCTTCTTTGTCTCTGTCTTCACGTCCATCTTCCTCTTCTTCTTGTCCTCGCTCCTTAGCTTCTCCATGATACCTGAGTATGCACAATGTGTCCATATGAGATAGTAGCCATGTCTCATGTGCATCGAAGTGGAAATCTGAGAGGAGTGATGTCACCTCGGTCTCGAGAGCTCTTGCACGTGCTCATGTCATGGGTCCGCTAGGCACTTCGTGAGGCGATGGTAGGTCCATGTGGATGACCTTGGGATGCTCTACATCAATACACCTCCTCTCTTCTCACTGCCCTCGGATCTGCTATCTCAGATCATTGCCCCCTTCTCCTAGACCTGCATGCGGACTTTCACTTCGGGAAGAGATTCAAGTTTGAAGCCTTTTGGCCTAAAGCTCCCGGATTTTTTGAGACTGTGCAAGAAGTGTGGAGCTCTACGCTTTCGACCGACAACCCCTACTTGACTCTCAACAACAAACTCAGAGCCACGACCCACCGTCTGCAAGCTTGGAGCTCAAAGTGGATTGGGAATGTTCGCCTACAAATTGCAATTGCCCATGAAATCATTCTCCGGCTGGATGTGGCTATGGATTCTAGGCCACTCAGCGCAGCAGAGATCGGGTTTAGGCGCATGCTAAAGAGAAAGCTCCTCGGCCTCTCGTCACTCGAGCGAACGATCGCACGCCAGAAATCCCGTCTTCTCCACCTCAAGGATGGGGATGCCAATAGCAGATTCTTGCATCAACATGCGAGGCATCGACAGAGGAAGAATGTGCTGATGTCCTTGACGCACAAAAATGAGCAGACTACTGGTCATGATAACATTGCTTCAATTGTGGACAACTACTACAACTTGCTTCTAGGTACGACGTCTCCGCGCCAACTACGTCTTAACCTGGACGCTCTTGATCTCCCGGCGCGGGATCTAGGTGGACTAGAGCGGCCATTCACGATGGAGGAAATTCTGCAAACTGTCAAGTCCATGCCACTAGATAAGGCTCCGGGTCCGGATGGATTCACAACAAGTTCTATGTTTCATGTTGGCCTATTATCAAAGATGATCCGTTGGCAGCTTTCTCGATGTTCCACCGGGGTGATATGAGGGGTTTGGCTTCCATCAACAAGGCGCTGGTTACTCTTTTGCCGAAGAGGGATGGTGTAGAGGAATTGAGGGATTTCAGGCCCGTGAGCTTGATGCATGGTGCGATCAAAATCTTCGACAAAGTACTAGCGTGCCGGCTTGCTCATGAGCTGCCAAATTTGATCGGCCCCCATCAGAGTGCATTTGTCAAAGGGAGAGCACTCCATGATAACTTCATGCTTGTCCAGAGCATGGAAAGGCGCCTACATGCACTCAAGCACCCTACAATCATGCTAAAGTTAGATATTTCGAAGGCTTTCGACACTGTCCAATGGGCGTTCTTGCTTGAGGTGCTTCAAAGGATGGGTTTCGGTAGGACGTGGATGAACTGGATGGCAGGGCTCTTGGCCACTTACTCAACTCGTGCCATGGTGAATGGAACTCCGGGTGTCCCAATTCACAGCTGCAAGGGCCTTCGACAGGGTGGCCCCCTTTCTCCAATGCTTTTCATCATCATCATGGAGCCAGTTCAGAAACTTTTTTAGCTGAATGTGGATAGACAGGTGCTAGCCCCCCTTGCGCGGGAGGGAATCAAACAAAGATTATCTATCTTTGCTGACGATGTGATTATATTCCTGAGGCCGGACACATCGGATCTAAGTGTGTGTGTGCGCATCCTGGGCATCTTTGGCTCCGCGTCTAGTGTCCGTGTGAACCTCAACAAAACGACCGCAATCCTGATCCGCTGTTCGGAGGAGCAAGTGCAGCAAACTGCGACCATTATCGGCTGCCAAATCGGGGACTTCCCATGTAGATACCTCAGCCTTCCTCTTTGCCTCAAGAAACCCTCCGCGGCTTAGCTTCAATATTTGGTGGAGCGATGGGCGAAGTGCCTGCCAACTTGGAAGGCAGCTACGCTACCGAAGAGTGGAAGGTTAATCCTAGAGCTCTCGGTCCTTTGTTCGTTACCTATTCATGCCATGCTTGCCCTTGCCCTACTTGTGAAGACTATACATGCCATGAACAAGATCATCCGTGGATTTCTTTGGTGCAGCAAGGCCCGGGCCAATGGAGGGAACTGCTCTGTTGCTGGGAAAGAGTGTGCATGCCAAAGTGGGTGGGCGGTTTGGGCATCCCAAATGTGGCTGGATTAAACGTGGCCTTGCAGGCTAGATGGGCTTGGCTACAGAGAGTGGACCGGTTAAAACCTTGGCAGGAATTCAGCATCCTGATTCCTAAAGCATCGATGGCCATCTTCTCTGCTGCTACCAGGGATGATATTAGTAATGGAGGCCGTATCCTCTTTTGGGAGGACCGTTGGCTAGATGGAGCCAGGATTGTAGAGGTGGCACCGCTAATCTATGAGGCTATCAGCAAACGTGTGAGGGCCGGCAAGCTACTTAAAGATGCGCTCCATGCAGGCGCATGGGCCCTGGACATAAAACCTAATCTGAGCTTGGAGGCTCTCATGCAATACCTTGCTCTATGGCAGAGACTTTAGGACATATCTCTTCAAGAGGACACTGAGGACGCCATAACTTGGGCTTGGGAGGTGAATGGGTAGTTTTAGGTCAGATCTTCTTATGCTGCTCTGTTTGCAGCTAAGGAGGTAGAGTCGACGGCACAATTCACGTGGAAGTCTAAGGCCCCTCTGCGATGCCGATTCTTCATGTGGTTGGCCTTGAAGAATCGTTGCTGGACTACGGATCGACTAGCACGCCAAGGCCTACCATACAATGATACTTGCCCGTTCTATGATCAGGAGGTGGAGACGTTGAATCATATTGAGATCACATGTGTCTTCGCAAGGACGATATGGAGGACGGTATGCACGGTTATTGGAAAGCCGCAATGGACACCTCAAGTGAACGACTCACTAAACGCTTGGTGTGAGACGAAACCGAAGAGCGTACGAGCCATGATGATCCTGGTACTCTGGGAGCTATGGAAGCATAGGAATGCCATTGTTTTCGATGGAGCCTCACCCTCACTAGACGGAGTAATACAGACAATTGTGGCAGAAGGAAATGCTTGGCATCAAGCGGGATTGATCAAAGGGGATTGGAGTGGCATCGCGGTGGAGCTTCAAAGGTGGGTGAGGCGTGAGTAGTCTATACTAGGACGTGTGGGTGAGAGTGGATCCATGGCTCTAGGCGTTGTAAATCATGTGTAGACTTTTTGGGTTTCTTTACCCCCCTTCTATAAAGTATGATATGCACACTCATGCATATTCGAGAGAAAAAAATAATCAGAAAAATAATCATTACAATCACACCACACTAGCTCCAACACGCAGGCCTCGAGGATTGTGATGGAGGTTGTAGAAAGGCAAGTAATGACCAATGTGAGATTCATGAAGAAACTCAATGTGTTCATGAGAGGATTGAGCTATTAGTTATCAAGTCTGTGAAGGTAGTGAAGAGAAGAGAAGAATCCTTCGGGGCTTCCAACATCTACTAGAGACAAACGCGAGCTTTGCCGCGCCGTTTTTCACTTGGTGGTATAACTTTTTTTTATCTCTAGCATGTTATTGTAGTCGGTTGTTACGTCACTACTGGGAAAAGGGCTTATAGGCCACCTTAGTGGCGGGCAGGGCCGGGCACCCGCCACAGCTAATTTTGAAATCTAGCAGTGGCGGGCGACAAAGCGCACCCGCCAGTGCTGGTATCGTAGCAGTGGCGGGTGATCCCCAGAGGCCGCCATAGATGGCCTCACAAAGATTGCGATACTGGTGAAACCTGGCACTGGCGAGCATTGCCGCGCACCTACCACTGCTACTGTCACACCTTGATTTTCATGCCACAACACTTAAGCTAACAATCATGATAAAATGTGGTTTGACAAAAACTTTTGAGTGTTTTGGACCTTGCCTTGATTGGATTTTTGTCTGTTGTTTGCAAGTGCTCTAAAAATCAAATAAACCCTACAACTCCTATACTTCATCTCCTTGCTCCAAAATCTTGAACCAATGATCATGCCATGTGTATAGGACATAAAAATAATTTCTTGCGAAAAATAATTTGGCCAAATAGTATTTTCTAAAATTAGTTTTCCAAAACCCCTGAATTGAGGTTTGCACTTCAAGTACTTGATTTGGGGTGTGAAAAATCTTTCAAAAGGTATATTTGAATCCTATTAGATATAGGACTCCCATAAACCACAAAAATATAATTTTAAAAGTTATTTTCCTATTTTATTTAAAAGCTTTTTCTTAAGGCCAGAAATGGTCTTTAATAGGGAAAAATTATTTTTTTGTTTCAAAAATATTTGACAAAAATCATGGAAACTCAATGGACATATATTGTCCATATATAAGAGTTTCAGCACATGATCATGTTCAAAATATTGGTCAAATCCCTAAAAAACAATTCCAAGAAAATTCTAGCATGTCACATATGACATGTTTGATGATCTTGCCAAGTATCATGTCATGGAGAATAGTATAACCCCATGAAATCTCCCCAAAACCATTTCTGTCCATTTTGAAGTTTGAGCAACTTTACATTGCCAAACATGTCCAAATGTTCTCAAACCTTGTGAACATGCTCAAATGGTCTAATTATTCATCTAGACCAAATGGCACAAGTTGGAGAGAATGTTATCTTGCTCAAAGTGCCCCCAAACCCTTCTTGTTCAGAACCAAATTTGAACAACTCTACATCGGCAACTTTCTCCTTTTGATCTCAACTTTTGTGGACATGTTCATAACCTCAAATTATGACACTACACCAAGTGGTGGATCAAGGAGAATAGATTTGCATGACTAAATCTTGGTAAAGCCATTTCTGTTGGTTTCTAGGGTTTACCAAAGTTACATTGGCTACTTTGCCCAAATGAGCTCAAACTTGGTGGAACATCCTACTTCTATGTGCCATTCCATCCTGTTAATTCTCATGGCAAGTGGAATTAATTTTCTTGCCCAAACCAACAACAAACACCTTCTGCCATTTTCCCAAAATCATCATTTTGACCTCTTCCACTAATCTCCTTGAGCTCAACTTTTTACCACATCTCCTCCTAGTCTTCTCCTATCTCCAGTAACTCTTCCCTAGCCTCAGCTCAATGATTGAGGGGTGAAACACCCCCATTTACCCTTCTGGACAGCAGCATTCTTCTCCTTTCTCACCTCCCTCCTCATTCCAGTGGCCCTCCATGGCATCCAATGCTTCCTCCCCTTTCTTTACTCCCTCCTAGAGCTACCAGACATTAGTGGCCGCGCCCACAAGGCATATAAAATGCCATGGCATGCCATTTGGGCGCTCTGGAGCGTGCTACAGTGCGCTCCCGCACTGTAGCCGCCCCCTGCCAAGCACCTCCGGCCACCTCGGGCCTCCACAGTGCGCCCGACGATGCTCCTCGGCATCCTCAACACGATAGCCGGGCGGCCCCCTCCTCCTTCTCCCTCCTCCTGCCCCTGCTCGCACGCGCGCCAGCCGCCCGAGTGCACCAGTGAGCAAGCTCACACGCGCGGTGCCCCTGCCCCCTGCTCTCTCTCTTCTCTCCCCTAGCTCTGGACCGAATCTAGGGACGCCCCAGACACACCGCGACGAGCTCCTGTGACCCGTGGTGACGGCAACGAGCTCGCCCGCGCACGAGTCCTCGGTGGACCATCGCCCGCCTATTTAAGGGCCTCCCCGAGCCCTCCTCTCCTCACCACTTGCCCTCTCTCCCTCCCAGTGACCCACGGGACGAAGCCAAACCTCTCCCCGAGCCCTCCATCACTCCCCATGGCCGCTGCCGAGCCGCCAGCCTCCACCTAAATTCAGCCGAGCCCGAGCTCTTCTCCCTCTCCTCTCTCCACCAGCAGGCTCCCCTGAGAAAGGCGGAGCTCCCACGCTCTTTCCCTCATCTGAGGACGCACTGTAGCGCCGTGCCCAATCTCGCCCGACGCCACCGTCCGCCGGCATCCAAGCCGCCGTCGCCTCGACCATCCCCGGCAGCCGTGGCATACACGAATGGATGCGACACTCGACGCCGAGCTCATCCATAGCCAGAGCATCGCCAGAGGTGCTCCGTAGCACCGGCAGTCATCGTTGGGGCTCTCTACTCCCTCGGCCAGGCGAGCGCGCGGGAGGAAGACGAAGACGATGACCTGCGGGCGGGCCCCGCTTGTTAGTGGCTCCACCCACCAGGCCACGCTGGCAAGTGGACATGGGTCCAGCTCGGGGTTGCCTCCCGTGTGGGAAGGCGTATTACCCCGGTATGCCTTCGATGTTGCCCCTGTCACTGCGCGGCCGAGCAGCTGGGCCGGCCCACGGCTATCTCTCACCGGTGCGCAGGATAAGGGTAATGCCTTATATTTCTTTTTATTCTTTTCCAGTGAGTTTCTAAAATCCATAGTTCATTCATTTCATGCCCAAATTTGATGATTCAAATTTCTACTAGTTCATAAATTCATTCTCTATCACAGGGTGCAATTTGCACATTTTTCCAGAAACATTTCTTTCACAAATGTTTATGAAATCTTACTTTTCCATTTCTGTCATAAACTTTAGAAAATCACAGAGAGCCCATTTTTGATCCAAATTCCATGATTCAAAATCCTAGATGTCTATAAGTTCAAAACTTAATTTTTGAACATTTTTACTAATACTCTCTGTATCACCTCAAATAATGGTCTATTTCTTCATATATAGCCAACTTTGTAAATTCATAGGAAAATCATTTGAACTCCAAATCCAGTGAAACCAACTCCTAGATGCTTCTAAAATCATGGTTTGTTAAATGGGTGCCTTTGCTCATTTTTCAAAAATATGTTTCTCTACACTTCTTGCAAATCCGTAAACCCCTTGATTCCATCATATCAAAATGTTTAGAAATATCCATTGATCCAATTCCAATGAAATCACTTTGGTCATTCCTCACATGACCAGAGGTATCCTAGAAAAGTCAAATCAATATTTTTGGAGCACTTTTATTTCTGCTTTGTTGTGTTGCTTATTATGGTTGCTTTCACCAATAGTTGGCGAAGTAGACGAAATGCTTGGAGTTGGACCAGAGATATTTGGAGACCTCGAAGACTTTGTTAAAACAGGCAAGCAGCCCTTTGACCATATTTATGAAACCCTTTTTATGCATGTCATATAACACTTTATTAGTGTTGCATTGGAATCATGATGAGATGGTAACCACTTTGATGGGTTGCCTCTATTACTTCCTCGTTGATACTTGCATTGTGCATGACCCTACCTCCTTATGAGGGTTATGCCGGTGGGAGTAGATAGGATGCTAAGTAGTGCTACGCAAAAGGGATGGGAATATGCATGGTGATGGAGACAAAGTATTTTCAAAGGACTTTTCGAAAACCCCGTCGGGTGCCACTTATGCCCGAGGGAGATGATGAGTTGGGTACCCACTTGATGATGAAGTGGTGTACCGAGGCAAGTGTGTGTGTTGTTTTCAAAATGGATTGGTTTAAGTTGCGACTGTTATTCTAACCTTACATGCGCAACCACTCTACCCTTGTATGGGAAAGGGCATTATTGATTACCTAGGCCGATACTAGCTTGGAGCCCGCATTACTAGTGATGGGGGAGAGCTGGTGCTCTCTCTTAGGACGGGGTCATGCCAGGTAGAGCGGCCATGACTGTCTTCACAGGGCGCCGGACACACCATTGGTACCCCGTGCTTGTGGTATGTGATGAAAATGGGAGCAAGGCTCCACAATTTTAAGATGTGAAATGTTGGGCACGGGGGTTACTGCCAATCGAGTGAACTCTATGTTAGTGTCGTCTAGGGAAAGATAGTGATCGGGTGCTTACCCCGGGTACTTGAGGTACCGCGGGTCGTGGATGACACGGAAGTTCCCCGGATCTTGTGGGTAAAGTGTGCAACCTCTGCAGAGTGTAAAACTATTCGAATAGCCATGTCCACGGTCAAGGACAGTTGGGTAACCGCTCTTGGGCTACGTCCACATGTTTACAAACCAGTGTGTGTGTTTGGATAAGTGGGAAGAACTACTTAGGTCAAGTCAAAGGACTTGACATGATTGAGTTGGGTTGATGCCCACTCTATTTATGTTGATATCTGTAACCGATCCTCATGGTCAATTGAATTCTCCTGATGCATGTCTTACAAGTTGTTGAACATGTCATTGCACTCAAAAACTAGCTTTCCGCAATTTTTTTACCTATATCATGCATTGTTGTATCTTGAACCAAAACATGGGTTGCTTGCGAGTACATTCAAAGTACTCATTGGCTTGCCACTGGTTATTTTATTGGCCAGGCATGAAAGAACATGATATGAAGAAGAATACTTCAGTGACGAGCATGCGAGCTAGGACGCTTCCCAGTCAGAATACCTGTAGGGTTAAGGCAGATGGCATGGGTCCAAGTTATCGACAAAGATTTCCGCTGCAATGTGATAATCAAGACTTGACCATAATGGTCCTCCTTGTGTAATACTGTATGTATGGATGTAAGACTCGTGTTATTCAGCTTCTGTGTGTTCAGTGAGCATTGATCTCTGGGATCACTGTACACGTGCATTCGGTGATCACGACTTATGAGTCGGGGTCCCCACAGCTACATCGTATTACAGTGGCGGTCGTGGAATATGCTCGCACGACATATGTTGGGGAACGTAGTATTTCCAAAAATTTCCTACGATCACACAAGATCTATCTAGGAGAAGCATAGCAACGAGTAGGGAGAGTGTGTCCACGTACCCTCATAGACCGAAAGCGGAAGCGTTTAGTAACACGGTTGATGTAGTCGAACGTCTTCGCGATCCAACCGATCCAAGCACCGAACGTACGACACCTCCGCGTTCAGCACACATTCAGATTGATGATGTCCCTCAATCTCTTGATCCAGTTGAGGACGAGGGAGAGTTCCGTCATCACGACGGCGTGGCGATGGTGATGATGAAGTTATCGACGCAAGGTTTCGCCTAAGCACTACGACGATATGACCGAGGTGTGTAACTATGGAGGGGGCACCGCACACGCCTAATAGAAGGCTTGGTGTGCCTTTGGGGTGCCCCCTCCCACGTATATAAAGGGGGAGGAGGAGGAGGCCAGCCCTAGAGAGGGCGCG